>NC_092415.1:188857779-189171686 GCF_040894005.1 Engystomops pustulosus | reverse complement strand
CATTAAAAAAAAAATAATAAACTTATATACTCACACTCCAGTGGCCCTGATGTGCAGCGCTGCTCCCCCAATGTCTGCGCGGGTCCTCTTCTGGCTTCCGCGCCCGTCTTCTTTCTTCTCTAACTTCGTGCTGGGTGCCGCCATAATTTTCCCCCGGACAGCGCTGCTGCTGACGTCATACTAGGCGCCGCCTGATAGAAAAACATCGTGGCGCCCAGCACGAAGTTAGAGAAGAAAGAAGACAGGTGTGGAAGCCAGAAGAGGACCCGTGCAGACATCGGGGGAGCAGCGCAGCACGTCGGGGCCACCGGAGGGTGAGTATATAAGTTTATTAATTTTTTTAGTATATATATGTGCATTGACACGTGTATAAGCCGAGGGGACGTCTCTCAGCACATTTTTTGTGCTGAAAAACTCGGCTTATACACGAGTATATACGGTAAGTATAGAATTGACTAGTGTATAAGCTGAGGTGAGGTGGCTTATACACGAGTCTATATGGTATGTTTCTTTCTAAAAAAAAAAAAAAAAAAAACACTCTTCATTTTATATCATTGAAATAATGAAAAGAAAAATGCCCTTACCCTAAAGGTCCTAAAGAAAATGTTTTAACCACCCCACTTTTCAAAAAAACAAAAAAAAAACCAAACATAAACATGTTAGGCGTTGCCATGTCCCAAAATGGCAAATCTGTTAAAATAAAAAAAATTATCATCCCCAGCAGTGAAACCCATAATGGAAAATAGCATCCAAATTGACACTTTTGCACCTAATAAATCGATAGAATGATGCATAGTGTACAAACAGGATGTAAATGGCAAGTAGCCTGGCAGATTTCATCACATGGAGGAGCATGCAGCATATATTAAGTAGTAGAAACCAGCAGTAAAACATTAAGTTACATTAAATGTATAGTCTGTGCTTTGTGAGCAAAATGTAATATCTTCTCTGCACTTTTCAGAAAGTGCCCGAGAGCAGAAGGTGTGGAAATGGCTGTATAGGAGTGTATGACACAGCATGAGGTGCAGAGAGAGGTAAAGAAAGTTCTGTAGACTCACAGACTGGGATGGAGGGACTGGTTGGGAATATACTGTACTATTCTGTGTAGGAGACTATATAGAGCAACACAAGAACATTATCATATCGCTTCCCTCTCCTTCCTCCACAATAAGCAGGGAGCAGCAGCCCCTCCGTACTTTCAGTCTGTATGTGTAAACAATTCCTACTGATCATATGAGAAATCAGCATAACCAGGAGACAAAGCTATTGCAGATCCAGGCTTAACCGAGGAGGATAACAAAAAAACTACTGCACCAAGATAATCAATTGCCAGGTCTTTGAAGGGTTAACCACTTATGTATCTCTAAAAACCTTGGCTATTAATTAGTTGAACCCCAATTTATCACATACTGATAATCTATCCTTTGGAAAGAAACTTGTATACTCTGTATAAAAATTCAAGGGAGACACAGAACCCCCACCCTATCTCTTAGCACCTCTGCACTTTTCGGAATATGTCAGATACAATTATAATGAAGTCTTTGATTATCTGTCCACTAGCTTTGGCAGCGCAGATTTTGAAAAAAAAAAAAAAGTCTACTGACATTTACAATGTGTGTCTGGCATATACGCCGGAAAAATCTCTGCACTAATATTTGCATAGCCCAGACTTATGCAAATGTATGCCATACAGATAGTTGCCCTCTAAATTTGCAATGTTTAGCAATGTATAACATAGGAATATATCCAGCTCATAGGCTTCTAGGGACATGTTCAGATAATGCAACAGTAACAAAGTCCCTTTAAAGTGAATATTTGGGTGTAACGTACACATTTCCAACTCGGATCCCTATTTCCAATGAGCAGATTCCCCGGCAGTACAGATTGTAGATGTTTAATACCTTTGTCATTTCCTGGCTTCTGTTAAATGAGTCCCTGGATTTGGTAAAGTATTCCTCCTTGGTTCCAGTTATTTTAAGTGTTATGAATGACTATGATGTTAGTTTTTAAATGTTCCAGAGAATTTTCCATACACCTTTCTGCATGAACTGAACGCTCTTACACTTCTCTTTTTATGTGTATCTTGCATTCATTTAGACGCCACCGTTGCCAACACATAACTGGCTGGCACCGAAACAGGAGCCTTCATATACCCGGGGGCCAAAAAGAAGACTCAGACATCGTATTATTCACTGCATGTGTTTTGTGACATTAGTAATTTGGCTTTTATTAATGCAATGAGTCAAATGTATGTTTCGCGAAAACCTTGAAAATAGTGGTAACGTCTTAAAAACGCTTTTACTATTGACCGTTAGGGTTTTCTCTGTCATAAACACTGCAAATGTCTTTTGCTATCCATATAAGAAAAATTAAAAAAATGTAAAAAATAACGCTCCCGTAGAGTAGTAATCGCACAGTAAATGTAAGATGGCCCACTAGAACCCGTCCCCTGAAATAAGGTTTGATTAAAGTCTGTAGTAATGGAGGCAGCGTCCTAGTTTCTGGAACACGGAATGTCCAGTGTAGTAGAAGGAAACACGTTACCTTTGGCTTTTTTACTACCCCTGATTTTTACCAATAAAAATCCAAAATCTACCTAATGGATTGGAGCCTCTTGTCCGTTTTTTTCCCCTCATTGATGATCTTTTGTTACCCATGGCCTCCTTCCTTTTAAAATCAACTTTTATAATTATGCTGATGAGCCACGGTCCGCAGGCTTTTCAGGCTGTTATATTGTGCCGGAGCAGGTCTCACCTTCCCCCCTTCTCCCTCGGGACTTCTCCTCTCCCTCCGCTTGATATAATCTAACATCAGACAGGGAAGTTTCAGCACACAGTGGCAGGAGGAAGTGTAACAAACTATAAAACTATAATATGAAGGTGCTTTGATAACGCCCCCAGAGCCCGTGCTTGCTAATTACCATAATTTGCAAAGATGATTTTAGAAGGAGGAGGCCATGGATAACAAATATAAGAAGATTATCACAGTCACAGTGCCTGGATCTATGAGTAAGTGTCCCTGGTTTATCGTGATGGATTTATATAATATAAAAGTTGATCCTCAGACATATCCACATCTTGTAGACTTCTGCATTGTCACGTTTTGCATCTATGAAACTATCGCCCTGCATGACAGTCTCAAAGAGGAATCTTTTCAAGACATCTGCTATGAAGACAGATTCAATGCAGACCATAGACATCAAAGAAACCAAACAAAAGCCAAAGTGAGCCGGCTACTGCCGAAATCTGCTTCCAAAAAGATAAGATAGCGCCTGCAAAACATCTTCCCCAGCATGACGCTCTATGGAATTGTGACTGTCATCCAAGTAAGACTGGGTGTTCTCATGCTACAGAGTACAGGGAAACCTGACAGTGACCCTGGAAGAATAAGTCTCGGGAGAACCACCGATTTCAGCTATCTTCAAGCATCCTAAATGAAAATAATCATAAGATGGAACCCAGAGATATTTAACATAAGTTATATAACTAACTTGGTGCAGTAAAATATTAGGATAGGTGATCGATTTGAGAATGACCTGACCGGTCAACCCCACCATCGGCTGTCTCGAGTATTCACATATCGTTCCATTGAGAACTATAGCATTTCACAAACCAGTGAGGTCACATCTCTTCATCATATGGCCTCTATCAAGATCACTTTGATGCAAGTGAATAGGGTTAGGCTGCAATACCAAGAACAACCACTGTAAATTGTACAGCAGTATACTTGATGGAAACTTGATAGGATACCACAACGTTCCTCTAACTGTTGCATTCTCTTCAATTTACTGATCATAGAAAACCCTTTTAATCCTTCCTTTATAGGCAAAGTAAAATGTAACACACACTGCCTGGTTTCTTGTACTAATTTTATAGACTTTTCGTCTCAACTGAGATAAAAAAATCTCGAAAAGTAGTATATTAAACCAGACATTGTGGTGATAATATCCCCTCAATGACTACTATAAATTATTTTCCTGCCACTATTTCTCATTAAAGGAAACCTACCACAACGGATCTACCTATAACGGTAGATCAGGTGGTAGGTGCATCTATAGGATGTGAGGATAGCCCTTTTAAGGGCTAATCCTCACGTCCCCGCAATATTTTACTAACTTTTAGACATCTGGTAGGAGGGTCAAAGATGCTACTGGGGCGTGGAGTAGCCGCACTGTGTAGCCTCAGCTCCAGCTACTCCACACCCCAGTAGCCTCTTTACAAAATTTACATATTAGGGAATTAAAAGTTAGTAAAATATTGTGGGGACGTGAGGATTAGCCCTTAAAAGGGCTATCCTCACGTCCTATAGATGCACCTACCACCCAATCTACCTTTATAGGTAGATCAGTGGTGGTAGGTTCCCTTTAAAATGTCAACATTCGACAATTTTGTCAAGATTTATTTTATTTTATACAAGGTTCCAAATTCCTAGCATACAAAATTAAATGATCCAGTTTTAACTCCCCTCAGTCACCATTAGAAGAATATTTCTTAGAATTATACACTAGGAATAAGTATAAAAAAAATGAGTATGCACTTGGCTCTCTGGCTCCACCTACTGGTGGCAAAATTTAATCTTCACCACTACAGCACCTGTTATACTTCAGAAAGGACAATCAATGATGCCTAACTACCTGACATGACCACTGAGGCCAGTAACTGGCTATAGTCATCACATATGGTAGGTCAGGACAGTAACTACTGCTCAGGAAACAACAGATTGCCATGTAGAAAATCTACGTGCAGTTTCCAAATTCCATATTTTGCTTGTTTGTATTGCAATTTGAATGCAGATTTTGCAAAATGTGCAAATTTTTTTCTTTTTACCACCAGCGATTTGACATAATTTCCTAAATAACTCCGCATGAAATCTGCAAATATTTTCTTTATCATGAGAATTTATTTCTTTCTTGATACATCCCATAATCTTATTTGCTTTAGCTGCAGCCGCCTGGCTCTGGTCACTAAAATGAAGTTTACCATCCACCAATACGCCCAAGTCCTTTTCAGCTCCAGTTTTACCAAGTAATTGACTGTTTAGAACATAATTATATTTTTTGATAACATCATCAAATAATTTTATACTTTTGTGATATCATGATTTTATTTTTGCTAAAAAAAAAATCATGCAAAAAAAAAAAACATCTAAAAAATATTATTCAATATTACACCGAGACCAGCTGGCACGTTTCTAGCATCCAGTTCTCTTAGTCATAGCACAGCGTAATCTCTTTTAAAATGCATCATCATCTACACAGAATTTTCACAAGGAAATTTGAGCATGAAATCTGCAATTAAAACACGTTGGGGGTCATTTATCTTTAGTCTTAAAAAAAAAAATTTTGCAATTTTTTTCTTTTTTAAAGTAACACTTTAGGTTCCCTTTAAGATGCTGACTTTCCACAATTTTCTGACTTTCTCTCAAATTCTTAAGCAACCCCTAAACTTTTTCCTACACCACCAGGGTAGCTGAGTTTTTTTTTGAGCCTTAATATTCTGACTTTTTGACACAATTGCACACAAATTTACTACTTTTTTTTAACGTTAACATCCAGATTCTAGAGGCGTATCAGGCGCAACACGGGAAAAGTCCATCGCAGGTAAACTTTTGCTGGGCGGGTGGAAAAAAGTCACAAATTTTTGTGTTTAAAATACCAAAGCAACCAAAATTGTTGACACTATAAGAGGAAAAAAGTAAGATAAATGACCCCGTTGTGTGCAGTTGGCCTTTAAAAACATACAAAAAGCTGCACAAATCATATTGAAAGTGGTAAAATCTACTATTTACAGCTGTTATAGTAACATGTGCTAAAGCAGCTAAAATGTGTCTGGTCTTGAAGGACTAAAATATCCCGTTCTTGATCCAGTTAAAGATATAAATCTTCAATTAAAATTTTTTTTAAGGAGAGAAAATTCTGCTCCAGGGGGTTTAACGAAACCATATGTTGTTGGACTACATCTCCCATGATGCTTAGCCAATGGTTTCCAATCCGTATCTGGACTGAGTATTCTGACACCTGGTGAATAGCGGCAGCACTGGTGGCTTAATTATTCCAAGTATTAATTCACATAAAGCATGGGCCATCCACGTTCTCCATAAAAACATCCACTGCACACATTTTTGTAACGCTCTGGCACTACATTGTTTTTTAACACTGTGATTGCTTTGTTTTAAGCACAAGTAATTTGCCCCTCTAGATTTATAAAACCGGGCAATAAATCAACTTTCTCAATTTTCCAGTAGAAGCTTTTTTTCGACCGTCTGAAAATTTGCTGGCAGGGCTCGTCCCTCTCACGGTCGGCATGTGCAATCCGCTCGGCTCTATATATAGAAGTGGGAAGTCAAGACAAATTCCACAGACAGAACCGAAAAGAAATTCTTCAGGGAGACCAAAGGGAAAAAATGTGAGCAGCATCACAATTACTGGAGCAGCGTGCGGCCCGCCAAATAATCCCACGTCCATTAGACTTCATGTCGTAACGTAATTTCCTTTTAATGAGTGTGGAATTCCAGGCAGAATCTTAATTTCCTTCCCCTTACAAATTTACACAGCGGCAGGTGTATTCCTCCTTGTAATTATGAAGTTGCCAAATAGCTTTAAACTTTCGCTAGATCTACAATGTCTAAGCACATTCCTACTGCAATCTGAGATTTGTGTCCCGGCAACACTGAGGAATAATAGGCAAAAGCACAACAAAAGGAAAATAATAATAAAAAAGTCACCTTATCTATAAATTGGATCAGCTTAAAGGGGTTGTCCAGGTTAAGAAAAACATGGCTTCTTTTTCCCGATGAGTCAGTCACTTTGCTATGACTGGTACTACTGAAGTGACAGGTGCAACACCATACACAACCATTGGGAAGGCGTGGAACTGTTTTTTAAGGCAAGGAATTTTTTAAAGCCACTTTTACCTGCAATATTCACAGTAATATTTTGTATTACTCATAATCAGAAATGGATACAAAACAAAGAAGAGCCACCAATCCTTCCAATAGCCAACTTGAACACTTATGCAATGATGGACCGCAAACAACAGACCTACATTATTCGGCATGTAAGGTCCGCTCAAAGCATAAACTTGGGCGGGAATATAACCGGCTCCAAAATTGGCTGCCCAATCAGTCGTCTCCCATACATTGCAGTGGAATCCCATATGTGCCCATAGAAAGCATCGTTCCATGTGCTATCCATCGAATCATCGTATTTCACACAGACAAATGCTACATTAGGGTGCATTTCTCTAGGATCCATTCCTGGTTTTGGCTTGAAAATACTGATGCTAAATACTGAATGGAAAAAAGAGAAAAATTTCAGGCAATACCTTTAATTACTTAAAGGAAACCTACCATTTGATTTGATGCATTATGAAGCAAATATACCTTGAGAATGCTGTAGCTACACTGATGCAGGATCATATCTTGGTTAGTCCCTGAACTGAGTGGGTTTGCTGAAAAAACAATTATAACATTCAGGACGTTGGAAAAGCTGGGTGAGGCTGGCTGTCTATATAAACACATAACACGGAGCTTGTCATTACACATGGAGCTTAGATAAGACATGACTAATCAACCTGAGCTGGATCACTCATACACAGTAGCTGGGGGATGGTGCAGCAGTTGATTATTCTGCCTTCAGGCACAACCCAGGGATTACATCTTGTGCAGCAGTGAATAACTCAGGTGCTAGGAGAAGGGTTGAAGCAGCCATAGAAGCGACAGAGCTTCATTATCATAATGTTATATCAGCAAAACCACTCAGCACAGGGATTAACCAAGATATGATCCTGAATGAGTGTAGCTACAGCAGTCTCAAAGTATGTCTGCTTCATAATGCATCAAATCACATGGTAGGTTTACTTAAAGAGGTGTCGTAGCATATATTAACGGAAATCTACCACCAGGATCAAAGATTGTTTACGAAGCATGCTGACATACTAATGTGCGCCCCCTCTCGCAGGATCCACTCTTCTTTAACTTCTCATGCTTTTGCTTTTACAAAAAAAGGAAAATAAGGGGCTCTGGACTCAATTAACAGCTTGCATAGTTTTTCAAAACTTTTTTTAAAACAAGGATTGGTCATAGGAAATGGCATAGAGTAGACTGGAAAAACAGGTTGCCATTAATCATCTAACCTTTATCTTTATCGTTGCCTCAAGACAAAATCTAAACACAGATACCAGATATCTCCTTTCCATGGATATAAAAGCCAAGAAATTTCTGTGAATGATCTTACAGTATTTGTAATAAAATTGTGGTCCCCCATAAAGGAAGTCAAGTCGTTGCCAGACAATGTTGAATGTTTACAAAATGTTAACACAGTGTGTATAAACATGATGTAAACACAATGAAAAAACAATGTACGAACGCAGCCTAAGGCCTCATGCAAATGTCGGCATATGGTCAGCTCATGACCGTTGACCTCCATTATGCACAGTCACGGTGCTGGGAGCGCACCATGTGTGATGAAGAAGGTCCTACTTCTGCCATGATTTGCGGCACCGCCACCAGGCTCCTATGGTGCTCCACACCCATTCCATCTCCAATGAGCTGCAAACTTCCCACTGTTTGCAGCCTGTATGAAACACACAATCATGTGCACTTAGCACATTGGCTTTACATGGATGTGGTTTGTGCCAATTTACAAAAAGAGATTTTTTCTGGGCTAAATTACAGGTGAAATCAAACATACACTATCGATGGGGCCAGCAGCAAACGTGGCGTTTTTAACACGTTTTTGGGCCGCTTTTAAGCAGTCCGTTAAAAAACGCATGCGGTTTTTGAAAAGGCATCAGTTTTTGACCGGTTTTGCCAACTATCTTAATTAGATGCGTTTTTTAATGGACTGCTTAAAAACGGCCCAAAACCGGGTTCAAAACGCCACGTGTGCAGCCGGCCTAATGATGCTACGTGTCTTAGGCCAAGTTCATGCCTGCGTCAGATGTTTTGATTACACTCTCTCTGTAACAGAAATTAAAAAACGGAAGGTGAATAGAAAGTTTTTCATTTGTCTACCGTGCAACATAGACTGCAATAGACCTTCTGGAACCCATCCTTTAAATGGGGGCTGATGCGCTACTGTTTCCACTTATAACTAAGGGAGTACCGGAAACTGCCGATTATAAGTATGATCTCAGCCTTAGTATATGGTCAAAAACATTAAATAGAAATATCTAAAAATTCTTCCTTTGTGTCTTAGAAGCCATGTGGGCAAGCATTTTTTCTATGGCTTTACACCTCTATAAGTCTAAATTTTGATTGATTTTGATGTAAAAGTGTTAGAGATTTGGATTCAGACAGGTACAAGGAAAACTGTATTTTTCTACTTCATGTCCACATGCGAGAGAAGTCATTTGAAGCAGATTTGTGTCTTACAAGGACCGGCCTTCCCTTAAATAGAAACACACTTACATTAACTAGACCCGTGTGTGTCATCAGTGCATGTAGAAGTACACATGTTGTATGCTCCGAGCGTGGATCGCTCCCACATGTGTCTGGCTGAGATGAGCCAGAAAGACTATATAGATGGTACAGAGCTCATACTAAGAACACAGGCCAGGAACCAGGTTCTTCTAAGAGCCAAACAATCGCTGCTCAGACCGAGCCTCAGGTGCCTTGTTAAAGTGGAATAAGAGTGGAGAAAGACAGGACTTAGAGCATAAAACAAGGTGTGCCTTCATTGCTAATAGAGAAAGAATGACCTGTTTTGTGAGCTCGATCCCAGCCGTCCACCAGGGAGATGTTATTATAAAGTATTTGGGATTTACTGTCCATACTTTGGAAGTCGGCTCTTTCTACAAAAGACTTATTTGTAGAGGTTTGGAAGGAATATAATGTAATGTGGAGGAATACATACTGAATGGTGACCACTTACAGCAACTCATAAATTTGCTCAAAAAATGTCGATCCCTATTGATCGACTGTAGTGTATAAGATCTGATCTCTCAATCATCGTGAAAGTAGCAAGTTTTTGTAAACTCTATTTAAAGTCTAGAGGATTGAAACAGATGGCGCAGTGCGTCACAGGGGACCCTTTCTCATGATCATTGGGGTTTCCAACAGTGTAATGCAAAATAATCAGGCACAGTATCGGTAATTATTAAAACTCTTACATTGTAAATATTTTTTAAATAATTTAAAACACCGCCGATAAATTTCCCAGTATGTCTCCCAAACCTCAGAATAATATGTTATATTGCCTTACGAGATTTTCCATAATTTGGATATGAATGAGCACAGTTGGCAGTTCACTCCGCATTGGGCATCGCTTCCTCGAAGGGGTAAACGAGAAGTTGGAAATATAGCCACATACAAATGACTAGTTGTAACCTCTAGAGTACAAGTTGAGTTTTTGAACTTTTTTGTTGTGGACAGGGTTTGCAGCTTTGAGCCAATGGTCATGTTTTTATGGTTAAGTCACCTCCAAGAGTCAAGCCAAGAAGAGAACATAGGAAGTTTGGGTTCTGGAGCAGGTGAAGGGAAATCAACCAGTCATGTAACTTATTGGGCCAAGACTGGCCCAGAGACAGACCGATCGAGAAAGCTGAGTAGTTGCATAAAAAGTTGTCACTATAGAAATAGTTTGTGCCCTTTCCAGAACGATTATCTACAGAAATGAGTTGAGATGAGTGGTCAGTCATCACTGAGGCAAATTAGTAGAGCAGTAAACCTACGATAACAGCTAAGTGGCGGCTACCGGAGCCAACATAAAGCAAATGCTAGCAATTTCATGATTTTTTCAAAATGAATTGAGCTGATGAATAGAGGTGATAAGACTAAACTTTTTAATATACCGTACTTAATTTTTAAAAAAAACTACTTCTCTGTGCCTTTTTTCTGCTCTTTTTTCTCCAGTAGGGAGCAGTGTTTCTGAAGTTCCTATGGTGCACAGATATAAAAAAAAAAAAGCAGGGCTAAAGATGAACTGTTTTCATACCTACAACATATTTCTCTTGATGATTAATCTCTCTGAAAAGATCAAACTGCCAAGAGTTAAGCCATTAGACACTTTATCAGGTTCCTTTATCTCTCAGCTGTCAGTGGATACAGCACAGAAAGCTGATTTACACACACTGCTCAAATGAGGAAGAAAGAGAAGGACAAAGGAACAGATTTAACTAAACAAAAGTACATTACAAAGTTTACTGTTATTATCTGCCCTGTAGATTTATGCAACTTTGTTTACATTTTAAGGGCATCTCCTCTAACTAATCAGTTCTTGATATCTCATTAATGCTTATTCTGGATTGAACCTTTTCCTTCAGCTACTACTGTATAGTAAATGCACAGTTTTACATTTCACATATTAATGTCTCAGATATTATAATAGTTTAGAAAATCATTATCAGGAGTTGAAGTTTCCCATCATTACATCTCTGCTGCTGCCGATATTTTGATCAATCTCAGTTAGAATTGTAACACACCATTTATTATGCCATTTAAACTTGACAGTGATTTACTGATAAAAATACAATTACTTATACAAAATAAACATGGAGCAATGTCTGTGGAAAAATGTAAAAAAATATATATTTTTTTTATATTACCACTTTCATCACAGATGTTAATATTAAATATTAAAAGGGAGTCTAAAAATGTCCGTGCTTTGGTGCAAATAAACAGGCGCATTTTTGATTATGGGCTATGTCTGATATTGCAGCTCACCCTGCGTATGGCAGTGGAAAAATATAGACTTTTTTTCACTTTTAACTTTTTGAATATTGTTTTTCCATAAGGTAAAGACACAACAAAGAGTCTTCGTCTGCACAGAAACTGCAGAAACTGGCGCAGGCTATAGCGCAATTCTACGCAAGGCCAGACCTGGCATAGAACTGTCTGGATGTGGAACCCCCACCAGATTTATCAGGTGGCCAGAGCTTCTTGATGGATCTGGCGGCTGCCGGGTTTCACATAATATGCTGGCATACACCAAATTGTATGATAAATCCCTCGAAAAGACTTTTTTCTTATTTGGTCGTCATGTTTTAGGTCAACGCTAATAGTTTTACATTAGGTGAGGTCTTCACTAGAGGTTGTCGGGTGTTCAACCTCTGTTGAGCAACTACTTAACATTAAATTAGACATCAGTGAGTTCCTAATGTCAACCCACGGAGCCAAGCTATATAAGGCTCAGCCACCCACATTTACAGATGTGTCAGCATCCCTAGCTAAACAATAATAATAGAATAACATTTTTCTTGCAAATAAGCCAACCAAATAAAAAACAGCTTCTCTAGTCACCGGCTAACACCTCTAGGCATATTTGCCCCGGAGCAGTGAGTAGTAATCAAGTAACTCAGTAACTAAGTACCAGGCAGTCCCCGGGTTACATACAAAATAGGGTCTGTAGGTTTGTTCTTAAGTTGAATTTGTATGCAAGTCGGACCTGTATATTTTAGCATTGTAATCCCAGCCAGAACTTTTTTGGTTTCTGTGACAATTGGATTTTAAAAATGTTGGGTTATCATAAGAATCAGGATTAACACTAAATCTTCATTACAGACACCTGTGATAACTGTTTTAGCTGATCATTGTAGCCTAGGACTAAAGTACAATAAATTACCAATATCCAGAGGTCCGTTTGTAACTAGGGGTCGTATGTAAGTCGAGTGTTCTTAAGTAGGGGACCGCCTGTAATCAATGAAGTTTTTATTTCTATTTTATTATTTTATTATATTTCTATTCACCACATAGTACACACAATATTAAGGCTTAATAAACATCATAACATAGAACAAACTAAGACAATACCATAAATCCTTGAAGATATGTGAGACATTGATAAGAAAAAACTAAAGAGAAGAAAATAATAGAAATCATGTGGGTGCCCACATGGGTTGGAAGGTACACCTGGGACCATAACAACCAAACCATCCAGGAAATCGCAACATGGGCAGGAAGGCCTCCCTCAGCCCCAAAGGGCACCCAACCAATCCTAAAACTGCAGACTCTACCATAGGTAAGCCAGAAGAGCTACTGCAACTGGTTTTGGTTTTCCACAATCCATGGGGGAGATTTATTATACTCCGACGCGTCGGGTGCTGGTGTATGATACAATCCCCGCCCCTCTGGCACTGCCAAATACATCAAGGCAGCCATAATTACAACATATTGAGGCACATTTACTAAGGGTCCGCGGACCGCATTTTTGACGGGTTTCCCGACTTTTTCTGTTGTGCGCCGCATTTAACTGGGTTTTTTTTGGTGCACGAGATCGGATTTTGGTGCAATCAACTTTCATGCGACACAAATCGGGGGCGTGGCCATCGGACAACCCGACTGATTCGGACTAAGCGCGGGATTTAACATTCAAAATTGTGTCGCAAGCCATGCAATTACATGCACCGGGAAGAAGATGGTGAACTCCGGTGGACCTGAGCAGGGAAGCGACACATGCAGGAAATCGGGGATCGCGACGGGACGGGTAAGTAAATTTGCCCCATTATGTCTATGCCAATCGAGCATTATTATAATATGTATCATTTTCTGAATATGCACCCCCTATAGAGAGTGGTGTTACCTCTACAATCCACTCTATCAAAGCAGACCTAGCATATACAATGATGCCCTAAATAGTGTGTCTGGAGGAAAATTACTTTGTGCATTTTGCCCTTATCTGTTGTTATTGGACCTCTGTTTCAAAGGACATCTAAAAATAGTTTTTTTGATTTTTATTTTTTATTCTTCAAAGTATCTTTTAATAATCTGTTGCAGTGTATACATTGGGTCTACATCGCCAGGAGTTAAAAATGCCATTACAAGAAGGTTATGTCATGTACATATAACACAGCTGTTATTCATCTACTGTACTCCCGCTTCCAACCAATAACTATTGATTTAACCTCTGTCTGGAGGGTAAAAAAACACCTCGGCAGCATTTGCTGTGAGATGCCCCATTAATCGATAATTTGGTTTGCGAGGGGATAAAAAAGCAACAGAAAAAAAAAAAAAATTCTTGGCATTGAAAATGGAATTATTTTATTCTTTTTACTTCAAAAAAAATTCCCACAAGGGCTCAGTTAGCAAAAAAACGTTAGTTTTCCACTGGAAAAGACAAAGAGAGGTCTAGCATGCACCGCCACATGTTAAAGCACACAGTAAAATAGTCTATACTTTCCAGTCACGTTTGTGGAGTGGGCAATTTATTAGCTGTTTAGCTGCCAAGTTCCACTATTATCATAACTATAGAACATTTTTTTTTTAACGAAAACCAAATTATATTTAGCTTTTCGGGCTGAGAAATGCTGCTTTTTAACCATAAAAAAAAAAAAAGTTCAATGGAGTGTCGTAATAAGTATAATGTCCGTGGCGGACCGTATATCACGGAGAAGTGCTTCCTACACTTTTCAATCTTGCGTTTCGCTGCTGCGTTCTGCTATTTATTCACGTTGTAAGATCTTTTGTATGTGAATGCGTCGTATAATGAGGTGGCAGAGATCAGATATTTTACTAGCAGAATTTGAGGATCACAGCATACGGCATTTGGAACTGGATAAAGTTTAGCACGTTAAATGTACCATGTAATAAAAGGACAGTAACGCTTCGGAACATAAAGGGAATGGTATTTATTTGAAATGTCTGCCGTTACCAGCCAGAAGCCATTAAATCGGGCTGTAAATGTTACTTGGTCGGGATCTGTAGAAAGTCATGTCTCACGACAGGCTGGTGTTTGTGTATGCAATTGGTGAAACGGATAAGCCTACGAGGGAAAAGTCATCGAGAGACTAATGGGAATGAAAAAAATATAGGAGCTGTGAACATAAAGTAAGAAAAATAACTTAAAATTTATAATAAGGTAAAGTTATTGTTAACTTTGATCCATGATCGACTGATCACCATGGGTGCAGCTTAAAGCCAGTAAAGTTAAAGTATATGTACTTCAAAAAATGATAGGAGAGATTAAAGTGGGGTTAGGCTGGGGTCGGTGTGTCAGTGAACACCCCAACCCGTCGTAGTTACTACAGTCTCTCTGCTAGAAAACCATTCAAGACTATTGTTGGCCTGGTCTAAACTGTCCTGACCGGATGCTTCCGGATTTACTAGTAGGTCGGAGCCTCTCACCAAATCCAGCAATTATGACTGCTTTAGATATTTTTGTTCACTAATGTAAAACGTTGGGGGTCATTAATTTTTATTTTTCTTGCTGGTTTTTCTTTTTTGAGACTTTGGGCCACATTTATCACCTTTGTGCGCCCAAGGGTAGTAGTAGCGCCTAAATTCTGGCGCACAGTTTTGCCAGAATTATCACAAGCTATAACCATCTGTGAAAAGTTAATTTCCTGTCTCTTATTAATCACTTTACTTAACACAGTTTAGGCGCAATTTTAGCGCAGTTTAGGTGCAATGTTAGATTCAGGCACTTACATGTCATCCTGCTACAAGCTCCTCTCTGCTTCTCCCACACCCCAGAATGAAGATAACACTCACAGCAGCACCCAGGTGTGTGACACCCTGCACCCAGTGACCTCCTCAGCAGGGGCTTCTCCTGGAGGGGATCCCCCAGTGCTGGTCTCCTGCTGCACCCCTGTAATTCTGCACAGTATCCCCCTCAGATACACTGGTGATACTGTGCAGAATTACATGGGGGACACTTGTCTGTAGTATCTGCAACATTCTGCAAAGTTCTCTTCTCTGCTTTGAGCTCAGGATTTTGCTGAATGTTTTGTAAATAGAAGGTGATGAACTGTAAATAGAGTCTGCAGCTCCTGTCTGTAATGTCTTTATTATCTATACTAATGTCTGCAGTGTCTGGCTGAGCTTTGCTGCTGGAGATGAGCTGCTATGCAAAGGGGCTCAGTGCTTTCTTCTCAGATAACGCCACCTTCGGGCTGGAGTGTTTTTGCGCCCGTTTTTGCACCTAAATGAAAAGTCGCAAGTGATGAATATCATTAGGCGCAACAAAACATCTGGATTTGTAGGATAGATGAGGGAAACCTGGTTATTTTTGCTGCGCGGCTAGTTTGGCGTTTAATCGCAAAATTGGCGCAAAAACGGTGCGCCTGAATGAAAAGGCGCAAAAACAACAGAAAAAAACGAGTGATACATGTGGCCCTTTGTTTTTTGCCTATACGACACATTTATCTTCTATTCCAGATTTGCTAAATGTCACAAATGACATTTATCATTTCAAACTTTGCGACATTTTTCGGCACAAAAAAACTCCAAACAAGACCATACTTAAGGAAAACTTAGAAAATGGAAATGGTAACATTTGTGCGATATTTTCGCGACATTTGTAATAAATGTCTCAAAAACAGATCTGAAGAAAAAAAACATTTAACACAAGGAAAAGTGAGATTGACAAATTACCAAGGAAGCAGACGGAAAAACGACAGGCAAAAACTATCCAAAACAAACAGAGATAAGAGATGAGACTCTTATCTTTAATATGACTCAAAAAAGATGCTTTTAGGATTTATACAACCAAAGATAAACCAATAAAGTCAAAATGGGCTGTCATATTTGCCTGACTTTGGGGGACATTTTTATAAATAAATGGGTAAGATTTCACATAAAAGAGGGAATTCTAGATAGGACATTTCATACTCTACCTGAGGGGGTTAGTAGTTTAGTGGGGTAAAACCTGGTAACAGGTTCCCTTTAAAAGGGGTTTTCCCACAAAGCAACTTAAGCTGTATCCACAACATAGGTCCTAACTTGCTGATTGTAGGGGCTCTCAGTAATGGGACTCCCACGGGCCATGAGATTGGGGATCCGATGTATCCACGTCACATCCCTCATAGCACCACGAGATGACCAGAGCAGCCAGTCCCGCATGCGCAGGCTGCCCTGTTCATCTCTATGGAGCTGACGGAGATTGCCATACCCGGCAATCTCAGTCAGGATAGGAGGAGGCTTAACGTGCTTCCTGGGACAACCCCTTTAAGAATGACTTCATTTTCCAATTTACATTTCACATTTTCTCTTCCTGAGGGAGGTGTGAATGTGGGAGAGCCTTATGGTATATTGCACAGGTAGGAGGACACTAGTAGGGTTTGGGACTATGTTGTGTAGGAGCCTGGCTCAAACTGAATATGATGTACCTGAGCAAATTAATGAGGCAAATTAAATAGTACCCTGGAAATTTTTTATATGTGAATTAGCTCATACTTGCCAAGTGGACGGTCACCTTACAGTTACATATAAGGCACAGAGACACCCCCCATTAAATAAAAGCTTACCGTCCCTAGCTACTATGAGTTAATTCACCTCCGGGGCCATATCACTTGATATACACAATACACAACGCCAAATACATCAGGATCAAAGCACCAATGTAATCAGGCACGGGATTTAGCATTTCGTGCTTGAAAACAGGTGCTTCATTAATTTAATTAATTTGGATAATTGCATAGTCCATTATGTGGGATCTGTCAATAGTCATTTAGGATGGATACTGTATTGACCATTTGGTGGTTAGCAAATATATTTTAGTTAATATTTTAGTTATATTAAGTTGACCTCTGGAGCGCATACATTATCTTGTAATTTTATGGATTTTTGTGGAAAATGTACTTTAATTAACAGGCAGTTGTGAAGATAATTACTCTGCAGTACAACTCTAGGCATTGGCACTTACTTGAACCCTATAAAATACAATTATATATTTTTTAAAAGGGGCTTCTGTTTTTAATATTTTTCTACTTCCATAGCGCGTACCTAAAAGGAACCAAGGTTACGCCATCATCACTACGGGACAAAACGACCTGTTAAAGTGTCTCGTTAGAAGGTGCGGTGTCTGGGGGTCGTCGTAATGAGACCATTTAAATGACATCTTGAAAGCGAGCCATACGAAAAGATTTATGAGTGTCGTTTCAGAAAGATCATAATTAATACTGTTACCTGAAATGCAAAAATAAAGAAAACACAGCGAAATAGGAAATCTAACACCGCTCCGAGTTTTTCTAACCTTCCAACAAAGGTTACAACAATAATTAGTGGTTGGTACTGTAAGTACGCTCGATGAAGCACAGCTGTCTCATGCAATCTGGCAAAGGTCCAAATTGCTGCATTATTAAGCGGTTTCTGTAGAAGTCTGAGTCACCGGGATATTATCAGCATCACATGTACCGAATACACAAACAGAGTGTACCAGGGCTGCTACTCATGGAGGTTCATTCAACACCTATACCGAAGAGAGAACTAGTAATTGCAGGTGTTTTCACACAATAAACATTGACGACATATCCATAATTTTCTATAAATTACACGTTAATACGGTATGAACGCTGGGATAACCAAACAAGTCTAAAATGGACTCTTCAATATGACCAAACTTTGCCACTCTTACCCGAGTGATGTGCCAGGAATAGCAACACATCCTATCACATGTAAACGCGGATGTGTAGCAAATCCTACACATAGGAAGTAACAAAAGTAAAGAAATGGTTCTACTTATACAACAGCACTACATTAGTGGATAGAGATAATGAAAATGCTGGATCCCCATTGTGCATGATGCCCACATCACTGGTGGTCTTGGAAAAAAAATGTTAACTAGTCAAGTAGATACCTAAAAATAAAAAGCACTTTTCTGGTGCAGCCCTTATCTAGAAAAAGGAGAAGATAACGATAATTATCTAATGAACGGATAATGATCTAATGAACGGGAGTTTCCGATAATTGACCTCCTTGATCAGCACATGCTGATAACTGGGCTATCAGAGGACATCCCACACAGTGCGGGAGATTACCACCACACTGTCTGGTTTCTTGAACTACTTTTTGAGACTCTTTTTGTCTCAGTTGATACTTTTTTTTGTCTCAACTAAGACAAAATAGTTTAAACGCTCCCACTCACACTGACTTGTATATTAGGCACCCCCCAATTCCTACAGTAGAAGCACCTGCCTGGTACAACCTTCATCTGAATAAAAAAGAGGGACTGATGGAACAATGGTCTTATGTATCTTTGATCCCATTAGTTAAGCCCTCGGGAAGGAAATGTAAAGGGACATGTAAAAGTCGTATTATCCAAGAACATCTAACTTGTATGCATGGAAAACAACTAGAATCCAATGTCCAAAAATAGTTAACACTTGCCTGGTAAAACCCTTACCTAGATGAAGAAGAAGAACCAAACAATAATCCAAGCAGGTCTGTTCCCGATAGACTCCCCTCTGGTCAACAAATGCATATGAACTCTTTTTATTTGGATTATCAAAGGACAGAGGTGAGAGGGGTCTACTTCCATGACTTGTATGTAAAGCACCCCTACCCTGTAAAAAAGTAAGGGGAGCTGCAAATTATAATAAACTAATATCCTAAGTACAGTAACTACTCTATCTACATTTGAGTGGTCGACACATGGGCGAGGTCGGTCAATGATTTTCCCTCATTGACGCTGAGTAGAGATGAGTGAAGCTCCAACTCACGGTGATTCATTATTTCAGCCTCGTTGGCTTATTTTTGGAAACATGATTCATAATCTAACCAGCTATAATAAAAATGTACAGTGGTTTACAAGTGGAAGCTTGTAATGACAAATCTGATCTGGGGGTTTTGTGTGTTTTTGAATAAAAACATATTCTAAGAATACTTTAAAAATGGCATTGACTCATTGAGGCCAAACATGGAGGATAGTTATAGCCTAGATCACATCATTGTCCACTAGTTTTCAACAAAAAAGTCTGTGCAGCATGGAAGCACATGTGTATGAGAGGGTGAGAAGGACAGGGCCGGATTAAGGGTGGTGTGGGCCCCTGGGCGCAAACTGGTGGGGGCCCTTCCAACAATGTTTTTGGAGGTATATAGCCTGCTAACCCCCTCTATTATATAGCCTTCCAGCCCCCTGTAGTATATAGCCTGCCAGACCTCTGTAGTATATAGCCTGACAGACCCTGTAGTATATAGCCTTCAGCAGCGCCCTGTAGTATACAGCCACCAGCCCCTGTAGTATACAGCCACCAGCCCCTGTAAAATTTAGCCGCCAGTCCCCTGTAGAAAATAGCGATCTCGGCGATCTCCCCCAGCGATGGCAGCTGTGTCTCACTGACACAGCTGACATCCTAGATCCCTATGTGCATTGTGGGCGGCCACGGGCTGAGCTGAGTCGCTGATTGTTGGAAACTGGTGGGGGCCCCGGGGCTCGAGCCCCAGGAGCCCCTCCTTTAATCCGGCCCTAGAGAAGGAACATATGTCAGTGGCATGACCATAGTGTATGGCCATCCTAAGGCCAATCAAAAGGAAGGAATCTAATAGACAGATCGGCAGGTCATGCATATGCCTACTACTGTTCTAGTAAAAATTTATTGGGCTTCTTAAGATTTCCCAGTACAACACTCAGTTGCCAGTCTAAATGAAGTGGCAGAGTACATGATGGACATACCCTTCCATTCATGGACCTCCTTCTCATGACTAGTTATCCGCTGTAGGGATAAAATATCATCTTGGGACATCCCTTGGATACATTATGATTAAAGGAATCTACAATCAGATTTACAGAGCATGTAGCGAATGTATGCTCATCTGGGCCGTAGCCCAGACAAGCATACTACGGCCACATGCAGGAGGGAGGCCATCCCCTCTCCATTGAAAGCCGAGTGGCTGCTGCTGTAATACGGTATAATATAGCATATGTCCTTTATTATGCAAAGCAGGCGCCCTGGCTCAAGCTCGGTGCAATGAGACAGCTCAACGCACCATGACCAGGTGCCATAGACACCTATTGGGGTTGCGATCTAATCACAGGCCCCTAAACATTAGTGTGCATGAGGCCTTACAGTGACATGTCTATCTCTTTGTTGTGTGTGTAGCCCTTTTCAGAGTGGTTCCCTGTTTTTGTAAAAGGAAGCTTTTAAAATGATTCAAATGAACCTGAGGGGCTCTAGGGGTGTCATCTAAGCTCTGACATGTCTAAATTATGAACACCCCCACTCCGCTCCATGCCCACCTATCCCAGGCAGAGAGCTGGCAATGTAAGCCAGCTCTGGAAATCTTGCGCAACCCGCTGAGTTGCTGTAGGGATATGCGGGCGTGGAGCAGAGTAGGGGGCATAATTCAGACACAGCAGAGCCTGTAGGGGCTCGGATGACACCCCCAGAGCCCCTTAGGCTCATTTCAATATTTTTAAAGCTTATTTTTACAGAAACAGCGAGATCTATGGCTATAAAAAGGACCATTCCGGAAAAGGTGTGCCATAAACATGCCACCGGAAGTGATCCATCATTAAAGCAAATCTGATGGTAGATTTCCTTTAACTATTTTTCAATCATCTGGGGCTGGATGGATTTTCTTGTTTTTGCAAGCTACCCTTCAACACTGCCTTTGCACCTGATGCAGACTTTGTAAGTATATCCAGAAACCAAGGACGGACAAGCCCGCTGGTAGGCAATATTATAGAATGGCCTCCAGCATGTAAGACTGTAAAACCATATACAACCACAAAGGTCAAAAATTTCCCAGAAGATCTACACAGACAACATGTGTTATCTCTCAGTAAACAATACAATAAGACACAAATTACTCCCAGCCTCAAGACACATAATTGGATTTAAAGTAAAATAAAGCATTGTCTTAAGTTTCCTTTACCAACGCAATAAAAACATGTAATATGCCAAAATAGTCCGTACCACTGGTATGTGCGCCCCATGGGGTTAATGGGGACCCAGATTGGATTTCACAATAGCAATAACAGTACATAAAAATAATAAGAACAAGTATTTTATGGAGGAAAGGGCAAGGAAAGGGTAGCAGACCGAAAGCAGAAACATCCAACCACAATAATTCCATCATCTCTGACCTTATTCTATTTTACATTTGGAACAGATATGTTTAACACAGATGGTCAAAAACAGAACATCGATGTTTCAAAATAATCTGGTATTTATAACGCCGGTTGTGGGACATTATTGAGTGGTGCCATTTGTGTTTTCCACACGTTGTTATACAATCGGCTCATGGTGCCAGGTGGTAAAGCTACACAATACTATTACTACAGGTGACAGGGTCGAGTGAGGTCAGGGCTTCGTGATCTCCCGGTAACCATGGATTGCTTAGACAACCCTCGACAATGACTACATAACTAGATTTTACATGAACCTACTGTAAAAAAAAGTGATGACATTCCAAGAAGTGGTATGTTGTATGAATATATACATTTTTTTTTAAAACACTAATAAGCTGTAAAGAATTGGGAAAATGTTAGAACATTAGAGGTTTTTATATACAGGAAGTCCCCAGGTTAAGTACAATGTATGTTCTATAGGTTTGTTCTTAAGTTGAATTTGTATGCAAGTCGGAACTGGTATATTTTATAATTGTAGCTCCGGACAAAAAAATTTTTTGTCCCAGTAACTATTAGATTTTCATAATTTTTTGCTGCACAAGTATTAGAGCAGGACGACATAGAAGCTGTAATTTGCACCAATTTGAACTACTGCTAAAAGTACAAAACTAACCAAAACCACCTTGATTAAAGTTTTCAGTTGTACGTAACACAGTGTTAACAACAGACCAAACAAAAGTCAACCAGCATAAATGTTTTCAATATATTGCATGCTCTTAAATTTACAACCTGTACTGAACACCAACCGTCTACCAAAATAGTTCCACAAAATCCTGCGATTCATGATTGAGCATCAAGTGAAGAGAGTCCTGTTTTCTTCTAGATTGTTGCAAGTCCTTCACTTCACGAGCAACTTCTACTTCCTTTCATTGAGTGCAATCTCTCATCTTCAAGTTTACACCCATGGTCGTAACCTACCATAATATGTAGCTCACCGATTGAGACACTAGAGTCTCTGAAGCCCCTGTGACTACAACTTCTCTAAAATATTAAGCCACAATAGTTCCATGACTTGACGCTCTATTGTTACAATGGGCAGAGATTTGTCGATAGTTCCCATGTGATCTTTTTATGCAGAAAATCTCAATTTTCCTGTGATATATTCAATACTCATAAACACACTGTAATAAAGTTCCTAAATGGTTTTTATGTAAGCATTATGTTTGAAAAATTCCAAAATATATAATGTTTTCTTAGGGGAATGCAAATACATTCTACCTTCTATAGCTATATTTATTTTAGCTGACCTCATTCCAGGGTCTGGTCTGCCTCCACCCGATGTTGGATCAATTTTCTTTTTCTCTTTTTTTTTTTAGTCACACTCACAAATCCAAATACAGCACATCCACTTCTGCACCCACATCCAAACCACACCATCCATTCCACCCATACTGCAGAGCCAAAGACAATCTCCGTCTGGAACAGAGCACCTTCCCAGAACTGCTTGGGATCAATGTTTTCAGTTAGCCATTCTAAACTAATTTGACCGCGCGGTCTCCATCCTATGGCTTGGAACAGGTGGAGATGGATTTGCTTATGTGCTTCTGTCAAGAGCTTTGTTGTAACATTTCAACATGCTTGTGATGTCCCTCGGACATTCCACACATCCCTCGATTGTTTACAACAGTCTTCTAATACATGAGATTGTTAATGTTAAAAATTTTTCATTGAATGAATACATGTCTGGCTTGAATATTTGATACAATAAATCAGATTTGTTTAGTTTCATTTTGTCCTGCAGAATTACTTGGTTCTCAGAAGATCAAAGACTTGGAACTACAACCAAGTTGACCACACTCATAGTCACCACAGCCTCGAAACAAATAGTACAATGTTACCATTTCACAGGTAAACGTGAATTACTTTGTCTGAAAAAGTATGACATAGAGAAACATGAAGAATAAATAGTCAGAAAGGGATATACTATAAAACTTCATGAGCACTCAGCTGTTAATGTATACACCCCAATTCTGTTAGGATTCCATATTTTGAAGTGGGCCTTGTAATGGATGTGTCTCTTCACCATAGCAGAAGTGTTGGATGTTCATGACTTTTTATGAATTTAGATGAACAACTAAAGTAACTTCTGGTTCATTTAAAGTACCATAGCACACTAAATGGAATACAAACACAGGTCCATCATGTCCAACCTATAAACTTTCAGTATTTATCAGGCATAAGGCAAAAAGCCCTATAAGGTTTATGCCTTGCTGGTGAATGGAAGAAAACAATCCTTTCCAATTCCAAATATGCCAGCCCAAATAAATCCCTGGATAAATGGTTCATCCCAATAATCAAATTTCCATAATGGGATATTTTTGCCTTCAAGAAAAAGACCCATGCCCCTCTCAACCCTCTCCATTGTCTCAACCACGAAAGCATCCTGTGGCAAAGAGTCAGATGAGGATAGAGTCAGAAAAGTCTGCAGCTTGGAACAACTTGGAACAACCCAAGACATTTTTATAAGTACTATTTTATTTTATTCAGTTTGTCTGATATCCCATATTTCTTTTAGTTGGTTGGGGTGTCTACTACACCCAAAAAAGCTCGGCCAAGTGGAGACGAGTACTTTGAGCTGAGATTCCATATCTCATGGCAGGACAAGGGGACTTAAAATGGATGTAAGGACTTTTCCATCCCCATTATAGCACCTGAGAAGGAGGCTACTGTTTTAACTCATAAAGTTCAAGGCTTCATTAGATCAAATGGCCCAAGTCTTCATCTAAGCCTAGTGCAATGGTGCTCATGTCTAAAATTATGCAACGACGGAAGGAGGCTATGTATAACAAATATAACAAGATATCACAGTCACGGTGCCTGGATCAATGAGTAAGTGTCCCTGGTTTATCATGCGATGGCACATGCCAAAGTCAACTGATGGGCCAAACTTGCTTCTAAAGGGATCTGTCTAGGTTCTGTGATGATTACCATCACTTTGTTCCAACATGCAGTTCAATTCTCGTTAAAAGTGCCAATATTACCTAATGTTTTCTACTTTACTGGTATGAATAAGAACAAATCCAATGCAGTTACAAACTTATAGGTCTATTATTCCATCAGTACCCTCCACTGTATAATTCATATATGTTTCGAATAAGAATCTATTGTAATATATCACACATTGTTTCTCCAAGGCAAACCCAGAGTACCTTGGGTAATTTAACATTATATTTTCATCAAATTGTAGATATTTAATTTAAAACAACATAAGGGTCTCTAAAACTTTTCAACTACTGGAATGTGTAATAGATTTGGCCTCTTTTGAATGCCGATGTTCATAGAATATAGAGTTTTTGCAATTAGAAAAACAAAGGCGTGCCCGGACTAAATTATTATCATATATATAAATATTATTACTCCGAACATGAAATACTCAAGACTTTATTAAGTAGGTTATGCCCCCTTAAATGACTGCTTAACAGGCAGTAACCATTTCATTTATAGAGAAAAATCCACAAACCTTCCAGAGCAAACATTTCTTAGAAGCCGAGGTACATTCACAAGTAACCGAGTGTTCAACGCGGCCAGTGTTTAGCATTTTGTGATGGCAAAGTTAATAGAGCGTAAAATGGAGCCATGTTTTAAAATGAAGTTGTATACAGTGTGTGGCCAGTAATAAATCTCTACGGCTACAAAATTGCTACTGCCGTTTATACAGCTGTGTAATGGAAACGGGTTTTGTGGAGACTCGGTACACGTCGGAGCAAGAGGGGAAAATAGTAGTGACAATATTGACTGCTTAAAGGGGCATAGTAGTGAATAATAGTCATCAGCCCTAATTAAAATAGGTGCTGAATGTTTTCACTTTGATCACCTGAAACCCTGTGGATTGTTAAATCGGAGGGATCTATTCCCCTCAGAAGGAATGTAGCACCGAGATACAATACAATACAACAACTAGAAAATTCATTTATGTTACTACTAAAGGCTCTAAATCATCATTTTATTGAGCCAAAGGGTTTTATTATTAGGTTAACAAATAGCAAATCAATAAAAAGATAACCCATGTATTTAAAGGACCTCTACCACCAGATTACTGGTGATAGAGTGTCCTAATATGGCTACTTGTTCCATCTAGGGGATGGGGGAACAGTTTTTTCGAGCATATTTAATAACAAAATATTAACTTTGTAAAACAGCCAAAGGCATTCAGGTTGACGGCGCCCGAATGCCTCTCGGCTTCCCAATCTTTTAATTTATGCACGCCACCCACTGCTCGCCTCCTCCTGCTCCCTTGCTATACCACAGCTTTCAACAGTCATGAGGACAACAATATCTTTGACAGAAGGTAGGAAAATTCAGATTGCCATTGGAGCTTCCCTGAACAGGAAGAATTGTGGGGCCAAGAGCAGGAGCTTCAATATCTCTACTGATAATGGCTACCTGGGCCCACAGAAGGATCCCTCAAGTCCTGTCTGGTGAATTCTGGGCTGGGGCAACAGCCTGAGTGCCCACTGAGAGGGTTCAGAGTGCCACCTCTGGCACCCGTGCCATAGGTTCGCCACCACTGCCGTAGATGGAACAATAAGCCTAATTAGGACAGTCTTCCACCAGGTGGTAGATGTCCTTTAAGTTAGGATGATATGTGCCAGGAAGTTGGGCTTCTAGACGAACAATTAAAGGGAACCTGTCACCAGGAGACCCATTTTTAGCACTCCCCCAGTCCCCACAGAGCATAGCACATACACTGCCAAAGTGTTTTTGTATTAAAAATTGGTTTTACAGAAAAAAAGATATGTTATATTGTACCTTTCATTAGCATCTGCTGTGTGACTAGGCAGTTGCCTTTTGGGAGGAGCTGGAAAGGAGCAGTTCCCCCCCCCCACCCTTGGGGAACAGCTTCTCCATGTGACCTTTTCAAATATATGGGGTATAGAAAGTGGCAAGGAAGGACAGGGAGAAGGCGCTAATAGTGTGACATCTTAGGGGGTAACAGATGGACATAAAGCTGTAGATTGTGCTCACCGTTTTAGGTTGTGCTGTAGATAGGCACAACACTATTGTAGGCTTTGTGGTGATAATTTTTGTCTGGTGCTGCCTCCAGAGGATAATCTCCTAAATGGAGTTGCCAAACTCTATAGGATGTGGTGAAAGTGGTCTATTGTTGGGGTCCAAAAGGATGGCGCACACAGAGGTGAGTATACTAAAAATTTTTTATTCAAGGTCTTTAAAACACAACGCGTTTCGGGGCGTTCTACCCCTTTCTCAAGTGAACAAAAGACAGATCCCGAGGAAAGTGTGGCTTCCTCCTTGGGCTTTTCAAATATATGAAAACACCCATCACTGGGCTTAGCGACGCCCCCTGCTCCTCTACAGCCAATCCCGAGTGAGGGGAGTTATTCATATATTTGAAAAGGTCACATGTTTCCCAAGGGTGGGGGGAAACTGCTCCTTTCCAGCTCCTCCTAAAAGGCAACTGCCTAGTCACACAGGTTTTTTTCTGTAAAACCAATTTTTTATACAAAAACAATTTGGCAGTGTATGTACTATGCTCTGTGGGGACTGGGGGAGTGCTAAAAATGGGTCTCCTGGTGACAGGTTCCCTTTAAAGGGACAAGCTGTTGACTGTGATCATGAAGCTATCCAGTAGCCACATGCCCAAACATAATTGAGTGGTTCCTCTATTGAGCTAGAGAAAACAGTTGCTTTTCTTTTCTCTGACAGATTTGGCTTTTCACTAATTTAAAACATCCCATGAATCCAGGGACATGAATAATTTCAAACTCCCCGCCTTTGCCTGTAAATCCATCAGTGGACAGCCAATGGATGCAAGCCAGTGGACTTCTCCCAAGGCAGTAGAACAAAAGTCGCAGTCCAGCATTCTAGCCATAGACAACATTCTTTACTTGAGAAAGGAAATGTGGCAAAAAAATGACAGAGCTACAATTCCAGAAGGTAAAAGCTGGATCCAAATTTTATTTTTCACACAACCTATGACAAGCAATACAGTGACCAAAATCTCACTTCTGCCACCAAAAAACTTCTTGGCCAGAAGGTCGTAAATACCAAGGTAATCTATGACCTACAAAAGAAACTTTGCTTTGGAAAGAAGACTTAATCTGGTTCTAACTAAAAGAGAAGTGTTATGAAGTTACAACCAGGCTGAGTGATGTCATAGATAATTGATTGAGACAGTGGCTGTGTTATTACCAAGGATTTTCTGGGCAAAGAAAACTGAAGCTCTGTCCCAAAAAATTCATACTTTTACTTCAGGCATTTTATTTTTTTGGAGATCTGTGTTTTAGATAGATTGTTTCTAAACATAATTAGTTGTTTCTTTTTCCTGGAGAGAAAATATAGTTTATACTGTAGAACTGATATTGCAGGTTACAAGGTTATAGCCCTGTATGGGTCCTGAAGAGTGTTGGTCCAGCTAGAAGTCCCATAGACCGTAGAAATGTGTCAACTTTTAACTCAAACGGGGTTATGGACTGCCATTTCTTTTCAAAATAATTCAATATGATAATGTGAAATGTTAAGTGAACCTTTAATTGGCTGCAATTCACTACACAACCACTAGATGCACAGAGACCCTTAAAGGGTATCATTGTATTGAAAAGCTAACCATCTTGTTACACACAACCTTCTGCCAGTTTCTGGAACTCTACCACCTAAACCAAGTATTATATTCTGCTTGCAGCAACTTGTAGGGTAGTGCACTTGTTAATGAGGTAATTGGTGCACCCGGGAAGTGTCCTCAGCACCCGGAGCACTGCCTAAATCACTTACCACTACCTCCAATGTCAGGCTTTTCAAAAGATAAATCTATTGCTTTTATGATGGAGAGTATACTGCCTCATTAGCATACAGAATAAAATGGGAATTTCCCAGAAACTGAGAAACTAAAAAGTTACTGTATATTTGAAATCATGGTGCATTTCTATGCCACAAGTTGTCAGAAGATTATAACAATTGGTGAAGATGGTGGACTCCAATACAAGAAATATTCATGTTCAATTACGGGTTTGGCAAAATGGCAAAAAAGTGTAATTTTCAACTTTGTGCGCTATTTTCCGTTACGGGGTTAAAAGCAGTGAAAAACCTGTTATTATACTTTGATAGATTGGGCATTTTTGGACGCAGTGATACCTAGTGTATTTATGATTTTTACTGTTTATTAATATTTATATGAGTTATAGGGAAAGTGGGGTGATTTGAATTTTTAGTTTCTTTTATTATAATTTTTTTTAACTTTTTTTTATTTTTACTTTTACTATTTTTCAGACTACCTAGGGTACTTCAACCCTAGGTTGTCTGATCGATCCTATCATATACTGCCATACTACAGTATGGCAGTATATAGGGATTTTCCTCCTCATTCATTACAATGTGCTGATAGCACATTGCAATGAAAGGGTTAAAACGAGACAGCCTCGGGTCTTCAGAAGACCCGAGGCTGTCATGGCGACGGATCGCCGCTCCCCGATGACGTCACGGGGAGCGACGATCCGCGGCAAGATTGTCTTTGAAGCCGGCGGCAATTGGCGGGAAAACACCTGTGATCGGTGCTAGCACTGATCGCGGGTGTTACCGGTTAGTCTTTGTTGCAATATGCAGCAAAAACTTACCGGCTATTGAAAGGGCTCAGCCCGCGAGCCCTCTCCATGCACCGGGACCCGATGCGCGCCGTAGTGTCGGTAAGGGGTTAAGGATATGATCTTAAAGGAAATGAACCAGTAAATATCTTGACACGCTGGGATTACCTTGCAAAGAAAGTTCTAATTAACAGCACGGAGCACAGGGACTCCGGGCTGCTAATTATGCAAGCCCCGCACCTGCCTTTCCGATGATGGGAGCATGAAAGAGGGAGGTGCAGAGCTTGCATATTTAGCAGCCCAGAGCACCGGACATCTTGTCCCCACGCTCCATGTTGCTAATTATAACTAACTTTTCTAGGTGATTCTGGGTGTCAAGACTAGTGATGTACAGCGCCGGAATCAAGACAAAAGAGAAGCAGGGGTGAATATTTGTAGGGTTTTAATTGTTTTTTCACTGGTTGATTTCCTTCAAAGGAAGAAGACGCTGCACTGTTTCACCGCTCAAATGTGGGCAGAAAATCCACAGAATTGACTGTAACAGTGGATAAAGGTATAATAAATGTGAACAGGAAGTGACCTGCGTGAAAAATTATCTGTTCCACGAAATATGTACAATATGGATTCTACACTGAAGCAGCTTGTGGCTGTCATGGTAATGTCCACCTTATGATATAAAATTATATAGATAGTAGATTATTGTACTCAGGTTTCCGTAGTTTCTTTCTTCAACTATAACAAGGAAAATTACATAATTCCACCCCTGTGATGGGAAGCAGCAGAAATAGGATCTTATTTTTGAAAAGTTGATGTACATTATACATTGAAGCCGAGAGATGCAATTTCCAGCATACAGGAAGCGGCGTCCTTCCACAGGAATGCACTGGCTTGGGTTTGTCGTTCCACAATAGGGTTTTACCAAACATTGCTACCCATAGTGCCATGTGTTACTTCATCACTAAATAATATGTACAGGCGCTGTGCTCAACACAAGAACCCAAGAACAGCTATTTATGGCATGGGAAAATAGAAAGTGGAAAAACACAGCCAGAGTACTGACGTACATGAACAGGAGGGGATAGTATACAGGACATGTAATTTTAGTTTACTTCAACTCTGTAAAACAAAAGTTTGTAACAAAATGGCACAGATATTGTTTTTTCCAATTTCATCCAATTCTGAAATTCTTCTAGTTTCCCCGTACATTATAAGCCATACCAAATGAAGCCATTACAAACTAAAATCTGTCATGTAAAAAATAAGCCCTCACACAACTGGGAATGGACAACTGAAATGCAAATACAAAAATGGAAAAGGGTCGGGAAGGCTAGGGGTCAGGTAAATGTCTAATACTTGAAGCATAACTAAAAACTAAAACTTTTAATTTTTTTATTGAAGAAATTATGGTAATAGTAAACATTGTAATATGCTTCATCAAAGAATAACAATCCTGAATGATAAACCAGGGACATTACTCATAGATCCAGGCACCGTGATTGTGGTAATCTTCTTATATTTGTTATTCATGGCCTCCTTCCTTCTAATATCAACTTTTATAATTATGCTTATTACCTTCAAGGGCTCTGATGGCTGTTTCCAGAGCCCCTCAGTTCTGTAGCTTTACAGGCTGTTATACTGTGAAGGAGCTCTCCCCTACTGTTTGAGTTGATAGCAGGAAGAGCGAGGAGAGAAGTGCAGAGGGAGCGAGGGGGAATTGTAACAGCATGTTGAGCTACAGCATGGAGGGGCTCTGGTAGTTCCCCCATGACCCTTTTGACTCATTAACCTAATTTTAAAAGTTAATTTTAGAAGGAAGGAGACCATAAATAACATGTATAAGAAGATTATCACAGTCACTGTCCCTGGATCTATGAATGAGTGTCCCTGGTTTATCATGATGGATTTTGATGGTAGATTTGCAGTGAGCAGTGTATCTGAAGGCGTTATGAGGTTAGCCCACTTCAGATAAGAGGCTAAAGATTAACTCTTTTCATACCAATGTAAAATTTCACTTAATGATTTATCTCTCTGAGGAGAGGAAGTCACTGTAAAGAGGAATCACATTTGAACTAAATCAGGTTCTGATTATTTGGGAGATCACAAGCAAAAATGTTCTAGTTTCAGAGCTTTCATTTTATAAACAGGTAAATGAAGTCTGATCTGTGATTGGTTGCCATGAGCAACAGTCTCGGAGGTGGAAATCACGAAAGTCAAGGCATTTTATACATTTGTCTTCACTAAGCTCCCCCTAGTGGTGGATAAAGAAACCTAGTTTTATCATTAACAATATTTTATACATTTTATAAATTTGTCTTCTCTAAGCTCCCCCTAGTGGTGAATGAAGAAACCTAGTTTGATCATTAACAATATTTTTTTTTTCTTTAAAATTGTGTGAAGGATAGCAGGGGATATGAAGTTCTACATAAAACAAAGAGCACCAACCAATGTAATATGTGAATTTATTAAATTCAGCATTAAGGACAATAAAACAAATTTTACCACGTGTAAAGTAATATTTACAAGCACCAGCCATGTGTGTATCTATAGAATACCGTATAGATAATATATGTTATAAGTCATACATGGGAACACGGCTCATTATTCCTACATTCATCTTACACATTGCTATAAACACAGTGTCAAATTTGTCACCTTTGTCTGTAGGTTTCTTTCCAGCACCACATTAGTAAATTTCCTTCTATGTGGCTACGGCTGGTTTCAACAGATCGTAAAACTGTGTTTGCAAGGCCGGGAAGAGGCGAAAAGGTGGAACTTTCCGCTGGGTGATAATGATCTTAGAAATTAGGCCTGCAATAATGCCCAACAGTTTGCAGATTTGATGTGTTCTTCACCAGTGTTTTGTACATCACTGCTGTGAGCTCACTGTCCAGACTCCAGACTGCAGTAATAAGTCCCAGATGAATTTATTTCTAGTAGAACTTGTTGGCCCCGCTTTGTGCCGCAAGAACCACACCTATGTAATATTACGTGTACGCTCAGAAACAGCAGAAAGACGGCTCTACTCCAGACTGGCATCTACTCCAGGCCGATCCAGAGTGATAGCCTTGTATTCTGCAGGAAACATTACTTCTATCAAAAATTTGTAAATTCACTTTTTATCCTACCGGAATAACATATTTTGAATAATAGGTCATTATCCTTTATTGGAGATTTGAACTTAATTTGGGATTTCCGCAGACTTTTGGGGAAAAACACAGGTACAAATAGTACAACATACTAATGTGAAATCTCCAAGTGTAAACCTTTAAGAAACAGAGCCCCATTGCACCCCCTATTTTTACTAGCCTTCGCGTGACAAGCCTAAATCTCCTGTTATTTTCCATTGACTTGCCAAATCTTTTAGTTCTCGAAGGAGATAAACTGTAGTCAGCTTTCTCCACTCTCCCTACTCAGAATAGATACATGCAATGGATAATACTGGTCACACCAATTGTGGCTTTGTTGGGTGACTCGAATATTCATGTAGACTTTTGACCATGGACATGCCAAATACTTTTTTTTTTTCTTGGGAGAGATGCAGCCAGCTTTCTCCACTCTCCCTATTGCGAGTAGAAACTTGTGACTGGTAAAACTGGTCACAGCAAATTTAGCTTTGTCAGGTGACTTTTTAGTATTCACGGGGATGACTCTGCCTGGACATGCCAAATCCTTTTGTACAGATTAACTGTAGCCAGCTTTCTCCAGTCTCACTTGACTTATAAAACTGGTCACACTAATTGTGAGCAGTGTGACACCAAACTTGTCACACTCATATTCATGGGAACTTCTGGGCCTATGGACATGCCAAATTCTTTTGATCTCAGTGGAGATAAACTGTAGGCAGCTTTCGCCACCCACCCTATTCAGAGTAGATACACGCAAATGGCAAAACTGGTCATGACAATTTTGGTTTTGTTTGGTGACTACATAATTTTCTACTACTACTACTTAATATTCATGGGAAATTCAAGGCCCATGGACATGCCAAATTATTTTGTTCTCGGGGGAGATAAATGTAGCCAGCTTTCTCCTCCCACTAGATGCATGGAATGAAACCAATTATACAAATGTATCTCGAGTCAGGAATGGCAGCTGTCAGCTGCATAATTTAGCTCATCTTCATATCCTTACTACAAGCGCAACACATAGCAAAGTGCTTATTTACTTTTATTAAAATCCAAGGGTCTAGTAAAAATGGAAAATCGGCCAGACATCTAATGTAAGCACTCACCTGTACGGTAAACAAAATTGCCTTCAGTTTCTGAAGAAGAAGGGGACACAAGTTCATCTTCAAACTCGTTGGAGCTGAATGATCCTGAGTGGTTTCTCTGTCTTGTGTTTTCTCTCATGACTGAGTTAGTGGCCATGACATGTCTTAAGGAGTCATTGAGATAACGATGCAATAAACTGCTTTTGTACTTTGGGGGTGAGACATAGTCTTCATTGGTACTAGCTTCTGCCCTCATCCCTGACTTGATGACCGAGTTCTCCGTATTTATCACAGTATGGTGGATGGGTTTATCGTATACTTCTTCATTGGCATGACTCATTGGGGCGTTTTCACCATCTGAGAAAACAATTAAAATAAAGGTTTTACAATTTGACAATGAATAGCATAAACCTACAGTACACAATTTAGGTGATACTTATCCTTAGCTCAGAATATCACTTTTTCACCTGTTAGTCTGAAGTGAGACACACTTACTAAGGGTCCGCGGTCCGCACTATCGTCGGAATACCCGGCGATTTCCGATGTGCGCCGCATTTAGAAAGGGTCTTTTGGCGCACGCGACACAAATCGGGGGGCGGGACGTCGGACGATCCAGCGGATTCGGAATACGTGCATTAATTTAACAAGACAATTTGTGTTGCAAGACATGCACTTACATGCACCAGGAGGAAGATGGTGAACTCCGGTGGACCTGAGCGGGGAAGCGACACATGCAGGATATCGGGCGCGCGATCTTCATGAATCGCGGCAGATGTGAAGCAGGGACCAGGTAAGTAAATGTGCCCCAGTATTTGTCTATAAAGTAGCACTCTTGACCATTCTCTAACTTCTGGGCCTATACTTACAGCCAGTTATCTTGCAGCCAGTTATCCTGCAGCCAGTTATCTTACAGCCAGAAACATGTTTCTAAGGGAAGTTAAAGAGGAAATTCCAGAGATATTTTCTTACTGTGAGTTTTCTTTTTTTGGTGTCCCTTTACATTTTGGAGATTATGAATGTTTAGGTAATAGTTATATTTTTGTGTGTATTTAACACTAAGTAATCAGTGTATTGAAAGTAGATGGTTGAAACCCCTAATATAACATTCCAATTATTTTCCACTAACAATGAACAACTCAACTAAGGACTGTGTACGTCCTGAATAAATCTGTCCAGATTTATTTTTCTAAGACGAGTGTGAAAGGGGAGACAGGGGTCACCAGCTCAGGAGTCCTAGACTAGGTAATAAACACATGTATTTCAATCATAGGTACGGTCATGGCCTTTAATCCATTCTGTTCTGCGTTCTTGTGTTACAAGCCTTCCTAAAAAAAAACCTTCATTTCTGTACCAATAAACATTCCCTGTCGGCTCGCTGGAACTGTTCTATTTAGACTGATCTGCAACTTATTCTTCACAAGAATAGTCCTTCCTTTCTTAGAAAGTCTGGCTAGTGTCCAGTATAAATATAAATACGCTATATAGGCTACCACTGCGTAAGCCACATGGAAGGGATCAGATATCACTCCTTGTTTTATTTCATATATGACACCGTGTTCCTCATCTTTTACATTACCGCTGCTCTGTCTGAAGACATAAGTTATATGAAGAATGTTCTCTATGAAGCAACAATTCACTGCAGTATAAATCTAGATGTTCCTCATGATAAGTCTAAGACCTCAGTCTTGTAGAAGGTCCTACAACAATCGCTATCCGGAAAGTGTAGTGAGGTTAAACTTATCTGCTTCCAGCTGTAATTTCTCATACTACAGAATAATTTTCAGAGCAATTTATAGATCTATACAGAAGCAGTAAGAAATATGTACAAGAGTCTGGCCAGATGTGAATAAGACTATGTTTACATCTGTGTTGAAGCTTCTCCTCAGCAGTTTTGTCAGATTTGACAGCCAGAACCCCACAATGTAGGTCAATTGGTTCCTTTAAGCACCCACGGGATCCCATCCTATGACTGATTTGGCAGTGTGTCACACCCTCCATTAAGAAAGGAAGTCACGGTGAAGACGTGAACACAACCTCACGGACCTCACATCGAGTGATCTCCTTTAGCAGAAGGTTTTGAGGATGAGGTAATAAAAATAAAAGGGGTTTTCTAAGAATCATAACATTAATTTTTGACAGAATATGTAAGCATCTGACAGCTGGGCTGTGACTGCTGGGTTCTTCATTGATGACAAGACAGGGACTACCATGTCCCCCATTTAATTTAAAGCTAAGGGGGTTTTTTATGGACAAAAGGTTATTGTGATCTGTTGTACCCAAATATGAGAAGGGCACCTGGTTGCTCCTGCAGCTCTATTCATCTCTATGGCCTTGACAGACATAGCATAGGGCCGTACTACGCTACTTCCATCAGTGACGCAGGCTGAATAGAGCTGCTCCATTGGTCTGGGGTATAATGGACCCCCATTCTATGGATCCATAAGGGTTGCCCCCACTGGAAAGGGGATAACTTGTTATTACTGGAATATCTTTTAACCCCTTTATGACCAACCAACGTAAAAATCTGTGGGCTGGATGTGAAGGGGTGTATGGAGAGTTCTCATGGACATGCCAGTAACTGCCAGTAACTGCTGACTGTTAACCAACCTGACCGCAGCACCTGACAGTGCTGTATTTGGGCACTGCTATCTTTGATGGCTGATCAGCACCCCCTGTGATGTCATCAGAGAGTGCCCATCAGTTGCCATGATAACTGAGAAACTTTTAAAGGTTCCCATAGCTGTCATTCAGCATCTTATTTTACAGCCTGTCGGAGACTGTAGTATAATAGCAGTATATTCACAATATACTGCAATACAATACTGTAGCATTGCAGTATATTGTATAAGTGATCAGGCTCCCTAGAGTTTAAGTACGCTAGGGGGCCTGAAATAATATAAATTAATTTAAAACAATTTAAAAAAAAACCAAAAATATAAAAATAAACTAATAAAATCATAACAATTTCAGCTACCGCCACACTTCAAAATATCTAATAAAATATTTAAAAAATTATTTCTGGCGGTGAACCCAGTAACGGAAAATAGCCCCTTCATGTCCGGATCAACACTTTTTTGCTATTATCCCTTCAAAAAAAAATTATTAAAAAGTCTAAATTATATTAAAAAGTGACCTAAAGGTTGTACAGTTGTCAAAATGATATCGATGAAAACTTTATCCTATCCCACAAAAAATGACACCACAGTCCATACACCATACAATGGCTCCATACACTGAAGTATCAGTTGTAGGTGTCAGAATATGGCGATGCAATGTGGGGTTTTGCTTAATGCAAGGTTTTTGAAATATTTTTAAAAGAATTAAGAGAAAGCCAAATATAAATTTGGTTATGTCTGTGATCGTACTGAGCCAAAAAATAAAGGGGAGGTGTCATCTTGATCGAATAAGTCGTAAAAATAAAGCCCATCAGAATATGTGGGTTTTTTTTGCTAATTTGACCACATTTGGAATTTTTTTTCCTGCTTTCCAGTGCATGGCACAAAATATTAAATGTTGCCACTAGAAAGTACAATTTGTCTCGCAGGTAACAAGCCCTCATATAGCTTTGTAAATGGAGAAATCTAAAAGCTTGTGGAAGGAGTGGAGTGAAAAACAAAAAAAACACCTAAAAAAACTTGGCCTTGAAGGGGTTGAGTGACTAGTACTACTGTAGATGGGGAAAAAAGTAACATGTGATTAAAGACCCACCATCCCAACGTCAACCAGTGCATCCTGTCCAGTACAGCCAAAATATATATAAACTAACCTTCCGAACAGGAGTCTTCACTGCTGACGCTTAGCCGCTCAGCGTTGCCTTGAACATATTTGTTATATAACTTTATCCTCAAAGCCCAGCTCAGATCTGGTTGTCTCACAGTGTTTTTCAGGCGTCGTCTTGCATTTGCGAACCAGTTTGAAACCTAGAACCACAAATTTACATTTTTTAGATATGAGCAATAACAATCTGATTTTAAACATAAAACATGCTGAAAAATTGTGGAACATAACAGAATATTTCTCAGAGGAAAGAATACATTATATAATTTCTTTTATGGTAAAAGGAATCTAGAGCCATCAAGAACATTTAATTTCTAGATTTAATGCCCTCCCTTAAAAATAGATACGGTATATATATATATATATATATATATATATATATATATATATATAGAAGAATAAAAAAGATTCCAAGCGGCACTGCTTAACACTTGGAAATAAAACTTGGGAATAAAAACCACTTGATTTTTCCCACAATATTGGAGTGCCGCCTTATTTTTCTATATATATATATATATATATATATATATATTTAGCTTTGTAATATTTGTAATATTTAGCCCACTATCATTATCTATGTTAACATGTGTACAGACTTGAGACAGCCGACCTTCTTGTAAATGGAATGTCAACCACTTCAAGCCAAATACTTTTTAGGAACAACATTCAGATAAACAAAGCTCCAAATCCCATGTATAATAATTAAAGGGAACCTGTCACCAGAAATTAACCTAATCAACCACAAGCAGAATGTTGCTAAGTAGCTGAACATCTTTCAGATTGTTTCTTTCATCGTCGAGTGTGGTGGCATCATCCAGAAAATCAACTTTGAAGTGAAATAAAAATTGGTTGTAAAAAGTCAAGAAGGCAGAGAGTTTAACACTAAAGTCAAGCTTTCCCTGCCTCAGAAAGCCCCCATTACTCTAATTGCACCCAGAGACATCACTACACAAATCTTCTGAAGTCTGATGCATGATGTCAATCGCAGAGGAGGAGGCTTTCAATGTTCCCCACCTTGACTTCAATGTTAAACTCTCCGCCTTCTTGACTTTACACAACCAATTTACATATCACTTCAAAGTTGATATTCTGGATGATGCCACCATACTGGGACATGAAGAAAGCAAAAATAGAAGGTGTTACGTTGCTTGACAATAAACTAGTAGTGGTTTATTAGGCCAATTGCTGATGACAGGATGACTGGTGTTGTCTGAGCCCTTAGACTTCAACTGGTACAATACATGGTAGATATGAATTACTCCCTTAGATATAAGACCTCTCAAAACGTTGACTGAGATAAGTCAGAGTCCAATACATGATTTCTTTCATTTGACCGTCTGGTGCTCTACAAAACAATGTCACGGAGATTTAGAGTTGGGTAATTTGCGGTGACATGTGCCCTTAATGAGACCTCATACATGGAAAACCCACACAAAAACAAGCAAACCATCTCCTTAAATTGTCTCCAGATTCAGAAAATGTCCCTAATTATCAATCAAGAAAACCCATAAAAGTCTCGTTGCTCAAGAGCAGATATTGATTCCATACCGTCTTTCCTTAACATCTGTATGTGCTGCAGTTATCTCACACCGTATTGCTCAAACTACCCCCAGCCTTACTCCGCTGTTAAAAAAAGATCACTTAGTAGCAATAACAACTTTTAGATTTGACTCTTTGATATTTAGCCATGTGATCCCCATATGTAAGCTGACACTGGAAAATCCAGACTTGGAAGAATTAACTCTTTATACATTACGCTCTCGAGTCTTTCAAGGAGTATTCCAGTCTTAGATAAAATTTAGCATATCACAGAATCTCACCTTCCCATCGGTGAAATTCGAAGATCCTGAACCCCACTCACATATAAAATGTAGGCATAGAAATCTTCTCTTCAGTCCTTAAAGTGAACCGGTCACCAGGAATGTAATTTTTATCTGGTGACAAGTTCCAATGGCCTATGTTATGATTTTAACAATGCTTTTGTCAGCATTCTGAAGCATTTCAGTGGTTTATAATAGTTTATGTTACATTACCTGGCTCCCTGCCAGCAGCGAGTGAAGAGTCCCAGGGGAGGGGCCTGTGTGTGCCTGTTTCTCCTCATGCATTCTTCCTATATTCTACCACCCCCATCATCCCCGTCCTTCCCCTCGCTGCTCAATGCACATGGCAGAAAGGGGGATGGGGTGTGTGGGAGCTGCATGAGTTTGAAGGAGTCTGACACAGGCACACACAGGCTGCAGCTGCCCCTCCTCAGGAACTCACCACACCCTGCTGGCAGGGAGGCAGGTAATGTAAAATAAACTATAATGAACATTTTACCAACTCCAACTCTTTGCATCTTTTAATATGCCTTGTTCCATTGATTCTGGAATAATTGGAAAATTCCCTCTATCCCCCGCCACTCCTGACTCCACCGATCTGAAAGTAGAGATCTAAAAAAAAATTATGATCTTGATTATTCAGGAAGGTTTAGGGATAGAGAGAAAATTCCAACTACATTAGAAACAATGGAGTGACACCTATTATTAGACACAAATCAGTAGAGTTATTGTTTATTACGAATCGTTGTTGTATGATGAAGCCCCGACCCTCCAACCCTGCCGAATAAATCAGAAGCCTCTGGCCTCCTGACGTATTTGGGGCCAGGATGGGCTGGTGTACAATTCTATGTCAGGCCCTGCTATTAACCAGTTATCATTCAACTTCAACACTTGCTGGCTGTAGCAAGTGCAAAGGGCATGGCAGGAATATGCTCCCACTCCATCACTAGCCCCCCTTCATGCCCACTTTTGATTATTTCAGGGCTTGTAGGCAAGAAAACTGATGTACAAAATCCCCCCCCCCCCCCAAGAGTTGATCAAATGTCTTAAATAAGGAAGGAAGGCAAGGGAAAAAGAAGGACATAGGAACAGATTTCTTAAATGAGGTGTATTGCAAAGTTTACAATTATCATCTGCACTTTTGATTTGCATATGTTGAAATGTCGCCTTTAACCCTTGTAAAGTATGCATTTAAATTGTATACTGGGCCCATTCTACATTCCGAGTGACTTATATTAAAGACTCTTCCACGACAAACTAAGATTAGTTCGAAATGGCAAGTCCCTTAACAGATATTAGCTGAGAAGGATGCCCTGGACGTCTTCCACCTTCTAATGCACCATGAGTACCGATTTCTTTCCAAGTTCTCCACATGATGTATGACTGGTTTGCATTGGATTTAGCATGATACAACAACAACATGGCGGGATTAGTTTAATGTCTACCTAGATAATCCACTAAAGGCTTTAGTACTTCAGCCTCCTTCAAGTAAACCTGAGAAGGAATAAAAGTAAAGATAAATAACAATGTATATGTGCATTAACTGTTCATTCCCAAACCTGTGGCTGCAGGGTTTGGTTTCAATGTGCACTGTATGGGATCATAGCCAACTCCTCTCTCCATATCATACTTTCCATCACTTCAAAAGGCCATGAAGGAATAGTTAAGATGATATGAGAAGCAGTGGAAGATTTCATACACGTTAAGAGTCTTTTGAAGTTATGTAGACCTTACATTGAATACATTTTTAGAGGAGTTATCCCACCATGTGAACACATAGAACTCAGAATCTAACAAAAATGTAAAAAATATTCACCTTACCGATTTCCGCCACAAGCAATTTTCCATTCCCATTCAGCCAAATATTTATGAGAGCTCCCCTTAGCATCAGCATAGGGGAGTAAGGTAAGCTCTAAGAATTAAAGGGGTTGTCCTACTCTAAGTCAAAGCTGTAACCTTGGGGCAGATTTATCAGAACTTGTTCCACCTTAAGTCAACTCCACAAGTGGGCATAGAGGGGTGTGAAGGAGGCGGTGCCCAGCGGTGGAGTGGGTGTTCCTGTCCCACATTTGTGCACAATTCAAAATTTAAAATGCAGCCGCCCCCCTTGAGGCGCCTACCTATAAAGGGAAATCTTTAAAAAGCATCTATAACCTGATAAGAATATGCTGACAACATCGATAACAATTGATAACATCCTCACACAGTGTCACCGGCTTACTGACACTATGAATGCCTCACACACTAGTAGTCATTTAGTGACACAGACATTAGGAAGAGGACTTAGCCCGGCCATGCTTCAGCTCCGTGCAGAACATCTTCACACTACGCCCCCCAAAAAACCCACAGTCACTTACAGTACAATGGATCATGTTCCTAAATTTATTCCCAACATAAAATATCCTTCATATAGTCCCCAAAATAAATTAAAAGTACATACAGAATCAACAACTTATTATATATACCAGACCCCCTGAACTGATTACATACAGAACCCCATAATTAATATGAAGCCACGCTACGGCCTCCAAATACATATTTCCCAATTACATTATATACATTACTTCATATACAACCACCCAGTTTAATAAAAATGTAACCTCTATATACTGATCCACCACTAAATTATCAATACACTGCTGCACCAACCCCCTCTGTATATACTATATACAGCCACTCCCCTGCTTAGATACATACAGCTACCCCCCACAAGTACATAGCACATACATCCTCCCGCCAGTATACAGTATATACAGTCCCCAGCCAGTATATATTATATACAGCCACCCCTGCCAGTGCATTGTACATACAACCATCCCTTGCAGATCATGGAAGATGTGGCCCTGGCACAACCTATAGCCTGCCATAGAAATTGCTAGGCAGCGTTTTGTGCTTGTTTCATTTACCTAGGAACTAGGAATTGCGATTATTTCGCCACCACCACACCAAGTGGCTGTGGAGGGATATGAAGGGGGCATGCCCGGCAGCAGAGTGGGCCCCCGTGAGACGCTCCTGGCCAATGCCTTCACACAGTCGCAGTTAACAGTGTCATTGTACACGAGACAGGGCAGCCAACCACTGGATACATCAGGAGGTCAGAGCTTCCAGATGTATCTGGCACGGGGGATGGGCACGGCTAACATCTAACATTGACGCATGATGCTCTGGCGTTTGATAAATGTCTCCCTCTGTGTCTTATTCCAGCTCTTTCTCCTGTAGTGAGCAGTGTATCTGAAAGCAATGGGAGCTCCTTCCACCTCAATGAGACTAATGATTAACTCTTCCTACACCTAGATCATATTTACCTTTGTTATTCAGTTCTCTAAACTATCCATTGATTACCTAATACACAGTGCAGGGCCTTATGGGAGGATTGAGGGAGGAGGCGGGATCCCCAGACAAGACAGTGGGATACGTCTGTGCCATATGCCGTAGGACGCGTCAGAATCCCCCCGACGTGTCCTTACAACATATGCACAAAAACGTGATGTGACCCAGCAGGCCTCTCTGGGGTGTATAATTTTTTTGTGGCGCAGCTAGGACATAGAGTGTATTACTTATTATCCATCCATCCTTTTTAGAACTATAGAAGGTACTGTCCGCATACGAGACACAATAAAAGTAACAAGCAAGTAGCAACAAACACAGTCATTAACCAATGTCCCAGTCATTAACACCTGAAAGTACAGTGCATTCAGCTCTTCAAAAAACAGGCACACCATTATATCCAAGACGAGCATAGTACAAGTACACAAAAGGTAAGTAGGGCGGCTTATGATCTTATTGTGTTATGTAGGGTCAGAGAAATTCTTTGTATAATAACTCTTTTAATGACAGGAAGTCATTTGGTTACCTGCTGTTCTTTGCTTCCGTACATAATATACCCAAAATGTCTTAAAAAGTCATTAATGTAATCGGAGGTTCAGAAAGTCAAACAGGATTCTCATTTCCATTCTATTTATGATGTCATTAGATAACCAGGAAATAAATCTGTGGGGAGTAGGGGGGATTAAATAATGCACAAAACAGGAGGCTCAATAGCCCCTAGTAGTGTATGGATAAGAGATTACCCTGCACATGTAGAGTGTCACAGAAGTGGCTAGATAGATAGATAGATAGATAGATAGATAGATAGATAGATAGATAGATTTGATGATAGATAGAAAGATAAGATGCTGAGAGCTGCTGGGGAACATGGACAGGTAAGTATGTGGTGTTTATTATTTTTTAAATTACGTTGAAAAAAAGGAGATGAGAGAGGTTGTGGGGAGATGATAGAGGCCCACAGGATGAAGAAGAGATAAGAGAGTCCACAATATGAGAGAGAGTTGTGAGGGGCCACAATATGTAGGGGAGATGAGAGGCCACAATATGAGGAAGAGATGAGAGGGGCCACAATAGGGGGGAGAGGTGAGACTCCACAATATGAAGGAGAAAGATGAGAGAAGGCCACAATATGATGAGAAGATGAGGGGCCACAATATGAGGGGGGGGGGGTGAGAGAAGGCCACAATATGTGTACTAGATGAGGAGCAATAATATGAGGGCGGGATGAGCAGGGCCACAATATGAGGAGGAGATGAACTGCCATAATATGTAATAGTAATGTAATATGTAATAGTATGATGGGGGGGTGAGTGAGGGTGCAATATTAGGAGGCGATCAAGGGGCCAGAATATGAGGGGGAGATGAGGGGCCACAATATGAGGGAGAGATGAGAGCGGCCACAGTATGAGGGGGAAGTGTGAGGCCACAATATGAAGAAGAGGTGAGAGGCTACAATATGAGGGGGGAATAAGAGAAGGCCACAATATGAGGAGGAGATGAGGGGCCACAATATGAGGGACAGATGAGAGGGGCCACAATATGAGGAGAAAGGGTCGATCCATTGCATCAGCCACCACATTTATGTCGGAAGTCCTACATAATTACGGCACACCAAAAAAAACTCGGGCGCCCGCCCGCTCTGCACCATAGTGAGACAAACTGTACTGCATGCACCTCAATAATAGTAAATGTACTATTCCACTGTGTTTGTATTGAATTGTAAAACACATTGCAAATACAACAGAGAAAACACAACTCAAAATACATCTCAGTTTTTTACCACAATGATGCACTTGCAGTGCATCAAAACGCAGTAAAAATGCATTGTGTAAACAGTGTCTAAAAATGTACAGGTAACAATTTTATGCAGCGGTAGGTGGGGAATATATATATTGCACTTGAATAAGATAGAAGAAGATAGAAAACTTACTACCTATCTACTTACTAGCCTATGCCTTTCTTCTCTCACCCTCAGTTGACCTAAAGACATTCAAAAGGTCCTGTATATTACTGCTTAGAGACCTTGAAAGAAGCTTAATAGAGTGGTTAGACCCTTTCCAGAATGATAAGGGCATGTGGACATGATTAAGCATAATGATATGCTTCATTAAAATGAACAACATGTAATGCCACATTCCTCCTGTAGTGGCCACTGCAGAGGAAATGTGAGCAACCCATAACCAGAGACGATCCATTGATTACCAGTATGTCCTCAGTTAGGGAAGAGATAAATTGCTATGAATTATTATATGGAACTATGTATTATGGACGCCAGAACAGCAGGTGACGCCAGACCATTGGGTACCATTATAAAGTAATTTTATAGTATAAGCCTTTTACTGCATCACCGAGAAATTAAGTAGCCCCGAGTGTGTGACTATTACAACTTACCAATTTATGCTGTTTTCCCTCATTTTATACATTGCAAAACCGTTTGCTAGAAAGGTCACGTAGTTGGGATTAGTTATGTGACGGCTCAGGGATTTAATGCGTCCACATGTGTAAAATGAAAAAAAAACTAAATCTAAAGTTTTGCCACTGGGTTGAATTATAAGCATCTTGCAATGAAATGCTGTTAGGTAACACTATACACATAATCCATAAAACCATCTCATTTTCCACTGCAAAACCATTTCCTCTTACTGAGAGGCCTGAATCGTACGTCTCCCCAGAACCACACGGAGGAGGCTCCAAATGATCGATTGTTTCAGGGCTGAGCATATTTATTTATAACCGGGGCCGGCCACCAATGAGGGTCTCCTATGTGTATAAGTTACCAGAATTTTAGGAAGTTTGTTTTTTCCAGGAACTTAAATATAAATGACCCTTCCGTAGAGCAGGACAATAGTAGTTGATCCGTGTGGGTGCGACACCCAACATCCCCTTCAAACAGGTCTATCCAAAGTGTATCGATCAGGTGGCAGAACTATAGGCGGACGATGTAAGACATTGACGGATTGATGGTGAACCTTTTAGAGACCGAGTGCCCAAACTATGGCCAAAAACCTACTTATTTGTCACAAAGTGCCGAAACAGCAAATAAATATGCAACATATTGCTCCCTGCTCTGCCACAGTTTTAATCATATCAATGCCTTAAGGACATGAATATGGATTATCCCATTGGATAATGGGAGCAGGAACTCCAATGACAATCAAAGCTGCGAGCTCCTGAAGCCCCGAAAAAAATGTTGCTTTAAAACAGCGCTAAAGGCAGCACATCTGGGGCTACCCAGGACTGCAGAAGGAGGCCTTGAGTTACTCAAACCTGTCTATTTGCTAGGGGCCTGGGTGTCCTCAGCGATGACACTGAGTACCACCTGTGCCATAGGTTTGCCACAACTGTCCTAAAACATAGGAGCATCCTACATTCCCTGCATGCAATGTGGCAGTGCAGCTACACAACAAAACCACAGAACGGCAGGAGGGCCATGCGCTGCACCCACACTAATCTCATATCAATAGTCTATCCTCAGGATAGTATTGTTAAAACAGAAAACATCTTTAAGAAGTCAGTAACATCAACAAGCCCTAAATAATAAAGCCAAGGCCATAAAGAAAAACAGCGCCAGGAATTGCTCCTGAAAAGGGAAGGGGGTCCAGGTTGGAGGCCCGTTCAGGCGCAGGGTAGGGCAAGGTTCTACACTAGGTGACGCTGTTGCTGGCCGGAACTTAAAGGGATGTTTCTTATAGATCCAGTGGGTGCCCAGTCTTGTTTCCATGTTCTCATATAAGAACACATTGGATGTCATACCAATAAATGGGCCCATTGCTGCCACATGCTATGCTGAGGCTTGTTAATGGCAGATGGATATCTCCATAGTAGAATCAAGACAAATGTTCAGGAACTAAATGTAAATTCTTTAAAATTTCAGACTACAAGAAAAAGATATGAAAAACTTCCTACTTCAGATAAAAATATGTAATAACATATGACTTAGTGACACTTCCTCATGGAATACTCAAATTAATTTAAAAAGAGAAGATGTTTAAAAATGGGGTAGGGGGGGCCTTAAATATTCCACCCAACTCTTCAAGGTTGGGCGCAATGCAACCGGAACAGGGAGGGGTTTGTGCCGAGCATCAGCATTTCCACTGAAATCGGTAACTACCACCATGTTTTTGCATGTAAATTATGCAAATTGCGTGGTGCTTGTTACCGATGGCCTGCTTTTCAGTGGCCATACAAATGAACAAGCCCCTCCCCTTTCAGGGTACATTGCGTTTCAAAACGCAATGCAAGCGGAACGTGTGACTGCACCCTTCAGGATAAAGAAGGATTGGACATGTTGATAATCGATAATCTTTAAATTCTCCGGTAGATAAGCCTCCACCAAAGATGTTTGGGTCAGATCTGTCTGGAAGGAGCTTACAGAAATCTAAGAAAGAATAGAAAAGTTGAGGGAGATCGCTGTTAGGAAGCCTAATTTCCTTTGACCCTCTAGCACCAGGAAACTTTCTGCACACTAGGTCAACCTCCTAAACCCTTCGAGAAACACTGATATGACTTCACCTGGCACACAGTCCAGAGTAGATACTAAACGACCTGTAGTTTCACATAACTCGGGTACAAGAAAATATTTTCCTCTGTAACAGGGACTTTTTCAGAAGCTAACCATTACACTTCATAAGGTCAACTCTGAAATATTATACCGAGAGCTAAGAATGATTTTTACCAAATGTAAAGGATTAGACAATGCTGGGTGTAGCCCTTCTGCAGAGCACCTTACGCTATCATAGGCTCATCATTACTTTGTAACGTAGCATATGGGAACATTTTAGTGGAAGCTAATGTGGATATTTTTCAAGGAAGGAACAAAAAGCAAACAGGTTATGGCAGATGGCCATACTCATTTATATAAGGGTCACTCTAAGGGTCAATTACTTTTCTGGAGTCACTCCCCATAATAAAGCTTTGGCTCATCTATAACACCTGTTCAGAAACTTTTGCCAAGAGAGATCTATGCCAAATCTTCCAGTATTGGATGTCTCTTTTGGTTGGACGCTCACAATAAGGTGATCAAACATCCTTTCCTTTGTCTTCCCTTCAGAAGAGAAGAGCTATACAGCCAAACATTCTACTATATTGTATATAAATGGAACCTGTCACTAGATTTTACCCCATTCTAGAATTCCCTCTTTTATGTGAAATCTCCCCTAATTACCGATGAAAATCAGCGGAGATGAGTCAAGCTTAGAGGCATCAGGGGAAAGGTCACTTCATATACCCCTATTTTCAGTTCTATAGTACCAAGAAACACGTTTTTGGTGACATAATAAATATAAGAATCTCAATTTCAGTTCTTGCTTTGGCCACAGGGCATCACTTCTTTTTATGAGGCCCCATGGCCCGAGAATGACAACAATTGGTCAAACAATCGTGTCACATCGCCCAAAACTTCTGGTCAAGCTCTCAGTGCTGAGGACTGGAAGTATCAGAGCAACATAAATATACTTTTTTGCTACCCCCCACCTAAAAGACCCACAGAGTGTTCAAGGAAAACCTGTTTGAAAACCTCTTTATGGCACATAGCAAAATTTGATAATGGTGCCCAGCAGCAGAGAGTATGTATTATTATTAAAGGACATCTACCACCAGGATGAAGGAATGTAAACCAGGATCCCTTATTTTTTAAGCTTCTTATGCCGTTGTTTTTAATAGAAAAGAGGCTTTAAAATTTATGCAAATGAGCCTGACGGGCTCCAGGAACGTTAACAACCTATGGAGACACATATGCTGGACACACCAGCATATAAGTGTGCTTGGTTTACAAACCTTCATCCTGGTAGTATTTTGTATTAGTTTTTGCTCATTTTTAATGATGCATGTAAATGTATGTAAATGGTGGTAGAATTTGTATAGCTGTGCTACCATATGGATTCTTTATTTCTTCCATATATATTTACCTGTACAAGAGTCATCTGTGACCCAAGTGCTAATAGTATCTTCTCTGTCTTGGTTGGGTAGGGATTGTCCCGATGCTTGTACAACCACTGCTTCAATGGGCGAGCCATGTCCTGCAGCGCTTGCCGTTTATGCCGCACTTTGCCACTTGTACTTCTTGAGCTGCTAACAGAAAAGGGAAAGTTACATAAATATCCCAAAATTTAAAAAAAAAACTTAAATTATTTGTTATAGATCAACATTTAGTGTTTTCTGTACAGATCTTTACAGATCCTAAGTCATACCTGGTATCACAGAGCTACATTCACAGTCTATGGATATAGTGAAAAAGTTTGTTGTTATATGTCAGGAAGTTGTATACTGCGGTTAGTCTGTACCCCTAGTTCTCTCAGGGCTAGTGGGTGGAGACCTAGCTGCTGTGACTCACAACTTCTCTTCCTCTCAGCAAAGAACTCTTAAAGGGAACCTGTCACCAGGAGCCCTTTTTCTGGCTCCCCCATAGAGAATAGAGTTTTTATAGTAAAACTGGCTTTTTTTGAAAAAAAAGAAAAGTTATCTCAAAGTTTACCTTTCTGTATCCACCCTTGGGAAACCGCTCCGTCATGTATTTATTACAAATAAAGAAAAACCTCACATGTCCCACATATCTCCTCCCCCCGTTGCGTTCCCCCTCAGGACATCATACATGTCTGCCCCACCCCTCAGTAGCCACTCCCATGTTCCTCATATCTCTCCTCCCACAGGACGTCATACATATCTGCCCCACCCCTCAGTAGCCACTCCCATCTTCCTCATATCTCTCCCCCCACAGGACATCATACATGTCTGCCCCACCCTCACTGGCCAATCCCATGTCCCTCATATCTCTTCCCCCTCAGGATGTCATACATGTCTACCCCACTCCTCACTGGCCAATCCCATGGCCCCTGTATCTCTTGCCCCTCAGGACGTCATACATGTCTGCCCCACCCCTCATTGGCCACTCCCATGTCCCTCATATGTCTTCCCCCTCAGGACATCATACATGTTAGCCCCACCCCTCACTGGCCACTCCCATGGCCCCAATATCTCTTCCCCCTCAGGACGTCATAAATGTCTACCCCACTCCTCACTGACCACTCCCATGGCCCCCATATCTCTTCCCCCTCAGGACGTCACACATGTTTGCCCCACCCCTCACTGGCCACTCCCTTGGGACTAGGGATACCGCTCTGCATACAGAGAGGTAAACTTTCATCTAACTTACCTTTTTTTTTTTTTTAAATGTTTTACTATAAAAACTCTTTAGCAATGTGCTAAAGACATGGGGGAGTCAGAAAATGGGCTCAAGATGACAGGTTCCCTTTAAGAATATCTATCTAGATTGCAGAAAAGGTTTTAACAGAAGACACAAGGAAGGGAGGATGATAACCTGTACAGTCTGTATCTCTGGCCTCCAGTTCTCTCTGAGCTAGTGGGTGGAGACCTAGCTGCTGTGACTCACTACCGCCCTTCCCTTCTGCGAGGACCTCATTGCAATATGACATCGTAATAAGCGTCCTGATAGTATAAGAGTAAAAAGGAGACAGGGAAGATGATAAGAACCAAGTAGATGGAGAAGGAAGGACCTGCTCTGATATAATAAATGACACTAAACATTACCAAATAATATTACAAAAAAATTGCCCATAATGTCCCATAATCAGTGCAGATAGAAAGGGAAGAACACGCCTTGGTCTGTAGACTCCGATCCCTAGTCTGTCTCTCTGCTCCAGCATTTGGATTTGATGATTTTGGGCATTTTCGCTGTATAACAGATGTGTTACAAATTACTTTTTCAACAGTCTGACTGCTCCAATTTAGCACATTTAGGGTTTGGCTGATGCCTGAGAATTCATGCAGATATGACAGCCTGTCACACACCTCATTTACTTATAATTGGCGCCACTTACATCAGTCATTATTTAAAAAGTTTTCACTGTAAACCGCACAGAGGGGGAAGCGGACGAGGTTTCCTCATAAACTGAGGGACCGAGGCTGCCGAGCTAGTGATGTGTCCCTTATTTGGGGATTTTGTTAAAGCAGGGGTTAATTAATGGGCTATTTAATTGCTAGCCACTCCTATAGGGTTTTATACAGATGTGACATATTTGAGTTCTTTTCCGAGAACATCAGCAAGTTTATCCATATATGTAACAATTTCATATTTCTTATATTATTATTCATATATTCTCTATTATTTATTTTTATTAGTTTTATTAATAGTTTTATTATTGTAGGTCTTGCATTAGGTATAATATTTAGCATGAAATAGTACAATTTTATAACATCTTTTACCTTTATACCTTTAATATTCCTACACTTAGATGTAATTGCTATATTTTAATTTTAGACATGCACACTTTATATATATATATTGCCGGTATTTATTTGACTCCATCTAATTATACAGTTTATTTATATATCACATCGTAAAATGACAATATTTTTTTGTGGATCAACACACATGTATGACATTATTATTAAAGGAAATTTACCATCCAGGGTCAAGCACGATAAACCAGGGACACTCATAGATCCAGGCACCGTGAGTGTGTTAATTTTCTTATATTTGTTATTCCTTTTAAAATCAACATTTACAATATGCTAATGAGCCAGAAGAGCTAAGGAGGCGTTGAAAGAGCCTCTCTGTGATCTGGCTTCACAGACTGTTAAACTGTCTCCCCCTTGCTCCAGCTCAGCACTCAAAGAGTGGGATCCTGTGCAGTGTAATAGCCTGCGAAACTACAGCACAGAGTGGCTCCAGTAACACACCTTCTGCCTTATTAGCATAATTTTAAAAGTTGATTTAGATGAAAGGAGGCCATGGATAACCAATATAAGAAGATTACCACAGTCACAGTACCTGGATCTATGAGTAATGTCCCTGGTTTATCATGATGGATTTTCATGGTAGAATCCACATTTTGTTATAGGATGTTATATATTGTAAGATTTGTCACCACATGTATTAGTTGCATTATATATATATACAGGCAGTCCTCGGGTTACATACAAGATAGGGTCTGTAGGTTTGTTCTTAAGTTGAATTTGTATGTAAGTCGGAACTGTATATTTTATAATTGTAACCCCCAGCCCGAATTTTTTTGGTCTCTGTGACAATTGGATTTTAAAAATGTTGGATTCTCATAAGAACCAGGATTAACAATAAAGCTTCATTACAGACACCAGTGATAACTGTTATAGCTGATTATTGTAGCCTAGGACTAAAGTACAATAAATTACCAATATCCAGAGGTCCGTTTGTAACTAGGGGTTGTCTGTAAGTCGGGTGTTCTTAAGTAGGGGACCGCCTATACATATATATGGATTATATTATGGAATGTTTAAATATTATTTTACTTTATTATATATATTTTGGAATTCTTAGAGATACAGTATTCATATCTTAGATGTTGTATGTAAAATATTACACTGTGACGTCATATTGTTAGATATTCTTAGACTTATTATTACATTTTCTTTATCAATTTTTTCAAATATTACATTTTATTGTCACATATTATTTCCACATTATTACATTTATAGATTTTTCTACTTTATGTATTTATATAATCTCACACATCTTACATCATATTACAGGTGTATTAATATTACGGTATATATTATATATTGTAGTAATTTAAAAAATATTTTGTACATTATTACTGTAGATTGTGTTTACATATTATACAAAATATGTCATTGTATTTAAATATAACTTTAATCATAATTACATATTATTAACAATACCAGTATTATTATTATCATGTTATCACTTGGTATCTATTTAACATAATTCTTTGTTATGGACAATATACCAAACTATAACATGTATTGCATGTCCTATGTGGCCAGCACTAACACATTAGAAAAAAAAATTATGAAATTTATGGTAAAAAACATTTTTTTTAAAATTCCAAGCCCATATAAAAAAGTTTATTTAAAAAATAACACACACTATATTATGCATAATAATATAATATAAAATAGTCAAATGAGCGGACAAAATCAAGACATACAATACGGAAACAAACATACCTTCGACTGTAAATCATCCTATTTCCGTATTTAGTTTAAAAACATATTCAAAATTTACTTCAGAGAAGTGAAAAGAATTTTAGAATTATTGAAATAATAAAGAGAATAAAATGGGATGTACCATTCAAATAATCATCCTATTTTTATGAACTTTTTTTCAAAATCGATAATACAGATAATAAAACACATTATATTATTATACAGATTTGTGAGACTTCATACGATCGAATAGGAAAAAAATACAGCGCCCTCTACTGTTAATTTAAACAGATATTAGTAGTCACTCTGTGTATTTATGACATATTGTATATAAAATATATTTTCCAAGAAATTTACACCTTTACGTTATGTTACTGAAATTCCAAATTGAATATATATCTTTATTCGAGTATATTATACAGGCAGTCCCCTACTTAAGAACACTCAACTTACATACAACCCCTAGTTACAAACAGACCTCTGGATGTTGGTAATTTCTTGTGCTTTAGTCCTAGTCTACAATAATCAGCTATAACAGTTATCACAGGTGTCTGTAATGAAGCTTTAATGTTAATCCTGGTTCTTATGACAACCCAACATTTTTAAAATCCAATTGTCACAGAGACCAAAAAAGTTCTGGCTGGGATTACAGTGATAAAATATACAGTTCCGACTTACATACAAATTCAACTTAAGAACAAACCTACAGACCCTATCTTGTATGTAACCCGTGGACTGCCTGTAGTTTTTTATTCTGTTTCCCCTTTCAGTCTACATTCTACACTCTCTACATCTGCAGTTTTATGTGTTGGATTAAGATAAAGATAACAGAAATAATTATTGTAAGAAACTGATTCTCAAATTGTAACGAAGAAGAGCACACTGTTACTGAATTCAGAAGTCAATTCTTAATTTTCCAATTAAAAGCAGCATCAAAACACTATAATTACTGTATTTTTCGCCGCACCGGATTATAAGGCGCACCATCAATAAATGCCTAAAAATCTAGGTTCATATATAAGGCATACCGTATTATAAGGTGCACCTGATTATAAGGATGAATGACCAGCAGGCGGCAGACCTGTGCACAGTTCAAGGCAGCTGTTGTCTGTAAGTACGGTTCATATATAAGGCGCACTGGACTTATAGTCCGAAAAATACGGTAATAACAACAAAAAAATTATCACAGCTCCAAATTTCTAAATCAATGCACATCCATGAGCAATGAAAGATGACCCAAACATCCAAGATTCACAGTGCTATCATTTTTAGTGGGATGTAAGGCCTCATTCACACTGCCGCATGGGGGACGTATATACGGCCGACGTATGTACGGCCAATATATGTCCCCCATTGATGGCAATGGGTGCACAGCGCCCTACGGGACCGGTATGATGCAGCACACGTGCGGCACCGTACCGCTCCGTACCCGGCACGGCACCGTGCGCCATGTATCCCTATGGAGAGGGGCGGGGTGAGCAGCGCTCTCCCCCTCCTCCTCTCCCCACGCGCTGCCGTGTGAATCCAGCCTAAGTTTGTAGTGCAAGGGATTCATGATTTGGTGCGCAAACAGAAAGCTTTAGAACTGTCTCCCCACTCATGAATGTGAAATAGAACTCCCAGGACCAGCTTATAGCTGCTCTAATTTTGCGTCAAAAATTGTGCCCAAAACTGAGACCAGAAAATAGAAGTGCCTAAAAAGTGTCGGATTCACAAGAGGCACCACAATTATGTGCCAAAAAAAGAACAAGTTGTTAGTGTTGGAAAAACACCAATATTGTGGCGCCGACACTTCATAAATAAGAGAAAAAGAGAGCTTCGCAAGAGGTCATAGGAGGCAGAGGGGTCAGTGTTTAACTAGGGGTCGTCTGTTAGTCGGGTGTCGTTAAGTAGGGGTCTGCCTGTACTCCCTAACCAACACAAACTATGGTTATCCTTGTCCTTCATGTTTGTATCTGATCATTTCTGTACCCAGCAGCTACGTTTTACACCCATGCACAGGTGCCACTTGCCCACTAATTAAAAAAAACAGGCTCACACAGTGAAATTGGAGTCCCTGATCTGGTTTTCACATCATATCATCAAAATTCATTTTGAGCACTTTTCCCGATGCAACGCCAACCTAGACGGGTCATACTATTTTAATGCCCTAAGAGAGGCCGACGTGTTAAAAATCTTGGTAGACTATGACAAATACTCACCTTAAGGCTATGTTCACACTGAAAATTTTACAAGCTGAAAATTATGGTACAAATTTCTCTCGATTTTTAACAGGTTTTTTTTCCAGTTTTGCCACATTTTTTGGACGGGCTTTTGCTTATGCATTTGTCTGTCTAACAGCACTGAACAGAATATATATAATTTATTTTGAGGCACATTTTATTTGTTATACAAGGCACAATACATATATCCATGTTCTCTGTGGACACCTACTTACAGTTATTTCCAATATAACCAACCACCGATCTTCTAAGAGAGATATCAGTATTTTGCCACTGTATCAGTGCTGGTCCAAATGCTCAAAACCCTGGGTTAATCGGGTTACTCAAGACTGAGAATTTTTCACATATGTTAACCAGATAAGATATGTTGACCTGATGTGTCATAAAATGTGTAATATCTTCACTGTCAAAACCTGGTAAGATCCAGAGAAGGGTAATGTCACAATTAGAAATGAGTGAATAATTCAAGATTGAATCTGCTGTTGCATTACCCAAGTTTTTCATAAGATTCAATTTGGGCCCGAATCTATTCGGCCTGAAACGAAGTTGCTTTAATTATCCTTAGAAATCAGTATATTATCCCCTCTAATCCAGAGGCGGTGGTACTGTATGAATATTATGGCCCCTACAAGTCTGGAATCACTTCCTACATATGGTACTAGAATCAGCTTGTTGGGAAATGGAAGATGTGCCCTTTAATCTGCTTTCACTCTGCGGTTTCAGGACCTTTGGAGGACCTTCAGAGGTCCTAAAATGGCTCTTGCGCACATGAAAGTGTGGGTGCAGGTCTTTCTCAATATACAATTTAGTGGGTGGTCTGGGTGGCCGTGGGCCCCATAGAAGGCTTGGGCCCCGGGCTATCAGCCAAACCACTTATATTATAATCCACTACTGCTCTAATCTTCTAAAACATACTGGGGCACATTTACTAAAAACAGTGCCTGTTTCATGAATCGCGCTAGATTCATGAATTGTGGCGCCCGTTCTGCATGAATCTAGCGCCCCCTTCACTGCCCTGACAGAGTGCACCAACTTTCTTTGCTGCACCTATAACATGGGGTGTGCAACACACTTCTGTCGGACGGTCCAACTGTGCAACGGAACGCCCCTTTCAATGGCGAAATTTGTGTTGTGTGAAGAATAGCGCAGCCACGATATAAAAGGGTCACGTGCGATAATACCTATCGCTAATACTTGTGCAAGCAGTTTGCCCATAAAAGAACGTGCAAATTAAATGTGCCCCATTGTATTTTTTTATAAAATACTGTAGGTCCTCTTTAAATTTTATAAAGTTTTTAATGTTAATAATGGAAACCTACCCAACAATAACGGAAACAATCAATAGTCCAGCAAAAGACATTTTAACGGATCCGTTAGACTTCCTTTATTGTCGTATATATACAAGAAAGCAAAAATATTCAGATTCAATTTGGTGTCTGAAATCGTTACATCCATACAGAATATCGCTCATGTCTAGTCATGTTATTCCCAGAACTAGCACTGGTAATGTCCTATTTACTGTTCTATTAGCCTTTGCTGCTCACTCTTAGGCCACATCTTCTAGGTGGCTCACGGTGGCTTAGTGGGTAGCACTACAGTCTTGCAGCATCCTGGGTTCAAGTCCCATCCAGGTCAACATCTGCAAAGAGTTTGTATGTTTTCTCCATGTTTGTTTGGGTTTCCTCCGGGTCCTCCGGTTTCCTCCCACAGTCCAAAAAAACATATATATAGGTTGATTAGATTGTGAGCCCCATTGGGGACAGGGACTGATTTGGCAAACTCTGTGCAGCGCTTCGTAATCTGTGTGCTCTATATACATAAAGGAATTAACAGGGTAGATGATGATGTCATAGAGTGAGCTATTGGCTCCCTTTTAGGAATCAATAGTCCAAATTAAAAATCTACGAGAGACCTAATTTTGAAAGTTACCTATTAGGTCAGAAAGCCATATCTGGTTATTGCATATGAAAAAAAATTGGTGCAAGGGATTGCAACACAACCACATTCAGTACGGGGAGGTTCACACTTCTTTATGCGGCTGAGATGCAATACCTAGCACAGCCACTATAGTTTGTATGGTGATGTGCTTGGTATGAAATGAAGAGGCAACAGCATTCATCTCAGCACCTCAAGTGTCTTCATAATTCAAATTAGGGAATACCCTTTTACTGTTCCTCAAGATATCAAGTTAGAGCATTTTTCAAAATATACCTTTGATAGATGAAGCTGTATAGACATTCAGTGGCATCTGTCAACCATGATAAATATATATATATATATATATATATATATATATATATATATAAATATATATACTGTCTGTATGAAATAATACAGAGCAAACACTAAAATACCTCCATAGACCAGTCAAAAAAAAAATAAAACTACCAAAAACATGACGTGTTTTGTACAGTTATGCGTTCGGTCTTCCATATAAAATAATATCAAAAACACTTGTAGGAGTTTTGGGGGTTTTTTATGCTTCAGTTCTTACATAAATGTAAAAAAAATAATTTCTAATGGCAGATATAAATTGTACATTCTCTTCAAAAATTGGAATTGTAAAGAAAAAGCGCAGTCATTAGTATTACCGAGAAGATATTTTTCCGTTATTCCAATAAAAGTCCAGCTCCTGGCGCGGGCTCTACCTTGTGTTATTTGACAAAGTGTTGTCTTTTTTATTTAAATAAAAGACTCTTTAAAACACTTTCACTACCTGGAATTTGTTACTGACATCAATTTTTCCTTGGCAGCAAGACCTTCGAAAGCATCTTTAGAAATTTTCTGGCCCGCCACCAAATACGCATTCAGATGCCCAGACGTGAGTAATAGGATTCAGCTGAGTACTAATGGGATTCCAGTAGATGTCACTGCAAGTCAACACGAGACCGGCAGTTACTGTGTTCGAGCCCCGAGCCCTCGTCACAAATGTTTAGAATTTCTGAGAACATCTAAGGAGGAACTTTGGATACTTGAGGAGCTAATGAGAAGGCGCTCTACTCACAATGACTAAAGTTATTTATCAAATCGCCCCCTTATGTCTGCAAAACACATCAGCTAATAGAAGGTATAAAATCATTTCATCTACTGGCGAACGCGAATCACGGATGGTATTTTAATGACATCTTATGTTACACCGTTTGCCTCAGTCCTCATTTGTTTTCTTGCTTTATGATGTCACATTGCTAATGAAAAGACATACAGTATACTGAATACACGAGCTAAAGAATTACATTATATTCACTTATATTGATGTAGAGAATTTGGTGAAAAATGCTAAATTTGGTGTATAGGATTTTACAATATCCATGTATTTGGCACAATTTATTATCATGATCTGGTGCACTCTACATCTTGAAGACAGAAGTAGGGAGATAGCCGTCGGGAAAAAACACAATAAACCAAAAGCTACTGGTCACAATCGGGGGTCAGTGTTATCAATGGGGAGACCCCCCCAAGCTCCACCCAAAGCCATACATGGGTTATGAGGAGGGAGAGGTGAATTTGGACGGATGCACACATGTCGTACATGCTGTACGTGTCTAGAACGGATGGCTACACTAAGCTATAGCTACAAAAACCTATACTTTTTAATGTCCGTTATTTTAACGGACTGTATGACTGATCTGTTTAAAAAAATAAAACATGTCCTGGTCAGAAATGTTTTTCATAGATTACTGATGTCATCAAAGGAGCGACAATCCTAAACACAATGGCGGCTTGCAGCTGTGCATGCCGGTGGTACCTTTACTGGTGACATTTAAAGGGTTGACACCGCTGACAAGAGAATCCAAACCTGCAACATTGCGGTTCGGGTTGGGTCATCACTACTGGGGATCCGCAAATAACTAAAGCAAATCAGCTGTGAAAAACGGATGATAACATCTGAATTTGGCCTCCTCTTAGCCTTAGGCTGCATTTACACTGACGTATGTTCGCACGGCTACGGCCGGGCGGGCATATACGTCCACCGTGACGGAGAGGAGGAGGGGTGACCCCTCTCCATAGAGATGCACGGCGTACGGGCCGTATCATGGGAAAAGATAGGACATTTCCTATCTTTTTCCCAGGTACAGAGCGGTACGGCATGTGTGCGGCACCGTATCCTTCCGTGCGGACATTGCCATCTATGGGCGACGTATGTACGGCCACAAGCTTGCAGCCGTACGTACATCCTCCATACGGTCGTGTGAATGCAGCCTTAGTCTTATTTCGCTTGTCTACAAGGAACCAGGTTTCCAAACAATCCTGCTCTTGACAAATTTTACAGTCCGAAATAAGATAAATGATGCTGTTTTGCAGTAGTAGGTGAAACCGTAGGAATATGTAAAACAATACATCATGATATTCAGAATAATAGCAACAAGTGATAAACTTACTACTGCTTCATCTACATCCAGAACTACAGCACATGTGGACTACATTACCACGTCCTATGATGTAGGCAGCACGTTGCACCATGCCAGGTAGACGCCTGGCATATCATGATATGGGCATCGTCTATTCCAGGAGTGATGGGCGCTAGACAATACATTGCTTTTGATCATTTTGAACTAGTTGCACAACAATGTGAATAGATAAATACACACACATGCACATGGGGTATGCAGCCCCCTATCCCTGGTCTATGTAAGTAGAAGAAATCACGCACCATACCCTGACACTATATACATAACTTTCTGTAACTCTTTTTCGCTTCCCTTTGTATATTAAACAGACACTGAGCTATGTTATACTCCATATAGACAGACAGCGCACATCCTGAACCCATTCCCAGGAATGTACGGAAAGAACACTTTGATGTACAAAGGAACGACTTTCCACCTTATGATGGATAATTCTGTAACACACCACATATTCATGTATTACACCTAAACCCGGAGCAGATCACTTCCTCCCAGCACTGAATGGAAAAGCCAGTTGATGAGCAGATGGTAAAAACGCTTTGTATTAGATGATATATTTCTTCTACGGATACTACCGGTAATTCCAAACCCACAAACCCGCTAGTCTATAGATTACGGTTACCACTAATCTGCTTATAATTCCGCAACCATAGATCACTGAAGCAGATATGTCTGGCAGAGGGAAGATGAAGCTATAGCCATGTTATAATGATTATTTTTGCGATTATTCTATATTAGTGTCATCTTATTTGTATAGAACTATAATGAAAACTTTTAAACTAGAACGAAAAACTGAAGAATGAAGAATAGTTTAAGGTTCATGCACATAACAATGCAAATTAGTGATGGTTTACACATCTTTAATACCATACCATATGGGTATACGGGATCTCATTGTGCCTATGATCCTATATCTGCCATGTCTTATAATAGAGGTATTTTTCTAAAGAAACTTTATGCCTATGGGTCTGTGTCAGATTATATTGACTTGTAGGGACTCAATGGGGGGGATTTATAGATGCATTTGCGCCACAATTCTGGTGGTTTTGTGCCAAAAACATTGTTTAAAATGCCTTGCACCACAGTTATCAAGGCTTTAAGACCATGTTTTGGCACTTTTTCGACTTGTGTGGTCTTTGGGGAGGTGGGTGTGCCCTTGTGCGAAAGGGGCGTGGCTTGCGGAAAATCGTCCGTGCGCCCAAAATTTTGACGCACACTTTAGACCAACTTAAAGTAGTCTGAAATAGGAACCGACAGTCTTATACTGCACCAGAATTCATCATCACAGTGATAAATCTGGCGCAGCAAAAGACCAGTGTTTTAAAGCTAGAAACTGGCGGAACCTGAGACATATTGTTAAATCCCCCCCAATATCACTGTAACGGGGCCATGAATAATACACAGTCATAACGTGATATAAAAATATACCAATAATTATATTGACTTGTGTTTAAGGTATGGGATTTGGTATATGGGTGTGGGACATGATGAGCTAGAGTTTAGGGTAAGGCTGGTTATGGGAAGATTGGAGAACAATAATGGAAAATAATGGAAGATGCGACAGCGGGAGGTGCAGATTTGTGAAAATCTATGACTAGCAACAATGATTTTGATTAAAGGAAATCAAAATCCATCATAATAAACCAGGGACATTACGCATAGATCCAGGCACTGTGACTGTGGTAATCTCCTTATATTTAATAATCCATGGCCTCCTTTCTTCTAAAATCAACTTTTAAAATTATGCTAATGAACCAGAAGGCCTCTGGGGGCCATTAACAGAGCTTTTATTACGCCATGGCCTGTTTTTGCACTGGACGTATGAGTGTCTAACAAATTACTAAATCCCTAGATAAATGTGGCAGATATTTAGACAATGGGGGATATTTATCATATGCTGGCGCTCATGCGCCAGGGTATGATAGCCCCACCGCTGCAAATTCGCAGCCCGATGTATTGGGCTGCCAGCAGCGCAGCGTTTATCCTACGCCAGGCAGGGCATAGAAAAAAATATGAAAAGTCGTATGAAAAGTCGCCTGCAGCAGCGAGTGCGCAGGTGCGGGGACAGTAACGCCCCGCGCCGGCCCACTCCCGGTTGGCCCTTCACGCCCCTTCACGCCCACTGGCGTGAAGGTGGTAGATTGGGGAAAATAATTGCAAAAGCTAGCAATCAGCTAGCATTTGCGATTATTTCTGGGCCTCTGCGCCACTGGCGGTGCGCAGAGGTCCTGATAAATATCCCCCAATATGTAGGTGCAAATTAAGACAGATTTCTGTCATAAACAAAATGATAAATCTGCCCTCTTTCTAGACAAATGTCTCTTTGTACAGCAACCAATCACAGTGAAGCTTTTCCTATTTTCAAAAAGAAGAACCAAATCCATTGAATATGGATCATGTACATAGACTGTATAATAATGTTCCTCAGTTTCTATTATTGACTGGCTGTAAAGCAAAATTATTTTACTAGGCCTTGTTCACACTGTCAAAGTCCTTTTAAGAATTTCTGGAAGATCGGATGTAAGAAAACAGCATTACGTAGACTTACTCTTCCCAAAGATCACAAAAAAACCTGACAGACCCCATTGTAAGAAAAAAAGTCTGTCAGGCAATAACAGTATTCATTAAGCGAAAAATCTGGCAATGTATCATGGATTTTGTTAAAGATGGAAACCACAACGCAAGCGTGAACAGAGCCTAACAGCCAGAAAAGTGGCACCTCTCCACTGGACGTTGGGCAGATTTAATAAACTATCTAAAAGAAAAAGAGTCTTTATTGTCCATAGTGACCAATCACAGTGCAGCTTCCTTTTTTGAAGAGCTGAATTCAGAATGAAAGATGAACTATGATTGGTTGCAACTGAATTTAGTTTTTTAAGTCTTCTGTTTGCCCTAGCTTGGATTGCCACCTTTGCAACTCAACAATAACAGCCACAAGAGGCGTCTAATGGGGCAGTTACTGGTCTAATGGTAAAAATACTGACTGGACAGGTAGAATACTTGCTTGGTGGAAGCGTTAACCATATCATCTTGCGATCAAAAGGCCAAATGCTATATAAGTTATTATATATCCAAAGACAACCTTTGAAGATAACCTTTGACCACATATCTGATGAGGATATGTGGGAACCACAAATATAATACAACCCAATGGTCACATTTCTGAGGGTCTGAGAAGGATATGAAGTACAAATTGTTGTCTTTGACTCGTTTAGGCTACATCAACCGTGTGGAAAATGAACATTTTTGAATATAGAGCAAAATCCACATGTCTACATGATTTTGCTGTAACGTTACACCAGAATTCACCCTGCATATGGCTCATGGCCGACCATGGCCAATAAGATCTATGGACAGTAAGTTGTCTAAAACAGCTCATACATTTGAAGGATGAAAGAAAAGGTCCCCATCACACAGTTCAATATGAATATACATAATAATCAGTGTAACATAGCCCATGCTCTTACCCAGGGCGCCGATGTCTGATACTTGCGTTGTCCTTCACCGAGACACCATCTTGAAGACCTATATCAGGATTGGGGCTCTCCATTCCTACTACATATGGCCGAACTACCCTCTCACGGTCGCTTGTGGTGTTCTCAAACAGGACTTGACCACTGAGTTTGTTGAACATGATAGTGTTCATGGTAGGAAGTCTTGGGGCTTCTCTCTTGACCCCTATAGAAAATGTTGTTCTGTAGTGCAGAAGAATCGGTTCCTACAAGAAAGAAACAACATTTATTAGTCTTCTCATTAATATACACAGTGTAATGAATAAGAGCTGGGACACCAAGGTTCTCCAAATATTTTAACTTTCGAAACTATGGCTGCTTCCCATTATCCTTCTAGTAGTTCTTGAGATTCCTCTAGTAATTTTAAGCCATTCTGTGAATTATAGTGTAAAATGTAGCAAAAAATCTAAAACCTGAATGTCAATAGACAGAAATGTCTGTATCTCTGAGTATGCCATAAAGGGGTTGCCCAGGATGGGATTGACCCCCCCTTCATGTCCCAAGTGGTGTAAAATCTCCATTCCAGAACAACGCCTCCCGCCAATATCAGGCTACAGCCACAGGCTGTAACAGGTGGGCGCTGTCAAAACAACATGACTGATGGACCTCCAAGAGAGGCCGTTGGAAACGGGAGAAATCAGGCTGGACCAGAAATAAGGAGAGAGGTAGGTATATGTTGTTATTTTTACGCCACTTAGGGTCAATATAAAAAAATGTTCCAATTACGGACAATTTCTGATCCATCATGTAATTCTTCTCCATCATCTAGGATCATCAGTTCAGTAGGGGTCTACCGCTCGCCACCTCCGATGAAGAGCGCTGTGTCCTCTTCCTGATTTCTATAACAGCTTTGTGCCCATTAAATTAATTGGGTACTCATCTGGATGAGTGTTTAATTTTGTAGAATTGACAAGTTGCCACAATTTTATTGTAAAAACCGAAACGCAAAGTAAATACCCAACCTGAAGGTTCACCCTAACGATAGGCCACCAGTATTCCAATTCAGAAAAACCTAGATGGCTTTGAGTGGAGAAATATTGAGCACATGGGACCAATGGCAGATCATATGAGGTTTTAAGAATGGCACAAGGGTCTCTTAGAAACATTATAGGACATGTAGACACGAGGCCAATTTAAAACAATCAGTGACCTGTTGCTATAAACCCTTTGGATCTGTTCACATTAGCATTATGACTTCTGTTTAATTGCCCAATGTCTGTTGAGATGGATCCATTTTCCAGCAGATTCTACTGGGCACTGACAGACCCCACAAACATTACTAGGGCCGGGTGGAGGTTCAGTATTTTTTATAAAACTATCACTGCCGACTATTCCTTCAAAAATAACAAAAAGTTCCACAACTTGATGCAGGGGGACAACAAAGATTCATGTAATCTCTTCATCCTCCATCTACCTCCCCCACCAGCCCCCATCCAGTGATGATGTTAGGAGGACGTATATTAAACACATCAAATCCCCGGAGAAGGCAATGATAAGATAATGAACAGAAAGAGAAAGCGGCTTATCCTGTCTGGAACAAGCTGACAATTTGGGATTTGTAAAGATCTGTCAAAGGAATTGCAGAAATTAAGGTCCATTGGCGGATACAAGGCGTTGCTGTGGAAAAACTAGTAAAATGCAACCATCCATGTTTAGGAATGCAGTATTTACATCAGCGCCTGTCATCCAAGGACTGTAATGTGGCACACAGGACCCTTAGGAAGTAAAAGAAGCGGATGGAAGACACAACTATTCACTCATTTGTCATTTGTTCCACTCAATTTGCGCGCCCCTCCCCCTATCTATTCTAAATTAGTGGATTTGTAATTCAAGAGGTTTACGTTCTAATGAAATTTTATAATTTTGCAGTCAACCCCTAAGACGGAAATCTCTGTAATTAACCGCAGACCTGATGCCTCGGTTCCACTGAGAAGTAATTAAATTTTAGCAAAAGTTGTGGAAGACTAAAAATATGGAGGAATAAGTCTGCAGTAGACAGAAGGAAAGTTTTTGGGTATTCATCATAACAGCAGAATGTGCTACCTGTGGTTTACATAGGACTGCAGTAAAAACTGAAGCTGCCGCTCAAGCAACGCGGCCTCTAATCGTTACATGACAAACTCAGCTCTGCTACATCTATATGACACGGCACAACACAGATGGATTTTACCATGCACTTGTCATAAAATCCCTGATCTACACAGAAATCAGCACCCAAAATAGTCCAATATAATTTTCAGATGTTTTTACATTCAAATTTATAAATTCAATTTACTTCCATTCTATCTATGAATAGTCCTCGAGCTAAATCCTGGATTTAATGATAAAGTTCAATGATAGATAACGATAAAATCCCAGAAACTTTGTAAAAATTAATTATTTATGTTTTATTTGTGACATTTTTTAAAAATATGTTTATTGCAACTAAATGCTATTTTTTAGTAGACGGAACTTATATAGATTTCAGCCCCAAACAACCCCAAAAGTTAGTGCCCAGCAATATATTTCTAGACACATCGGCGGATATATACGCGCACATTCACACAGTTATACTATAAAAATAACTGATACATCACAGTAACTATTATACACCTGTCACGTTGTATCAATCCTGGCCAGTCTTATAGTGGGATGTTTGTAGTCCTAGATACTTCTAAATCAAGAAAGAACGAGAAAGCCATAGAATTTTCTTTTCTAGTAGTCAGCCACTGATTTACTAGCATAGATCTAACAATGGATATTAATACAACATGTAGTATCCACAAAATAACAACTAAGAACCACAGTATTAAAAGTACAAAACCTCCATCTTTTACATTCACAATAAAGTCTAATAGTGATATAGCATCGACCTCTGCAGCAGCGCTGTACAAACAGCTAGTGGAAGGTGGGTGATTTACATAGACGAGAATGTATCCCCATCATTATAAATGGAGAGATAGATAGAGGATAGATAGATAAATTATAGATGATAGAGATGATAGATAAATGATAGATAATAGATGAAAGAGATAGGTAAAGAATAGATGGATAGATAGATAGATAGATAGATAGATAGATAGATAATAAATGGAGACATATGAGAGATAGAAATGAGATGTGTAAATGGCAATGTATAAACTTCTAGATAGTTATACTGTAGGGGATAGTAGCAAACTACTAGAAGTACTGGATAGATAGATAGATAGATAGATAGATAGATAAGAGAGTTGATAGATGATGGAAGATAGATTAATATTATGAGATACATAGATAGATGATACATAGATGATCAATAAATAGAGTGTAAAAAAAATTCTCCTCTTTAGAGATCCGTGCGACAATTTCAGGACTTTAATACCTGGATCCTAGTGTTAAATAAGGTGCAAGACAGGATAACTCATGCGCAGGGAACTTTGCGAGGCAAAAAAAAATGCGCTTATCCACTGCAAAGCCGAAAATTTAAGTCGCTAGAATTAGAGAAATAGAAAAGCCAAAAATTAGATAAATCCCCCTCTATGTTCTGTATGTAAATACTGTATATACCTTGTGTTCCGTTGTGTATTTGCTCATATTGTACATTATACAATGTATTTACCTGTATCAGCACATGTGTATATGATCTATTTATGTGTGTAACATAGGATTGATAGACTGATTGAGTGATCAATAGATAGAAAGGGGCCTTAATCCATATTGTTTCATCTCACAATGTTATTGCTCTGTAATTTTTACATTCTTTTGTATGTAACCAGTGTAAAGTACTGCCGAATATGTTGGCGCCATATAATATTCATTATTATGATATAGAAAGATATATGATAAATAAATAAGAGATAGATGTTATAAATAAATAGATACTGTAGATCCTGTACATCGAAACAGTAAAGAGATGTCATAAATAGATATATATAGACAGAAGATTTATTAATAGATAAACGGATTGATATAGATAGATGATCGATAAGTAGGAGACAGATTGATTCACAGATAGATAGAGGAGATAGATAGCAGATAAATAGGATATAGATAGATGATAGGATATAGATAGTTACATAGATAATAGATAGATATGAGATAGATAGATAGATAGATAGATAGATAGATAGATGATAGGATATAGATAGTTACATAGATAATAGATAGATAGGAGATAGATAGATGTTATAGATAGAATATTACACATGTACGAAGACATGTGTTTCATTATGAATATATATTTTTACATAGACAGATTTCTATATCCACATCTATACATGTAGTTTATGGGGGTCATTTATCCCATTCCCTGAGCTCTTTTTGCGCCTTTTGTGAGTCTATTTTTTTTTGTAGTTTTGCCTCTTATTATTATTATTATGAGCCTTATTAGACACAAATTATAAAAAAGGAGCAATTTTGTTGTGCAAATCATACCATTGCTTTTGCTAAGCATGGTCAGGACTGGCGCGTTATTGCACAATTATTGGCGCCCTTTTAGGCGCAAACATCTGGATGCAGGAGAAATACAAAGAAAAATTAGGCACAAACCAGGATCACTGCTACACGGCGAACTGCTGGAAAAAGGCGCAAAAAACTGAGCAAATACCCAAACGTCACTAAAATACAACCAAAAAACCAGGATGAGACTGAGGTTATTTGTTTGCCACCAGAACATTCTATTTCGGATCTGAAATAATCCCCCCACAATAGGCGCCACTATCCCGCTACTACTACAAGGTAATGAGGAATATTCCTCGCCGCCCCCCCAGATGCCCCCTTGGGATGGTTCGTGCGAGGCTCAGCCCCATGTCTCGAGTAGATCCTTGGGTTTCCTACACTCCAGATGAGCCTGCGCTGCCTTTGATCATTCCACCTCCTGGGAAGAGCCTCACAGTATTTCCAGTGTGAGATGCATTGATATATTACAGTGACCTCCCTTCATCCACCACCATCAACAACCTGCTGCAGCGTCAGCCCCCGGATCTCAGTGCGGTTTTACTGTGTTTAGATTGAAGTGGAGCAACATGAAAGGGCGGCCACTATAAATATTTGCAGGGATGTAATTCAGACGTTATTTGTCTGTTCTACATAAAATATGAGCCGCTGTCTGAATTCCCTGGACTGTTCTACTGTATACTACAATAATATCAACACCAACTTATTTGTGTACCCGTCCTACACTACACCAATGTGTGACCTCTATTTATAGGCCGCTACCTCTCCTGCTGGCCAAACCTCCTGGCACTACCCACTTATATCCACCGGTCACTTTACAAGCTGTCCGCAATCCCTGGAGCTCAGTACAGATGTAGCAGTGCTGAGTTTGTCATTGGCACTACTCATCATGACATCACACCATAAGGCTTGTTACCTGTCACCTTTACTACAGGTCATCCGTCATGTAGTATCTCAGCTCAAATGACACCATAAAAGGATACAATACAGCCCCAAATACTTAAAGGACACGTTCAGCTCTGCTACATCTGTGGTCTGCTACTCAATAGAGATCTGGATCTTACACATTCTAAACTGATTATACCTCCAGGTCTTTGCCAAATATCTTTCATCGCAAGATTTACTGCAAGAATCCGAATACATGTAACAAGTGACTTCTACATATGACAAGTGTATGTGATATATATTATATGATGTAGGTGAAAGGCGACGAGGGGGGGTGGGGATCCACAGCCGTGGCGAACTACAAAGCTCAGCATGACATACTATACTATAACCCACATATAGATTAATAACATCTCAGATGCTTATAATAGAGTCATATAAACACACATCATAATACAGACATCTATCTATATACAGATGTAGCAGAGCTGAATTTGCCATTTTCACAAGGCAGACCTAAAACACTGCAGCAACTCAACTCAGACACCTCTAAGAAGTAAGACGTTCAGCACTACTATGCCTGTACCTATTACTAGGCTTCCGAGGAAATTGGCTCTACAGTCTGTGTTACTTATCAAAGATGGGAAAATTAGATTGTAAGCTCTTCAGGGGCAAGAAAATATATAATACAAAGAGGCTACATGAGAATAGATACAGTATAAAACATCTCTCTAGCTGATACATGGATAGATCACAACACAAGTCAACGTGACTGTGTAAATGGCAATGTATAAACTTCTAGATACTGTAAGGGATAGTAGCAAACTACAAGAAGTACTGGATAGATCAATAATAGATAGATGAATATCAAAGAGAGTTGATAAATGATGAAAGGTCGATTCTTATTATGAGATACATAGAGAGATGATACATAGATGATCAATAAATGAGATGACAAAGTGGAAATATATGATATACATAGAAGAGTAACTATGACATAGATGGATAGATGGATAGATAGATAGATAGATAGATAGATAGATAGATAGATAGATAGATAGATAGATAGATGGATAGATAGATAGATAGATAGATAGATAGATAGATAGATGATAAAAGGATGGATAGATAGATAGATAGATAGATAGATAGATAGATAGATAGATAATAGACATATGTCAATATATGAAATAGATAGAAGATAGAGAAACATACATGAGATAGATAGATGATGGTATAGATATGAGTTTGATAGATACATAGAACAATATATATTATAGACTTGTTTCTAGATATGAGATAGATAAATAGATGTGAGATATATAAGAGATTGATAGAAATGAGATAGATATACAATAGATAATAGAGAGATGAGAGTGATACATACATGGAAAGATAGTTATAGATAAATGGATATGACAGGCAAATAATTACCATGTTTCCCCATAGATACATTCAGTATGTAGTGTATGGCCCCTATAAGTCCCGCATTACCTCCTTATGGCTGTCCTCCTGCTGTACACCAGTGATGAGGGAGAAGCATGGAGCGCAGTGTCAGTGCTGTGACCTGTAGTCCGCAGTGTGCGGCGCACATGTCCCAGCGCAGTGTGCTATGTGCTGCGCGCCCCGCACTGCGCATACACCAAGCGCCGCATGTTACCAGCCGCGCTGCCCAGACTGCGAACATCCAGCGCGGCCACAATACAGGCTCCGGGGCGGCGGCGGGAGGAGGCGGGTGTTACCCGCTACAGGGGACAGCCCCTACTACACTCATTACTGCAGGACTACTACCAGATGTGTGTGCGACTACTACTACTACTGTACTACCACTCTGTACTCTGCTTTTACTCCATATACTACTATATACTGTACAGCGCTAATGTATGTGACTACTACTGTATATACTACTATACCCTCTATATACTATACAGTGCTGATGTATGTGACTACTACTGTATATACTACTATACTCTCTATATACTATACAGTGCTAATGTATGTGACTGCTACTACTGTAAATACTACTATACACAGTATATATACTGTACAGTGCTAATGTATGTGACTTCTATTAGTACTCTATATACTACTATACACACTATATACTATACAGTGCTAACGTATGTGACTGCTACTACTACTGTATATACTACTATACAGAGTATATACTATATAGTGTTTACGTATGTGACTCCTACTATATTCTACTGCTACTGTATATACTACTATACACACTATATACTATACAGGGCTAATGTATGTGACTTCAACTACTACTACTGTATATACTACAATACACACTATGTACTATACAGTGCTAACGTATGTGACTGCTACTACTACTGTATATACTACTATACACACTATATACTATATAGTGTTTACATATGTGACTGCTACTATATTCTACTGCTACAGTATATACTACTATACATACTATATGCTATATAGTGTTTACGTATGTGACTGCTACTATTACGGTATACACTATTTTACACACTATATAGTGTGACTGTATACAATACTAATGTATATAAATGCAGTGTCTCCTGCCAATGCACAAATCAGGTATAAAGAGAGGCCAGTCTAGGCAAGGCAATGGCTAAGAGATCCTTGCTCTGTTTAGCAAGTATTGTAAATGAATGTCTTGCTTTGTAGTGTCTGTAATCCTGATGCTCCTCCCTTCCCTCTTGATGGTGCTGCCGCCTAAGGTGAGAGGCTCAACGTGCCTCATGGAAGGTGCACCCCTGGCTGACGCTATATTGTAAATTCTGTATATGGTACTGATGTATGTAAATGTGTGAAGAATGTGTGTCTATATTATAATATATGTGTGTGTATAGTACGACTAATACTACACTAGATACATACTACTAACACTATATATAATGTCTATATAGTACTAATGTATGTGAATGTTTTGTACTGTTGTAAATATGATTTAAATGTCTGCACTATAATATGTAACTAGTGTTTCCAGGTTTTATTTGCTTATTGCTGCTGACAGGTTCCCTTTAAATGAGCATTTGTTCATTTGTTTGCAAAACCTAGTCCCAGCTTGTAGCGCACTGGCTTTCCTGATTTGCGCCTAATTCGTCTTTGAACTGCGCCTGCTCCCAGATGTTGGTTCGTGATGTATCACTGATTTGCTCCAAAAAAAATGTGCCAAAAAACTGTTTGGTATAGGGTGTGTGAAAAAATTGCACCATCTAAAAAAAGAAAGAAAAAAACAGGCACAAATTGCACGAAGAAAGATAAATGTGGTCCTTAAAGGGGTTGGTCACTCTTTACATCTAGTGATTACTTTTGGGCTGTGTGCAGACTCTCCATGCTTCTTTGTTTACATGTCTGAGCTATGATGAGTAGAAGAAGCTGTAGTGAGAGAGTTATGACTCATCCTGCTCCCTCCCCCTCCCCTGTTCCTGTCTCTGTCAGTGAGGACGGACGGTGAGAATAAAGATACAGTGGGAGATGCAGTGAGAGAGAGGAAGTTGTGTATATATTTTTCTGAGAACAGAGAAAGCCTGAAGCTATGAAAGGAGGCAAAGACACGGGTACATATATGTGCAGACACATGTCTAATGGAAGAGATTTATTGAAAAGTGGCCAACCCCTTAGATACCTACTTTAGACTTGGTACCAAGTGAACCAAAGTGGTTCTACAGAGTCACATGTCCAAACTGCTTGGCAATGATGGGTCAAGACAAGCAGTGGGGGAAGAGACAACCACAGATCTTACAAATGCAAATGTTGTGGATTAGATGCGTTATGTGGAAAATCCACCGTGTAAGGCTACATGCACGGGATGTATGCCCACCGTACCGTGGTACGGTGGGGATACATCGGCGCCGGGAAGAGGAGGAGGGGGAGAGCGATGCTCACCCCCGCCCCTCTCCATAGAGTAAAACATAGAGCCCGGCGCCGTATTCAGTAGAAAGATAGGACAAATCCTATCTTTCTGCGGGCTACGGAACGGTACGATGCCACACGTGTATTGCGGTGTATGGGGTGCGTTTATACATTGGCCATATATACGTCCCCCATACGTTCATTCGCTCGTGTGAATGTAGCCTAACACAGTAGAAGTGAAGTGAATGGGATTCAGAAAAAGTTATGTAGAAATGCCGTTTTTTTTCTGTATGGAAAGTGTGTGATTAATTTATTGACTGTGTGACTTTTTTTGCGTTGTATTTGTCTGCGTTTTTTTCATTGTGAATTTTTTCAGAAAATCCACATCAAATCTGCATCATGCAGCTATTTGCTAGAAATCGCTGAAGATAAGGTGTAAAAAGAGGTGAACATAACATGAATCCACACAAAAACTGCTCATTAAAACCATTAATGTTGGGAGATTTATCAGAAGTGTCTGAGGTAAAACTGTTCTGGTTGTCCATGGCAACCAATCAGAGCTCAGCTTTCATTTTCCCACAGTTGTTTAGAAAATTAAAGCTGAGCTCTGATTGGTTCCCATGAGCAACTAGAACAGTTTTACCTCAGACATTTCTGATCTCCCACCCCATTTGTATTTTACAGAGATTTAGGCCCCATGCCCACAAACATATGTGGGACCGATATCTGGCTGCACAATTTGTGGCTGGACTTTGGTCCCTATAGACTCCTGTGGTGCCCGGCCATGGTATAGTGAAAACACACGTGTATCACCATACCGTTGACGGGAAAAAATACAGAGCGCGCTCTATTATTCACAAATTTACGGTAGTGAACCACTTGTTAATATGGAGAGGGGAGGGGTGAGCAGCGCAATAAGTTACTGTCTAAACTGCTGTGTTGTTACTTTGTGGTAAATAAATGGGTTTTGGTTGTAGTTTGCACTTGCTCTATAAACTTTCGGCCATCACTGATCTATAGTAGTGACCTCTGACCTCTGCCTTGGCTACTTCTGCACAAGGTTAGTGCAGTTGACTTCATCATTACCTCCAGCCCAGTAATACTATAAGAAAACTGACAATTTCTACTATAGGTCGGCAATATCCAACACGTGGCTGTCTTACAAAAGAACTAAAACTCCGAGCATAGTAAGAGTAAAGTTTGCTTCGCACAGGGATGCTCTGTCTGAGGCATGGACTGTGTGATGATCCCATTTTATGGTTATTGGTTATGATGCAAGGAGTCCCTGCATCCACATGGGACAAGTGCTCCTTACGGTCATGATATTGTCAGCCTGGCATGGTTGTCCTGGACCTGCATGGATCCTTGCATCATACAGTATATATAAATGTGTGTTTTCTGCACATTAAATGGGTCCACCACACGGTTCATGTATCACAGTGTGAACACGCTTGTCTGTAGTAGGTCCCAGTGATGTATTACAGTCACCTGTCCCCCAGTGCTCACCCATCACTCTCTCCTTCTCCCCCTTCTTTCTGCTTTGTCTGTATCTGGCTAAGTGAACTCCTTCCACTACTGGGAGATCTATAGAGAACAGAGCGATTCTGACATAAAGAAATGTACATTGTTTTCTCAGTGAACCCGAGATCCTTCAGCTCCTTCCAAAGTAAACTCCAAACTCAACTCCAACAACAATGGCTGAAGATTAGCAAAATCCCCGGGCTCACCATGCTGGATATACCTTCATTATTAGGAGCCGCCATTCCCCGCCTGCCTCTATGTATACAAATTACATAACAGAATTACATTACAGCCCACGGATACTTTATGTCTTCATGTGGCAGACGCTAAACTCTATACACACATGGGGACCATATTCATGCCATGCATTTCCATTGCACAGGTCATATATATATATATATATATATATATATATATATATATATATATATGTAGCATGTCCTAAAGACAGGTTACATGCAATAATAAATTATGTTTATTGTTATATGACTTTTATAGGCCAGGGGTGCATGTAGCATAATCAATACACCACAGCTAGCTGTGGTAGCTAGCAGTCACTCACTACTTTATACAGTCTCTGTATACATTGGACATGGACTACCTGCAGCATTAAATGATTTACGCTTCAGGTTTAGAATCTGCAGCATGTCAAATACTGCTGCGGATTCTTAGTGTAGAACTCAACCTCAACTCTTCCCCCCACCGCCATGGCGTGGCTAAAGCAATCGTTCTTGAATGAGTTGTTCCAAGACTTCATCCATTTCAGACTGTTTAAAGGGTACTCTCTGCAGTGAACAGTCTCTTAAAGGGGTTGTCCAGTCACAACAATTTAGCTCCTATCCACAGGAGGAAGTTAAAGAGTGTTTGTTGCACCCCAAAAGAATGGAGCAGGCAGTTGCACATGCGTGCTGCTTCTCCATTCACTGTCCATGGAACTGATAGAGATAGCTGGGTACAGGGCTTGGATATCTCCATTAGTGCCATAGAGATGAATAGAGCAGCAGGGAGTATGATAATAATCTTTATCTATATGGCGCCATCATATTCCATAGTGCTTCATAGATTAGTGGGGAACATATACAAATAAAATAATAGGAGTGATGGCCCCGCTCATAAGAGCTCGCATGTGTGACTGTCTGCTACTTTAATCTTACAGTGTGAGTACAATGGATCTCGTGATCCGAGGGGGGTCCCATCACTGAGTGCCCCACTAATTAGCAATTTAGCATCTATCCTGTGGATAGAGAATAATGGGGCTTATTTACTAAGGGTCCGCGGATCGCATTTCTGTCGGACTTCCCAACATCTTCGGGATTTGCGCCGCTGTGACAGTGATTGAGCAAGGGATTGTGTCGCACGCGATAGGATTTTGGCCCACGCGACAGCTTTCATGCGACAGAAATTGGGGGGCGGACGATCAGACTGATTTGGACTGAGCGCTGGATTTAAAGGAAACCTACCACTTAAAAGTGGTAGGTTTAGACACATATACATGGCACCAGCTCAGGGTGAGCTGGTGCCAGAGCATATTTTTGTTAGGGGAACAAAGCCCCTATCGCAGTTTTATGAGTTATATTAACTTATAACTCGGCGCACCGCACTTGGGCACGGCGCACCATGCGCGTGCCCGTGCGTGCGCCGGATTCTAAAGTGCTGGAGAGCCGGTGACGTCACCGATCTCTCCGGCACACGCACGCCTGCGCAACTTAGCACGGGGAAACAGGCCGTGCTAAGTTGCGCAGGCGTGCGTGTGCCGGAGAGATCGGTGACGTCACCGGCTCTCCAGCACTTTAGAATCCGGCGCACGCACGGGCACGCGCATGGTGCGGCGTGCCCAAGTGCGGTGCGCCGAGTTATAAGTTAATATAACTTATAAAACGGTGATAGGGGCTTTGTTCCCCTAACAAAAATATGCTCTGGCACCAGCTCACCCTGAGCTGGTGCCATGTATATGTGTCTAAACCTACCACTTGTAAGTGGTAGGTTTCCTTTAAGATTCTAATTGTGTTGCATCCAATGCACTTACATGCACCGGGAAGAAGAAGGTGGACTCTGTCGGACCTGAGCGGGGAAGTGACACATGCAGGATATCAGGCGTACAATCTTCGTGAATCGTGGCACAGTGCATTATCGTCGGACAATGCACTTTCGGGAACTCCAAGGGACTGGGTAAGTAAATGTGCCCCAATGTGTTGTTACAGGTTAACCCCTTTATAAGGGTATTCCAAAGAAAGATTATTATACAATGTTTTTGGAATATCCAAATATAATCTTATGTTTCTATTCCTCATTATTTTTAAGACCTCTGCTTGCTGTTACTACCAGGACAATCTGTGGTCAGTCCGTGAATAACGGACCATGCGCTGAATGTATTTTACAGACCAACGACATTTTAGACGATGTAACTCCGAGCATCATAGTGATGTATAATAAGAAGAGTCCCTGCTTCCCTTCTTTGCTCATAGAAGCAGCTGCTGTTTTGAATGAAAGAAAATTCTCCTTGGGGTATATGTATCTTAGTTTTGGCTTTTTTTTCTTTTGCTGATTTTCTGCTGCTCAGATGTGTCTTAGGAGTTGTTCCCTTTTAATACATCTGAGTTTAGGTCTCTAGTGAATTTTCAACTTTTTGAACAGAATTTGTAAAAAGACCTCAAAAAGTTGTAAACAGCGCCAAGCTATTGCCTAAACTTGCCAAGAGCAGGCATGGATATACTCTAAATTGGCGACTTTTGTTCAAAAAGTCGCGACTTCCACATATGTAATAGAATAACAACACAAGGAACACTGCAGAAAATTAGACCATGGCGAACTTTGAAGGCAGATTTTCTTAGGAGCAAAAAACGTGCACACACGCCATAAAATATCGCAAAAACTGGAGTAAAAGCCAAAACAAAGGTACATGTCCCCCTTGTATATATGATGTGTACAGTATTTCTGCTTGCATATAAGGCACAAATTAAAATTCCACACACTTATTCCCATTTTACTAACTTTGCTAAAGTTATAGAAAGGTTTTGGTTTTTGGTTCAATTAATCTAAAATTATCTGCCCCAAAATGATGGGGTTACTAACACCCAAATTCTGGCATGTAAGTATTTACTAATCTCTGGTCTCGGGTAATGATTCTGAAAATCATCCTTCTTTCATGTTGAACCCCTCATAATCTTGTTGTCTTCTGAGGAAACCCTGTTCTAAAGAGCCCTGCCCTAGGGAATCCACATAGTAACATCAGCACTAGTACAAATCTCCTGTCCTGACTTCATGGTATCAGCCTGGAGTAAGGGCTGTGCAGCTCATACTGGATTGTCTGGACTCTATACAAGTAGATCCACCTGTCAGCTATGGGAATAATATAATGTTCACCCTTTATATTTAACCAAGAAATGTCTGTGTTCACTGACAGCAAGAAGAGATCTTGAAAACAGTCAACAAATATATGAAAAAGTAGCGTAAGCTCATAACCAATAAATGTCTGTATTCACTGACAGCAAGCAGAGATCTTGAAAACGGTCAACAAATATATGAAAAAGTAGCGTAAGCTCATAACCAATAAATGTCTGTATTCACTGACAGCAAGCAGAGATCTTGAAAACGGTCAACAAATAAATGAAAAAGTTGTATAAACTCATAATGCCCACATTGTAACACTAATAGAAAGATTGATTTTAAGAACAATTAACCTTCTATAGACATATTTTTACATAACGCAAATCCATTTGTGGACCCTACAATAACTCCGGTGGGAAAGGGGTTCATAAATCTGCTCCTTAGGACACAGCAACAAGACCTGTCACTTTGATAATAGGCAAAACCAACTGATTACTTATTGCTCTAAAATAATGGGCAAAATAGTAAAATATATACAATAATTATAATAAATTTACCAGCTCCTATTATGGGTTTATAATAAAAATTGGATTTTAATTTATTGACAAAAATAGTTGCATGGTGAACTTCAACTTGTGACTGATTCATTATATGTAAAGTATATGTATAATATATGTATAGGGATCTGGAAGATGTTCTAATTGGAATTATGGATAATTATAATGGAATTACTAATTGAACAACAAAAATTGTAGTAATTCAAATGATTATTTTAGATATGTAGTAATGAAACAGTGTAATACTGAAATATAACAGAACAGAATAGTATAGTAATATAATATTAATAATATAAAAGCATCAATAATAGTAGAGCTAGTAGAGTCATCAGATCAAGATAGATAATAGTAGAGTCATCAGATCAAGATAATGCTGGGTGCAAATGAGAGAATAGTTTCTACAAACACAAAAGTAAAAATAGATGGTAGATAATAAATATGTGATAGAAAAGATTGATAATTAATATGTGATAGATACTGAATTAGAATTAGATAATGTTATATATATATATATATATATATATATATATATGTATCACAGGAGCAGATGATGGATATTTCGTTCCATCTATATACCATCTATCCAGGGCTATGAAGATTTATAAGAATTCTCCTTCTTTTACGTAGTTACACATTACTGCAAATTCGTTTATAATCCAAAAAACTAGATATAATAATATAATTTCAGATTATATATACTATACCCTTCATCGCCATCGAATATAACAGGGAATGCCATGAATAGTCTGTGTTTCTCCAGTAGTGGCTTCATCAGTACCCAATGACATCATATAATAGTAATTAAATCTCATGCATCTATATGATCATCAGGAAACTATCGTCACACTTCGCCTGACGGGTTAATGGTGATCGATTGTTCTGATCGGCGATGTAAGGCGATAGAATTGCCAGGAGAGACGATGTCGCCTTCCCCGGGTTGTTAGGACACAATACACACTGCAGGATAGGACTCACCCGGGACGAGGCGGCCGCTGCACACATCGGGGCTCCCGGAGAGGCTGCACACACTGCTGCTGCTGCACTCCTATACACAGAGACTGCACAGCAGATAAGAGACTGCTCCAAGAGACTGCACAGAGGACAAGAGACTGCTCCAAGAGACTGCACACAAGACAAGATGCTGCAATCCCTAGACTGAGATCCTGAGATTGCACAGCAGATAAGAGACTGCTCCAAGAGACTGCACACAAGACAAGAGACTGCTCCAAGAGACTGCACACAAGACAAGATGCTGCAATCCCTAGACTGAGATCCTGAGATTGCACAGCAGATAAGAGACTGCTCCAAGAGACTGCACACAAGACAAGAGACTGCTCCAAGAGACTGCACACAAGACGAGATGCTGCAATTCCTAGACTGAGATCCTGAGATTGCACATCAGACAAGAGACTGCTTCCAGAGACTGCACAGAAGCTAAGAGACTGCACACAAGACAAGAGGCTGCAATCCTAAAATTGAAATCCTGAGACTGCACAGCCGATTAGAGACTGATCCAAGAGACTGCAATCCCCAGACTGAGATCCTGAGACTGCACAGCAGATAAGAGATCCAGGACCTGGACAGGCTACCAGTGCACTCCCACATGTGTCTATCCTGAGTGTCCTGTATACAGATCTCATGACTGTATTCACATGTGGGTAGTGTTATGTGTGTGTATGAGGTATATACATGTAGCCTCCCTGATGAATTATGTGTGATACATACATGTATTGTGTTAGTTGTATGTTATTACGTATGTGTTGTGTGTGAAATATGCAATATCTGTCTATTATATATGTATTATGTGTGTAGCATACATGTATGTTTTATGTTTGTATTAAATATGTCATGAATATGTCCATGAATGGTGTCTTATGTGTGTGTAGTATAAATGTATTCTGTATTTGGGAAATATATGTATTTTGTGTGTCTTGTATACAGTCAGTCCTTGACACCCAACATACAGATGACCCCTAGTTACAGACAGACCTCTCTCCCCACTGTGACATTTGGATGCTGGTAATTTGATGAAATTTAGTCCAAGGCTTCAATGGTGATCCATAAGGTGTCTGCAGTGAAATATTATAGTTAATCCTTGTTCTCTCATCAACCCACGATTTTGTAAAACCTAATTGTCACAAGGAACAAAAAATATATTGGCTGGAGTTACACTTACAAAATATTCCAATTCCGACTTACATACAAATTCATCTGAAGAGCAAATCTAAAGAACCTATCCTGTATGTAACCAGGCGACTGTATTAGTATTTTGTGTTTCTAGTATATATATATGTATTGTGTGTGTAAGAGATATACAATACGATAAAACTTTAAACCTTTAATAATCCCCAAAAAAGGAAATTATATGTATGAGATAGCTAAAATGATTTTTTTTATCCTGTGTTCAACCTTATTTAATGCTAGAATCTCGGTCTTAAAGTGGTGTTCCCATTTCGGCAAATTAATGTTATTGTTTGTATGATGAAAAATTATACAATTTTCCAATATACTTATTGTATCAATTCCCCATGGTTCTCTAGATCTCTGCTTGCTGTCATTCTATAGAAAGCTTCTATGTTACTTCCAGTGGAGGGAAATCTGACCATGGTCACACAGGTGCACGGCTCGTTATATCACACGGCTCTGATTACTCTCTGATACTAACGAGCCGTGCACCTGTGTGACCATGGTCGGATTTTTGTCCACTGGAAATAGACAATGAAGCTTTCTATAGCACGACAGCAAGCAGAGATGTAGAAAACGGTGAGGAATTGATACAGAAAGTATATTGGAAAATTGTAGAACGTTTCATCACACAAACAATAACAATTATTTGCTGAAATGGGAACACACCTTTAAAGTCCTTAAATTCTCGCACAGTGGCCATAAAATGGCCGCAGATTGTGGGTCATGTGATCTCTATTTGTCCAAGAGCAATCACCCTGCCAGGACCTTATGATATTATTCATAAATACAAGATTAAGGTCCTGGCAGTGTGATTTATATAGGACTTTGTTCTTATGACTCCTGGTGGTCCCAGTAGTCAGACCTCCAGTGATCAGACATAAATGCGCTTTCCTACTGTATCTAGTAGACAAAACCTTTAAGAAAGACAAATACAGTTCTCAGACAACACAATTGATACATGACCCCCATTAATTACTACACAGAAAATGAATGACTTAATTTAAGCGTCTTTGATCTTAAATACCAAAACAGAGAGGAAACATTAGCCGTCTGGGTGGGTGGTAAAATACTAGTTAATGATGGAAAAGCTGAGATGAGGAGATAATGGGGGGAAAGTGAATGTGGGGGCGTTAATGGAACCAATCCCCGATGTGATACAAACAACTTGTAACATTATGAGGGTCTACACTGGAAGGAGGAAAGGGAGAGGGATACATTGTAGCTTTGTGAGATTTCCACACTAGGAAAGACCTTGTGTTGTAGGTAACACAATAATACCAATATAATCCGTCTAATAGTATAAACATCAATCACATTTATCAATGTGATTCACCCTTCATCATAAATCACATCTTTAGACACAGTGGGGCAGATTTACTTACCCGGTCCATTCGCGATCCAGCGGCGCGTTCTCTGCGGTGGATTCGGGTCCGGCTGGGATTCATTAAGGTAGTTCCTCTGCCGTCCACCAGGTGGCGCTGCTGCGCTGGAAAGCATCGGAACGCCCTGGAGTTCACCGAGCCGGGCTGAGTGAAGGTAAGTGCAAGCTCCGCAACAGATTTTTTGTTTTAAATGCTGCGGTTTTTCCGAATCCGTCGGGTTTTCGTTCGGCCACGCCCCCCGATTTCCGTCACGTGCATGCTAGCGCCGATGCGCCACAATCCGATTGCGTGCGCCAAAATCCCGGGGCAATACAGGGGAAATCGGCACAAATCGGAAATATTCGGGTAACACGTCGGGAAAATGCGAATCGGGCCCTTAGTAAATGACCCCCATTTTCCTAATTTAAAGGGACACTGGCATCAGGTCTTACTCCACTGAACAGGTCGGGTATGAAATGTCTTTTATAGAATTTTCTCTTTTATGTTAAATCTCACCTGTTTACATATAAAAAAAAATCTCCTCCACGGTCATGTGACAATGAGCAGAGAAGAGACAGAAATGAGCCACTTTTACAGGCCAGGGGGGAGACTTACTTCAGATGTCCATACATCTGAAACAACCTGGAAACTACTTTTAGGGTTTTTTTGCCTGTTTTTAATTAAGATAATTGGGAAAACCGGACAAAAACTCATGCGTTTTTTAACGGACTGAAAAAGGACTAAAAATGGGTTCAAAACGCCACTTGTCACACCACCCTTAGAGTCATGATAAAAATAAGCAGGGCCGGTGCCAGCACTGGGCATACCCGGGCAAGTGTCGGGGCCAGGGCTGCTGGGGGGGGCTCACATAAGGCTGGACTTAAGAAATCCATGGGGGGTGAGGGGGGCTGTATCTAATGAATCCATGGGGGGTGAGGGGGGTTTATATAAAATAACCATGAGGGGGCTGGTTGGGTTGAGAAACTAGTAAATATTTTAGGGAACAGGAGACTGTTCAGTTTCTGATTTAATGCCACAATGTGAGTTTACTGCAAAGGGGCCCGCTGAGGCTCTGTCACCCAGGAGCCTACTGATACCTGGAGCCAACCCTGAAGATAACAATCTCCTGTTTCAGGCTTGTGGTTCTGTGAGCTACAGAACCTGAGATACAGACAGTTAAAGACATAAACCCAGATTTATTAATTATTATTATTATTATTTGCGCCAGTTTTCTGCCTGACTTTACACTGAAAAGAACGTGCAAACTGCTCGCAGATGTGTTTATAAAGAGTCTGCGCCAGTTTTTTGTTGCGGCTGCTCTGTGTCCAGCACACCACAAAATTCTGCACATTAAGGGACGTTCCGGTGCAGAGTCAAACTGTACAACTTATTTATTACTGCAACTCCACAGAATTGTATTGTACGCTCTATGTTAAAGGTGCACTAAATAAAAGTTGGTGCACACTTCCGGAGCAGTGCAGGGGGCGCCAGATTATTGAATACTGTGCGCCAGTTTTGATGAATTGCCGCACTCTGCACATAGTTTGCACAAATTTTGTCAAATGTGAGCCATAGTTGAGAATGTGATCTTCAGATAAAACATTTTTTTGGCACTATTTTGCAACTTTTTGGGGTGCAGGCTAAGCTCCGGCACTTAGTGGTTCTGAGTATCTGCACCTTATCTGACATTGTGAATGGGTGCGTTGCAGATGATTTCACTGCATCTATCATTATTTTGCGCCTAAAAAGTAGCAGAAAAAAAAAAAAGAAAAAACTCACCTGCTCTAAACAGCTGCACTTGGAAAAAAAAACTCCCTATTCATTACTGGATAAAATGTCTTCGCTTACAAAATGAAAATGTAACACTATGCAACATGAAAAATACTTCATTGTCTTTCTTTTATATGGCCTCAAGTAACGACTTCATCATTTTCTATAGGATCATCTTTTTGAGTGGATTTTTGTCTTAAAGGGGTTTTCCCATGAATCAAAGATAGGCCCTATCCAACAACAACAAACATAAATTACAAGGCAAGAAAAGGAACAAAACAGGTGCAAAAAAGGAGACACAATGGGACTTATTTATTAATGGTCTGCGGATCGCACTTTCGTCTAATTTTCAAAGTATTTAAGAGGTGTTTGTGTCACAAAGGATCAGATTGTGGCGCAGCTGCGCTGGCTTCCGTGTGCCACAGAAATGGGGGGCGGGCCGTCGGATGATTCGACTTATTCAGACTGAGCGCAGGATTTAACTTTCGATTTGTGTGGCAAGCCCAAGCATTTACATGCACCGGGAAGAAGAAGGTGAACTCCGGTGGACCTGAGCGGGGAAGTGACACATGCAGGATATCGGGCGCACAATCTTTGTGAATTTGCGGCAGAGTGCATTATCGGCAGATACACTCTGTACTTCATGAACTCCTCCGGACAGGTAAGTATGTGTGCCCCAGTGTGATTAATGTCCCCTCCAGTTCCCACCTATTTATTCACCTGCCTGTAGCTCACAGATCCACTAGCCTCATGAGTTATGATAGATAAGATTATTATCCTTTAATTGGTACAAGAGCCCAAAATAGGTCTCTTCTGCCTCTAAAAGTGACCCATCTCAGGCAAAAATTGCTCATAATAATCTGACTTTGGAGCAGTTCTTTTTGTAAGTAAATGGGCAACATTACACATAAAAGAAGAAATTCTAGAAAGGACATTTCATACCCAACCTGAGGGGAATGGTAATTAAAATGATGACAGGTTCCCTTTAACAAAACAAAAACAAACTGCAGTTTTTGGTAAATCATTGTTCTCCATAATTTTGGGGGACATTGGCTTATTTAAAAACCTATTTTTATTGTTAGCTTTTTCTCTATATCAAGAGATCTTCCCAAACCTATTTATTATGGAGCTTTACTGTTAAGAGCGTGTCCATGATTAATTATGGATAGCTCATGTTTAAAGTAGGTTATCGATATTTGACCATGGGTCAGCACCTATCAGCTGTATAGGCCCAGGATAACACCGGGCCACCTATAGATGGATGGCTCCATTTAGTGGTTATGCGCGATTACTGCAGCCTCAAATCCCTTTCAAGAGAAATTGATCAGAGTAAAGTTACAGCTGACTTTGTTTTATTACTAAACACGCCCACTTTGAATTAAGCCACACCCTCTTGTTAAAGGGCATCTACCACCAGGATGAAGGACTGTATTCAAATAAGCCTGAGGGGCTCCAGGCTCCATTAACACCTTTGGAGCCTGAAGCCCCTCAGGCTCATTTACATACAGTCCTTCATCCTGGTGGTGGATGCCCTTTAAAGTCAGGCATAATTTAGCTTTGTACATCTTCCCCACTCTGTCATATCCCTTGGCAGTCTGCTTTTATTAGAAATATTATTTGGTCTACAGTCAATTTATTAAAACCTAAGTGGTTGAACATAGAAATAATTGGACTGTTAAAATAATAAATAACAAATGATCAAAGTTCAGTGATTCTAGTGATGGTTATTGGTGGCCATTTTTACCTTCCAAACTAGGAAACCACTGGTAGATAGTTTTCAATCCTACTACAACCATAGTAGATTGAAATAATAACATTGCGAGTAGCTGCACCTGCCACTAGGGGGAGCTAATTGTATACAGATGTATACAACTGCCAAATACTAAACTAGAATTGTTGTCCAGGTGGTTTTCAACATTTTCTACACACCAGAGATTAAAATATAACTTTACTTATTATATCGCAAATACATGCATATACTTCTGATCTGCTAAGTGGTTAGCATTACAGCTTTGCGGCTGTTGTCCCTGTCCATCTGCAAAGAGTTTGTATGTTCTTTCTGTGTTTGCGTGGGTTTCCTCCGGGTCCTCCGGTTTCCTCCCACACTCCAAAACATTACTGGTAGGTGGATTAGATTGTGAGCCCCATTGGGGACAAGGACTGATCTGACAAGCTCTGTGCAGCGCTTGTGTGTGCTATATAAATAAAGGAATTATTATTATTATCTGTCGCTCTATATTGCCTTGCATGATCCTGCACCTTTATTAGGTTGATTTGACACGTTTCATTTCTTCTGTTCTTAATAAACGTTTGCTTACACATAAAATATGACTTTGCTTCCAAAACCTTTCTGTTCCCTGTGTTCCAGTAATGCAGGTTTAGTCCCCTGGGACTTCCGGTCCTTAAATAACATTATGATGTTCACAGGTTATGTAACATTCAGGCAATTACAGGCAGTCCCCGGGTTACGTACAGGATAGGTTCTATAGGTTTGTTCTTAAGTTGAATTTGTATGTAAGTCGGAACTGTATATTTTATCATTGTGGCCCCAGCTAAATTTTTTTTAGGTACTTTTTAAAAATGTTGGGTCATCATAAGAACCAGTATTAACAATAAAACTTGCAGATACATTTGATAACTGTTATAGATGTTTATTATAGCCTAAGGCTAAAGTACAGTAAATTACCAACATCCAGAGGTCCGTTTATAACTAAGGGTCGTTTGTAAGTCAGGTGTTCTTAAGTAGGAGACCGCCTGTACTGGACTTGTCGGGTCACATGCCGTTCACATGATCAAATTTACTACTCAAAGTGCAGCATTTTAATCCCATGGATAATTACTAGAGATGAGCGAGTATACTCGTCCGAGCTTGATGCTCGTTCGAGTATTAAGGTACTCGAAACGGCTCGTTGCCCGGACGAGTATTTCCCCTGCTCGAGATCGAGCATTAAATTAAAAAAAAAACAGTGAAGAACAATGAAGAATAGAATAAAAACAGTGAACACAGGATCATTTAAGTTAAAAACACAGTGAAGAATAGATTACAGATGTTCGGCACATCTGCTTACCTGTCGGAAGATCTGCGCGGAACGGCAGCAGGGAGACATCAGCAGCAGGGAGACAGACATCGGGCAGCACCACGGGGGAGACAGACATCGGGCTGCACGGGGGACACAGACATTTGCCCGGGGGACACAGACATCGGGCAGCACGGGGGACACAGACATTTGCCCGGGGGACACAGACATCGGGCAGCACGGGGGACACAGACATTTGCCCGGGGGACACAGACATCGGGCAGCACGGGGGACACAGACATCGGGCAGCACGGGGGACACAGACATTTGCCCGGGGGACACAGACATCGGGCAGCACCACGGGGGAGACAGACATCGGGCAGCATGGGGGACACAGACATTTGCCCGGGGGACACAGACATCGGGCAGCACGGGGGACACAGACATCGGGCAGCACGGGGGACACAGACATTTGCCCGGGGGACACAGACATCGGGCAGCACCACGGGGGAGACAGACATCGGGCAGCACGGGGAACACAGACATTTGCCCGGGGGACACAGACATCGGGCAGCACGGGGGGACACAGACATCGGGCAGCACGGGGGACACAGACATCGGGCAGCACGGGGGACACAGACATTTGCCCGGGGGACACAGACATCGGGCAGCACCACGGGGGAGACAGACATCGGGCAGCACGGGGGACACAGACATTTGCCCGGGGGACACAGACATCGGGCAGCACGGGGGACACAGACATCGGGCAGCACGGGGGACACAGACATTTGCCCGGGGGACACAGACATCGGGCAGCACCACGGGGGAGACAGACATCGGGCAGCACGGGGGACACAGACATTTGCCCGGGGGACACAGACATCGGGCAGCACGGGGGACACAGACATCGGGCAGCACGGGGGACACAGACATTTGCCCGGGGGACACAGACATCGGGCAGCACCACGGGGGAGACAGACATCGGGCAGCACGGGGGACACAGACATTTGCCCGGGGGACACAGACATCGGGCAGCACGGGGGACACAGACATCGGGCAGCACGGGGGACACAGACATTTGCCCGGGGGACACAGACATCGGGCAGCCCGGGGGACACAGACATCGGGCAGCACGGGGGACACAGACATCGGGCAGCACGGGGGACACAGACATTTGCCCGGGGGACACAGACATCGGGCAGCCCGGGGGACACAGACATCGGGCAGCCCGGGGGACACAGACATTTGCCCGGGGGACACAGACATCGGGCAGCACGGGGGACACAGACATTTGCCCGGGGGACACAGACATCGGGCAGCACGGGGGAGACTTCAGTGGAAGAAGAGGAGCGGATCCCGGGACAGCGTATCACCCCGACAAATAAGCAGATGTGCAGAACATCTGCAATCTATTCTTCACTGTGTTTTTCACTTAAATGATCCTGTGTTCACTGTTTTTATTCTATTCTTCACTGTTCTTCACATCTGTTAACTTGTCGGGAGATTATATACGCACGGAACAGTGAAGAATAGATCGCAGATGTTTGCATACATCTGATAACTTATCAGAAGACATTCTTTTTCAGTTAATTAACACATTTTATTCCCGAACCATGGTCCCTTTGAAAAATGCTCGGGTCTCCCATTGACTTCAATGGGGCTCGTTATTCGAGACGAGCACTCGAGCATCTGGAAAAGTTCGTCTCGAATAACGAGCACCCGAGCATTTTAGTGCTCGCTCATCTCTAATAATTACCCCTCAAATTTGTTAGCATAAAGAATTTTCCTGAATTTTGCTAATAATCATGTGCCCACTAGGGGCAGTGTTCTCCTTGGTCTCCTTGGCCCAGGGCAGGTTATACACTGTAGCATCTTTGGATGGAGTCCTAATAAATCCAGGTCTAGGAATAAATAAACCTCTCTCTGTGCAAAAACGCATTAAGCCAAAATGTTTTACAGAATGTTTATAGAAAACTAAAAGTGAAAATAACCCTGTATAAATAGAAGCTGTTTCCATGTAACAACAATCCTGACACAGTTCCTTGAAAAGTGTTTGACTGTGACTCATTCTGAGGACCAGACCAAAAATGCTAAAAAAAAAAAGTAAATAAATAAACTCATGTTGATTCTAAGCGCCTTCTTTTTCGAGAAAATCCTCACCGGGTCGATTTGTTTGTTGGTTTTTACACATAGGAGCTTCTTATTTCACTTCTTCCCCCTCCTTGGACGGCGTCCATATCTGGATATCTCTGATGCTCCTGGTTAATATGCGGCTACTAAAAATAAAGTGTTGTTTGCATGTACATAGTGTGTCCCTGGAGAGAACACAATCCTGTCTATTCTGCATATAGGCAGTGGGGGGCAGCACTCCTCAGGAAGTATTACCATAGAGTGGAAGAGTGGAACCTTTAGTAAAGCTACAATACATTTTTGTTAGGAAACGACACACAAATTATGTCTATAGAGTCTGCCGGACATACATAATATTCAATTCAGCAGATTATACATAGTGTCCTATCTGCAGGCAGCATGTTATAGAGCAGGAGGAGCTGAGCAGATTGTACATAGGGTCCTATCTGCAGGCAGCATGTTATAGAGCAGGATGAGCTGATTAGATTGTACATGGTGTCCTATCTGCAGGCAGCATGTTATAGAGCAGGATGAGCTGAGCAGATTGTTCATAGTGTCCTATCTGCAGGCAGCATGTTATAGACCAGGATGAGCTCAGCAGATTGCACAGTGTCCTATCTCTAGGCAGCATGTTATAGAGCAGGAGGAGCTGAGCAGATTGAACAGTGTCCTATCTGCAGGCAGCATGTTATAGAGCAGGAGGAGCTGAGCAGATTGTACATAGTGTCCTATCTGCAGGCAGCATGTTATAGAGCAGGAGGAGCTGAGCAGATTATACATAGTGTCCTATCTGCAGGCAGCATGTTATACAGCAGGAGGAGCTGAGCAGATTGTACATAGTGTCCTATCTGCAGGCAGCATGTTATAGAGCAGCAGGTGCTGAGTAGATTGTACGCAGTGTCCTGTCTGCTGGCGGCATGTCATAGAGCAGGAGGAGCTGAGCAGATTGTACGCAGTGTCCTGTCTGCTGGTGGCATGTTATAGAGCAGGAGGAGCTGAGCAGATTGTACGCAGTGTCCTGTTTTCAGGCAGCATGTTATAGAGCAGGAGGAGCTGAGCGGATTGTACGCAGTGTCCTGTTTTCAGGCAGCATGTTATAGAGATTCTAGAGAGTGTCCTATCCTCACCTTAGGCAACAAAACTGTTCACATGCTCCGATCCTAAGGCAGAAATATACCTATAGGGATAGAATATCACATAGTTGTGTTGTCTTGAAAAGCTGCTCATCATGAGTAGATGTATGAGGTCATTTACTTGCTCATCTAATCCCCAGCGTCTTACCGCCACCCAGCTCTGCAGTGGACTACAACCGGCTCCATTCCCTTGAATATATTTGGGCTTCGGTTTCCTATAGAGCAGGAGTAGCCGTATACCAGTGCTGATCCTCTCTCAGGGGTTATAATATCCCTAGCAGTCAGACCCCCATCTAGTCACAAAATAATGGCGTAACCCGCAGATACAGCAGGCCATCACTTTTAGTGTAGGGTTAGAAGGTTTCTTCCTCGCACTAGGACCATATTTTCAATCATATTAAAGAATCTTAATTTCTTTTAAGCAGAACACGGGAGGCTCTGTGTGCAGCCTGATTTACGGTGTATTCTTCAGGGATCTGGCAATTATGTTCAGAGAACACATTGTGGTGAAGTGAGAAGCGCTGTCCTTCTTGTGACCCTAAAAAGGGAAATAGGTTGTTAGAGCTCCGGCTTCTACTCTATTTGCCAGCTGCTAAAAACAATATTTGTCCACCACTGACCACAAGAAAGTCCCTGCCCCTGCTCCCCGCACTGTGCACCGCCGAATCCACTGGAAATGTGCAAGTGTACGGCCAGACACTTGTTACTCCATGGCCAGATATACTTTATACAGTCTGGGTCATGAAGTCCTTAAAGGGGTTTTCCCACAAAGCAAGTTAGGTTCAAGTTGGGACCCCCACAGATCACTAAAACAGGGTCCAATATACCCCCCGCTGCATCTCTCGTAGCACCACCGAAATAGCCGATCCTGCCAGTTGCACATGGCCAAGTTGCCCCATTCATCTCTACGTAGCTGATGGAGTTTGCCGAGTATGGCGCACGGCCATCTTCGTCAGCTCCATAGAGGTGAGCGGGGCAGCCTGTGCAATGAGGGTTGCAAGGGTTACGATGGAGCTACACCGGACCCCATTCTAGTAATCTGTAGGGGTCCCATCACTGAAACCCCCACTGATCAGCAAGTTAGGTCATCTCCTGTGACTATCCACTGTGACTTGCTTTGTTGGAAACCCCTTTAAGGCTTGTACTTCAGTTTGGAAAATTTTCTGGGGATACGACCCAGGAAAAAAGTAAAAAAAAAGTAGTCCCGTAATATTTTCCATGGAGTATGTGACTAAAATGGTCAATGGGAACAAGCTGAGAGATCCCCGCAAACTAGGTGATCAAGAAGAAATTGGACATCTTTGAAGGAAATCTACCATCATGATGAACCAGGGACATTACTCATAGATCCAGGCACCGGGACTGTGGGAATCTTCTTATATTTGTTATCCATGGCTACTTCCTTCTAAAGTCAATCTAAAATTATGCTTATGACCCTGAAGAGCTCTGGGGGCGTTACCAGAGCCCCATTGTTCTTCAAATTCCCAGGGTGTTACACTGAGCACAACGCTGTGTGAGATTACAGCAGAGAAGAAGTGTTTTGAGAAGGAGGGGTGAGATAGTGTAACAGCGTGTGAAGCTACAGAATGGAGTGGCTCTGATAACACCCTCAGAGCATTTCTCACTCATCAGCATCATTTCAATTTTAGAAGTATGCAGACCATGGATAAGAAGATTAAACACAGTCACAGTGTTCCTGGTTTATTGTGCTAGATTTCATGCAACACATTTTTTCATTTCATTTGTGAGTAGCCATAAAAACTCTACCACTTTACTCTGCCGCGATCATAGTAATCTGTTGGTATCATGTAGTAGAGAAATGCACTATGATTTAAAAAAAAACAAAAAACATTGTGGCTTATTTACTAAGGGTCCCGCAGCACGATCTGGATCGGGGAATGCGCAGGGCCAGGTAAGTAAATGTGTCCCATTATTTTTTATAGAAATACCTTTTTTCATCCATAGGCTAATGAGGCAGATGCTACTTGGTGTCCTCCAAGAGCTTACAGTCTATGAGAATGAGGGGGTGACACAAGAGCTTACAGTCTATGAGGATGAGGGGGTGACACAAGAGCTTACAGTCTATGAGGATGAGGAGGTGACACAAGAGCTTACAGTCTATGAGGATGAGTGAGTGACACAAGAGCTTACAGTCTATGAGGATGAGGGGGTGACACAAGAGCTTACAGTCTATGAGGATGAGGGGGTGACACCAGAGCTTACAGTCTATGAGGATGAGGGGGTGACACAAGAGCTTACAGTCTATGAGGATGAGGGGGTGACACAAGAGCTTACAGTCTATGAGGATGAGGGGGTGACACAAGAGCCTACAGTCTATGAGGATGAGGGGGTGACACAAGAGCCTACAGTCTATGAGGATGAGGGGGTGACACAAAAGCTTACAGTCTATGAGGATGAGGAGGTGACACAAGAGCTTACAGTCTATGAGGATGAGGGGGTGACACAAGAGCTTACAGTCTATGAGGATGAGGGGGTGACACAAGAGCTTACAGTCTATGAGGATGAGTGAGTGACACAAGAGCTTACAGTCTATTAGGATGAGGGGGGCACAAGAGCTTACAGTCTATGAGGATGAGGGGGTGACACAAGAGCTTACAGTCTATGAGGATGAGGGGGTGACACAAGAGCTTACAGTCTATGAGGATGAGGGGGTGACACAAGAGCTTACAGTCTATGAGGATGAGGGGGTGACACAAGAGCTTAAATTCTATGAGGATGAGGGGGTGACACAAGAGCTTAAATTGTATGAGGATGAGGGGGTGACACGAGCTTACAGTCTATGAGGATGAGGGGGTGACACAAGAGGTATAAAATCTTGTATAATAGTCAATTCTTCATAAGGAAACAGAATTAAAAAAATTATAATAAAAATGATGCCATAAATAATAAGTCCAAAGTCAATGAGACTGCAGAGAAGCCTGAAGGTGTTTGCTGGGTAACAGACAAAAGGACACAGGATTGGTTAGCAAAGTGAGAGTTTGCAGTTAGCGAGGGTGATAGGCTGCCTATAGAGATGGGTTTTAAAAGCATGTTTGAAGCTTTGGAGGTTGGGTAATAATCTGATAGTACAGGGAAGGGCATTCCAGAGAATTGGTTCAGTTCAGGAGAGGTTCAGAATAATGTAGAAATTGATCTAACATCACTGGCAGATCAAAGAGCACGGCTTGGTCCATCTTCTCTCATTCAGATGCCTGTTAAACAAGTGTTCTAGCTTGTTTAATCTGTACAGAGCTTTTCTGTAATTTTGACCATGCTTGTTCCTTTTGACTATTCTGCTGCCTTGCGATTTTGTATCTAGCTACTATTTTGGTTTTGACTGAGTTTGCCTGACCTTGTTTTTTGTCTTTCTTGTTTCTTTGTTCTGTGGACAAACCCAGGGTAGGGACTGCCACCCAGTTGTAGCCTGCGGTTTAGCACAGAGCCAGCAAGTAGGCAGGGACAGAGATCGTGGGAAGTGCAAGACTTGCATAATGTACATAAATAATAAAGAAATAAAGAAATCACAGCGCATTTCTCTACAACATGCAGATTATAACACTTGATGGAGTCAGTAGAGAAATATTCCAGGTTTTATTCTGCCCGCTAGAGTACACACAATATGCTGACACGTCCAGTTTTTGCAGCTCACTCTCGAGGTCATCAATATTAAAAGTCTAAAACCTCCTTTAATAAAGTCAAAATAAAACATATATGACATTTCCTTTAAGCAAACGGCAGGGGGGAGAAGGAAATATAGTGTATTATGGAAATATTAACTTCTCCATGTCTGGATTTTCTTCCAGCTGTGAGCCTCCATCAATGCTCAGAATAAACAATGACTGAACTTGTGTTCTGGGGGTTCTGATAGTTTAATGTTGTATTTAACCCAAGTCGGAGATTTGTAATGTGAATATCCCTCTGACACCTGCATTTTAGTGTTCTCAGGGTAATAGAGTTTGTGCCGTAAGACAGGTCAGACTGACATAATATCCTATACAGCTCACATTTGCATATTTCCTAACAGGGGTGTGAAATACTTCCCTTTAAGTCATCGGTAACATGTGCGCCATAAAGATGTTCTGTAATTTGCCAGGATTTAGAAGACCTTGAAAATGTAGCCCGCTGTGGGGTCCGGGTGACAGATTTGTGGGGCCTTCATGTGGTTCCCAAACTGCGAAATGAAACTTTCTTCAATGGATGAAAACAATCCTGACCCGAGGTGGCTATAAACGTGCCAACTACAACATGAAAAACAGGGTCTCACCACAAATGAGTCAGCGAGCGATGTACCTACAGCAGCCGCACACAGGACAGTCTTAGTGTTATCCATTGTTCTGCGATATCAGGACTTGTATGTATAGAGGGGCTTATAGCCAATGATCTATCAGTAGATGGATACTGTCTATCTACCTACCTATCTATATATCTACAGTGTCTTCTATCTCATCTTATGTCTTTCATCTGTCTATCCACAGTATCTATTTATCCATCTTATATCGATCTATGTACAGTATCTATCTATCTATCTATCATCCATCCATCATATATCTATCTATTGACTTTAGTATCGATCTAATCATCTCTCTCTCATATCTATCTATCTCATATCTATCTATCATTGATCTACAGTATATATCTATTGACGCAAGTATCTAGTCATCTATCTCATATCTATCTAAAGTATCACATTTATATCTATTTACAGCATCTATCTATCTAAATTAAAAATCCAAGTCTGCATAACTCCTTAGAAAGGAGGGTGCAACACCCCTGCCCACGTACAGGCAAGGGAGTAGTTGCGAATAAGGCCCTCTACCTGTCAGGATCCATCTAGTGAGTCTGATCAACTCACCCAAGGGATTATGCAGGGAGATGACAGGTAATTAGCAGCTATAGATTCTGCCTGAACAGGCAATAGTTAAGTGGGTGTAAGATATTGACCAATGAGTTGGCTGTATTGTAAACTGGAGTGTGATTGGAGAGGTGCTACCACCTGACCAGGGGGGTAAAAAACCCCTGTGCAGTGGTAGCACATGGGTCAGACCTCATGGTCTTTCCAGAGAGCAGCAGTCCAGTCTGCAGAGACAGAGTGAACAGAGAGATAGGGGCACATTTACTTACCCGGCCCATTCGCGATCCAGCGGCGCGTTCTCTGCACAGGATTCGGGTCCGGCTGGGATTTAAGATGGTAGTTCCTCCGCCGTCCACCAGGTGGCGCTGCAGCGCCAAAAATAATCTTAACGCCCCGGAATGCACCATCCCATAGAAGGTGAAGGTGAGCGCTCCCCAAGCGACACATTTCCGGTTTTTAAATGCGGCGGTTTTTCCGAATATGTCGGGTTTTCGTTCGGCCACGCCCCCCCGATTTCTGTCGCGCGCATGCCGGCCCCGATGCGCCACAATCCGATCGCGTGCGCCAAAAACCCGGGGCAATTCATGTACAAGCGGCGCAAATCGGAAATATTCGGGTAACACGTCGGGAAAACGCGAATCGGGCCCTTAGTAAATGACCCCCATAGTGTTCAGTATACATTCAGTACTGACACAGAACCCAATCCCAGGACCAAAGTCAGGAGACTCTAACCCAGAGCTGCAGCCTCCACAGTTTGGACACAGCTCCATCCAAATTCTCCCAGCCTGCATCTACTACCAGGCTGGTGCTTTATTCCTGAGGACCCCCTCCATGACCACTCCAGTACCAGAATCTGCTGTTGACCGTTTAGGCCCGTTTCCTGCTGTTGTTAATTTGCACAACGTTGCCTCTGTCTGATCCCTGGATATGGCTGTATCACCATCACGGACTCCCCATCCATTACCCAGGGAATTATCTTACATACACCTCAGTGGTTGCCCAAGGGAGAACCAGTACCTCAGCCTCTCCCTCCATATTTCTTGCACACAGCACCTGCTGGAGACCTGCCATGCTGTAGGACAGCCCTCCGGTCCCAATACCAAGCACCGTGACCACAGCGTGCCCTAGGCCGCAACCGCCAGCCACTCCGGTATTCTGGGCCCCGGCTGCCTCCAGGCCCCAAGAAAAGGCTAGGTCCCAGTGAGGGATGTTGCAAGGGGTTCAGCGCCCCCACAGCTCCTGGCTAGGCCTTCCAATAGTTACGTGTAGAAACGCAGGCAGCGCTCCAATAGTCCAAATTTCAAAAAGATGTGAAGTTTACTGAAACTGTGGCAACGTTTCAGTGTCAAACCACCTTCTCCAAGCCAACTTCACCTCTTTTTGAAATTTGGAATATTAGACTGTTGCCTATCTATCTATCTGTAGCATATGTAGCTACCTACTCTATCTATCCATCAGTCTATCCACCTATTATCATATCTATAAAATACAAAAAGGTCAATGAAGAACCAGATGAAACAAAAATGTGATCTCTAGTCCAGAGGCTGATGTATAATATGCACTGGCATCTTACAAACCTGATTTCTCCTCTTATAATGTCTCATTCACATGCGTCAAAGTCCAAGTCAAATTTAATTTATTTTAGGAAAGAAAAGATTAAAACATCAGGGAACTGGATTTTATAGTCTGGCGAGAACAGGGCAGAAGTCAGAGAAGATTACATCAGGAATAGTGTTGTTGTCTGAACTCAGTTTGTAAGGTTTCAGGTGGATATTTCTGAATTTTGTAGCTTAAAGGGGTGTTCCCATTTCAACAACTAATTGATTTTGTTTGATTAATGATAACCTCGTGCGTCCGAGTTCCTTCCTGTGTCGCTGCTGCGCCGAGGTCCGCCGGAGTTCACCTTCTTCGACTCGGTGCATGTGAGTGCTGATCTTGCGACACAAATTCTTTTTTTAAATTCTGCGTTTTTTCCGAATCCGTGGGGTTGTCCGACGGCACGTCCCCCCTATTTCTGTTGCGTGCAAGACGATGCGCCAAAATCCGATCGTGGGCGCCAAAATCCCGGGGCAATTCTGTGCAAAACGGAAATATTCGGGAAACCCAACAAAAGTGCGGCGTTTGAACCCTTCGTAAATGAGCCCCAATGTATCATTTCTTAACGGTTTTCTAGATCTCTGCTTGCTGTAATTCTATAGACAGCTTCATTGTTTATTTCCAGTGGACTGAGAGTTCAAGAGATCAAAGGTCATATTCAATATAAGACATCAATGGATGATATTTGGGGCCAAATCCCCTTGTTCCCCTCATGATTCAGCCGATACATTTTTTCTTCGTAACACATCAGCTCATTTATTCATAATAAATGATACAGGACAACCCAAAACCCCCTATAATAATCAATTCTAGCCTCCTATGATTCCTCCTAAACCTTGCGCCCTGTACTACCTTTGCCCCAGCTACTGAAGGAACACTTCTTACTCATCTTATGTAACAGAAAAACATTCCATAACTGGATTCTACAGCAAAACTCATATTATTTCTGTACCAGATTGGATAACCTGTAATTTAGTCATTTACTTGAAAAATGCGGTAGTCAATGTTAAGCATGCAACACGCCTTTGAAAATGCTGCCAAGTAAAACATGTATGGGATACATACCGGTACATATTTTTAGGAAAACATGCGATAAATCACACACATAAGTGGCGCTCTTTGAGGCACGGCTCACATGAAAATATTGTGATTTGTAGAAAGGTTATGGATTTCTCCAGAGCTTGGACCTTAACACTCTGAGCTGAGTAACTATGTGGTAGGATATAAGGCCAGATCTTCATGCTGTTGGCGTGGTACCTTTTCTGGTGGGCCTGACCACCGGATCTGCCCTTTCCTGCTCCTGGTGTTGGCTGCTCTTTCTCCTCCTCATTTCTTTGGCTTGTAGGGTACGCGTGCTGACTTGTACTCTTGCTTACTCAACCAACACATAAATCCAAATCTAAGTGCCCCAAACAATTTACCATAATTCTGCATACGTTTTTTGGAACATGTCCTCGACCTGCTGGTCTCCCATGTCAACTCCGGCTTACTACATCTACATCTTACTACAAATCTTTACTGTACATCCCATTCTATGTCATGACTTTGAATTTTCCAAGAATTCTGGCCATCCGTATATCAGCTTCTATCAAAACCCGAATCTCCTGAAACTTCAAATTCTTGGCCCTGGGGCAATCATCACCCACAACGCCAACCAAGAGACCTTTTTACAATGTCCAGATCACTTTAGGGGAGTGAAAAAGTTAAAAAAAACCAAAAAGGTCACTTAGACCTTATGTAGTGACCTAAAGTCAAGCCAGTTTATATGTCCTAATATATGACCCGATTCTGCCTGTCCAGACCTCGGCCTGCAATTGAGAGCTTTTTGCCTCTCCCCTGGTGCTTCAAACTGCTGTCTCTTGGATCTAGTACAATAATCGCCTACAAAGGACCACGTAAACAGGTAGCACGAGACATTTTGGCAGTGAAGTCCAGATTCCTCTAAAGGCGTAAAATGATAAAATAAAAAATAAAATTATTTGGGCAGCACTTCAGAGATAGCAGAGCCCCAATTACTTACCCTTTCCACTTGTTCAACACTTGTTCAAATTCCCTGCTGTCGTGATATTACATCAGGCAGAAGGAGGGGGAAGTGCTGAAGGAGCAGAGAGGATGCTCAGACGGTGTAACAGCCTATCAAGTTACAGCATCACCTCCAGAGCCCCTCTGACTCATTAGCATAATTTTAAATGTTGATTTTAGAAGGAAGGTTATGGATAACAAATACAGGACGATTCCCTGGTAAGTGTCCCTGGTTTATCAAAGGAAATCTGCCGCCAGGATCTTAGATAGTATACCAAGCACACTGACATACTGGTGCGTGCCCTCTCTATAAGGATCTGCTCTTCCTTTAGCTTCTTAAGCCCTTGTTTTTATGAAAAAAGGTTTAAATTTTTACAAATGAGCCTGAGGGGCTCCGGTCTGCATTGACATTTATTCAGCTCAATTGCTTAACTTTTTAGAACCTTCTTTTGTAAAAACGACGGTTTAAGAAACTAAAAAAGAAAAGGTCTTAAAAAGGGGGGCACACCAGTATGTAAGTGTGCTTGGTTTACAATCCTTCATCCTGGTGTTAGATTTCCTTTAAGGAGAATTTACATGCTCCAGATTTTGTTGTAAAAAGTTTGTCAAAACGAGTTCTCAGTAATCATCATTTATATGAACGGAGCAGATTTTCAGTTTTAGGATCCAGCCGTCCTCCTGCTGTATACTGCTCTGCTATATGTCCCTGATATCATATGGAGCTGTACTAGAAATATATTGGCATCATTATTCGTCTCGCTCTGTTTAGCATGTGGTAGAACTTATGTAAAAGTAAATCAGCACTTTTTTGTGGTTGGAACTGCTTGGTTTGTGTAATGATCTCATAAACCTGCTCCTTTCCGAAATGGCCATAAAACATAGACTTTAGGAAAATAAAAATGTGTGGGACTCCAGTGGACGTATTCTGAGGGAATTCTGGTTTTCAAAGAGTAAGCATTTTTTTGTGTATCATTTATTATAGTCCTGCGTTTCGGTATTTTACTTGGATTACTTTTTACGTGATATGGAAATTGTCTTTATTTTCTGTTAAATCAAGAACTTGATGTCATAATTAATTTTAAGGAAGTTCTGAGAATGGAACAGTTTTATGGACCTGCAAAAGATTCAGTGTGAAAATCTGGGGGAGAAATTTTTCATACTCAATTTCTCCCCCCAGATCCACATCATGTGCTGAGGCCGGTTTTTTGTGATCGTGTGGAGTCAATGTCACGATCAGGGGTAGTGGATCCACTGAACCACCGCGAAGGGATGACGTAAGCCGACACCTGGGACCAGAATGTAAGTGGCACCCGGTATTCACCAGAGCCCGCCGCAAAGCTGGTTGGTGTTGCTGCGGCGGGATACCACTAGGTCGCTCCACAGGTGCGACTTTGTCCGCGGTGGTGGCCAAGGCGAAGTAAAGAGTCGTAGAGCAGAATCGTAGGGGGGACAGCAAGAGGTCAGGACAGGCAGCACGGGATTGTAGTCAATAGCAAAGCAGAAGGTCAGGGCAGGCAGCAGAGAAGCAAAGTTAGGAACGGAATAGGGGTCACAACGGGAAATCAGTATAAATGCAGGCTATCAAACACAGTTTTACACTGAGGCACAAAGATCCGGCAGGATATGTAGGCAGGGGCCAGCTATTGATTAAATTAAGGGATGGCCAGTGGCAATCAGCAGAGCGCCCTAGGAGACGGGTGCCAGGCCGAAGGAAACAATGCAGGGAAACAGCAGGGTGCTTGGGTGTGCCTGCGATCCGGGACAAGAGTCGCAGGAGCACCTGTGACAGTCAAGAGACAAGGTCCATGTGAGAGAAACTCTTCCTTGACCTATCATGGTCACATGACCAAGTCTGTTGCGATGCATTGACCTCCCAAATAGGCAACGTCTAATGGTAACGTAACTATAGGTCAGTGCACACGGTCACGGTGGGTCTAGGAAATTTGGCACATGGATTGTGTTTTGTAGATGGACGACGAAAGCTTTTCTTTAGCTAGTCACATGCAACGTGATTTGGGGAATTGCCATAGAAGCCATTTTGCAATTGTAGAAAATGTAACGTGCCATTTTGGATTTTCCCCCTCTGCCACTGGTGTGTGGGACACATGTGATGACATAAGAGCAGTATCAGAGAAAGAAGCTGGGCTGTGATAGGGAATAGAGATGATTTAGAGGGAAGTATATGATTTTAAAAAAGTGACAGCAAAAATGAAAGAGGAGGGAACGGTGATGCATAAGTGAGGGGACTACATGACGGTGGAATATAAGTAGGGGGGGGGGTTCTAAAAGTTAACCATAGTCGCAGGCATTATGAGGGCTAAGAGAAGGGAGGAATTTTGAATAGGAGGCTTCTAAGAGATGACACATTGGGGTAACTGTACAGTGTGGGGGCATTATACTAAGTGGGGGACACTACACAGGTATTTACAGTGTAGGGAGCCTTTAAAGGAGATGTTATACCATGCGGGTACTCTAGGGCAGTGATGGCAAACCTTTTAGACACCGAGTGCCCAAACTACATCCAAAACCCATATATTTTTCACAATGTGCCAATGCAATAATTTAAACAGTAACTTATTACTCCCTACTCTGTCACGTGTTTAAATTGTATAGGCACCTGAGGACACTAATACAGTAGAACGAAGGAGAAAAAGTTTGGATTATCATTGTAGCTTCCTTCCAGTGTCTTGGGCTGCCTGGGACTGCAAGAGGCCTTGTGTCCTATCTGGCGAACCCTGCCATGGAAAGATGGCATGAGTGCCCATAGAGAGGGCTCTGAGTGCCACCTCTGGCACCCGTGCCATAGGTTCGCCATCACTGCTCTAGGGGGTGTGGATTTGAGAGGGGATAGTAGTGTGCGTGCCATAAGCTTTGTATCTATTCCAAGGCTCGCAACCGGCCCCAGTTGTCCTTCTTTCCAATTTTTGAAAGTTGGGAGGTATGTGACATGTTCCTCAGGTACAAACTAGTATTCATGCTGCACAGTACATAAGTTACCTCATGATAAATCGAAGATGTGCTCAAATCCAGGGTAAAAGGGCTCTATTTATGGTTTTATGATGCAACATTCAAATTTTTAGTGTGTGCTCATCTAAAACCTGAGGACCACCCAGTTTAGTTGTGTGGCATTTGTATGGTTATGGTCTTTGATTGTAACCTACAAAAGTAGTGGAGTTTTTCTGATATTTTCAAGAAGCCCCTCTGCCAGATTACAAAAAACCTGTGTACAGCAAGGAGGTTTGGTCACCACATACTGTGTAGTGATGGCTACTTCCCTGGAAGAAACCAGGTGGTGTTACCCAGAGTCAGTGGATACAGTGTCGGACTGGGTTTCCTTGGGCCTACCAGAGAAAATCAATTTGGGGGCCCACTCTTCATTATCCCCTAGGAAATATACTCTAGCAGCCTCCAAATTGCGGTGTTTTCTGATGGACCTCTGGGGTTCAGTATTGGGTTGAGCCAGGGCCCACCGGAGGATCCTCTGGTACTCTGGTGGGCCAGTCCGACACTGAGTGGATATATGGTTGAAGTATTTCAATAATGCCGGTTACCCATGAGTGAATTTGGTCCGAGAAACTTGGTCTATGCGCTGTCAGGATTTCCCGGACCGAATCTTGAACCACTTCACTGCTGATTTCAGTCCATTGATGCAAAGTTCAGTGTGGAAAATCCCACCAGTGCTCGGACCGAACTAGCTCGTGAGAAATAGGTCCTAACCCATTCTGAGTATATCTTCAACCATGATTTTCCACCATGCAGCCTTACTCTGCAATATTTGCCAAGAAGTTTCTTATAGGTGTATTTTCTTCTTGAAAATTCTATTTTTATGTGAAATCTTATCTCTTTTACCTAGAAAAAAAACTCCAAAATCATGTGAAAATGAGCAAATTTTGACTCTGCTTTCAAGTTTAGAGGCTGCAGAAGGAGCATCACTGCAGATGCCCTTATGTTTGGTTTTATAGTACCTGGAAACATTATCATTGTACACACGGGCCATACTAGGTAGTACATTATAAATTGATAATGTTTAGGTTATTGATATACTGATTCATCCCATTCGAAATAGACCAAGGTGGCAGCTTCCAAAGAGGATGTCTTCTCCTAGCCCTATGGAGGGATTTCATGGTACTTCGTAGTGGCTTGTCCAACCTTAGCAAAACCCTACTTTTTAAGCCCTGTTCACACTGGGGGTCATTTACTAAGGGCCCGATTCACGTTTTCCAGACGTTTTACCCAAATATTTCCGATTTGCAGCAATTTTCCCTGAATTGCCCCAGGGATTTTGGCGCACGCGATCGGATTGTGGCGCATCGGCGCTGGCATGCGCGTGACAGAAATCGAGGGGCGTGGCCGAACGAAAAACCGACGGATTCAGAAAAACCGCCTCATTTAAAAAAAAATAATTGGTCGCACGCGCCATACTCACATGCACCAGGAAGAGATCAGTGAACTCCGACGCAACTCGGCGGACCTCGGCGCAGCAGCAACACCTGGTGGACATCGGGCGCAGGACCTTCATGAATCGCCGAACGCTCGTCGGAGAAGCCGCCGCTGGAACGCGAATGGACCGGGTAAGTAAATGTCCCCCACTGTGTATTAAATCGGTGACCATGTGTTGGCCATAATTTCTGAATTCAACACTGTCTGGGACTATGAGTCATCTACAAGTCTCTGCCTCACCAAGGGACTCTCTCCTTTACTGTAATCACGTTTGGCATGTGGGTCAGTCGTTCTGTGTCTCCAAACATCATATTCGAGCAACATAGCCTACATTTGGTCCGCGATTTACAGTCTAAATACGTTTGTGTAAAACCACCCCTCTCTGGAAGCTGAGATGACGTGTAGCCTTCTGACTAAAAGCCAAGATCTTCCGACTTAGACTCATTGGTGGATCACCGGGGTCTCCATAACTTACTCATCCACCAGTTTCCTTCTTTTTTTAAAAAAAAAATTTCGAGTTGGAAAAATATGTTTTGAATAAAAATGTGACAGACTATACGTTTTGGTTTATAAAGTCCCGTTTGTGGTTCTTGAAACGTTGCCAATTTTCAGATTGATACTATAATGTTTCTAAAAACTAGAGTGTCAGATCCAAGTGTGGGTCACACGGATCCGACACTGTCATGAAAACGTCTACATGTTAATTATGGTTGGTCTACCTTGAGTGTACAGACAGATTTATAAGGACACAGGTCTCTGCAGTATATAGAGTTGTCCTTGCAGTACACAGGCCTGTTATTTCCATACAGAAGAAGGTTGTGTTGGGTTGTGTATTTGTAGAATGCAGTGAAGCAGTAGAAGTATATATTAGCGATTTCCCTATAATTAGATGTTGGTAACATGGTAAGACATGACGGAACGATATTGGAATGAGGTGGACGTTCCAGCTGGTCACTTCTTTATTTTCTCAATGCCGCCAGCCGTCATTCCTGATGGTTATTTAACTTTTTTTTTTTTTTTGTGGATCTCAAAACTTAGGAGACAGAGGCCAATGACAGGTTTATAAGATCCAGGTTTGGAACATGCTGTGAAGCACTCAACACATTTTGGCTTCCAGTGTTTCATGACTTTTACTCGTGATGTCAGAATAATATCTACACGTTTTGCATAGTCAACATTTTCGATACTGAATACCAAATCTGTATAAAGTGGAATTTGCCGATAGCCGGAAAGGACGGCCATTTTGTACACAGGTTAGAATGAATAGTTACAATTACTGAGCATGATAATGTATTGATATCAGTATGAATTGTGTTGGTTGTGTCCTTAGACTAGAAAATGACTGTCTGCTTTGTGAGTATGAATCAAGTTTGATGCAGCGAGTAATCTGTAATTGAAATTGAGAAAACGGCAAAGATATTTTATGTTCTTTAAGGGTTAACCATATCTGGCTTTCTCATTGGCCAGTGCGAGGCGACGTATGTTGGCGATACATCCAGCTGCGGCTTCCTGGAGAACGGAGTCGGTGGAGCCAACCAGGTCTATGAGAAGCTAAAAAAACAGAACAAAGAAAGAAAATTGTTAGGACTAGGGCTATTTCACGTTACACACCTTGCTATTATGTCCTCAGTAAGATGAGGATAACGCTAAATGCACATTAATGTGGCCAATCCTGGTCTGTATGGAGAATCAGCTATGACTGCCATGTTGTTTTCATGGACTCTTCATGAAAACCAGTCGATTCTACAACATAATTTTTGAGGACTACTGGATACAGACATCCAAAAGGCCTACACAGAGTCCACATTTGTGATTTTATTTTCTAGAGATTGATCATCACTGCCATCCGCATACACTGTATTATGTGTGTCTTGTATACAATGTGTGTCTCTGCCTCTGCCGTTGTTGTGTCTGGCACAGGCTGTGAGGCGCAATGTGATGACATCAGAGCAGCATCATAGTAAGAGGCGGGGCTACTGCAGGGGAAACGGGGATAGGAAAGTATCTGATTTTTAAAAAAAATTACAGCAAAAAAGAAAGAGGAGGGAACAGTGAGGCATAAGTGAGCAAACAACATGACAGTGGATTATAAGTTGGGGGGGTTATAAAAGTTAACTAAAGTTACAGGAATTATGGGGGCTAAAAGAAAAGGGGCATAAGTGGGACTAGAGGAAGAAGACATTATAAGTGGGGGCTTCTAAATGGGGATACATTGGAGGATTGGGTTTTTACATAATGTGGGGGGGGAATTAGGGAGGTATTATACGATGATGGTAGTCTAGGATCGTGGTTAGGAAGGAAGATAGCATTGTGCCATGAGGGCGTAAAATTTTCCTTGGCTCACACAACCCCCCAGTTACAATTTTGGAAAGGTGGGAGGTAATAATAATACTTCCTTTATTTATATAGCAACACAGATTACGCAGCGCTGCACAGAGCTTGCCAAATCAGTCCCTGTCCCCAATGGGGCTCATAATCTAATCAACCTACTAGTATGTTTTGGAGTGTGGGAGGAAACCGGAGGATCCGGAGGAAACCCAAACAAAGAGAGGACATACAAACTCTTTGCAGATGTTGACCCTGGATGGGACTTGAACCTAGGTCCCCAGTGTTACAAGACTGTTGTGCTAACCACTGAGCCACCGTGCTGGAGGGAGGTGAAATATTTCCCAGGTACACACTATTAGTAGTGAATAATGCATGTATAATAACTGTTCTCAATACAATAATATTCACAAGAGCTAGGACAACCCCTTAAGGATTTGGGAGTTATGAAAAAGAAAATAATGACATATGTGGCCATAGAATATATTGTGCTGCTCCCCTGCATGTGGGCTTCACCATAGGCAACGCTACAATAGCTCCTTTATGAACAGAAGCCATGAGTAGGCCTTTACGTCCGTCTGCTTTAGCTCACCGCCTATGTTATCATGTAAATATGCGCTATGCATGCTTTTCTACCACAAAATTACTGAGCGCAGAGACTGTAAAAACGCAACTAAAATGTAACTCAAAGCCAAAGTGGTCTGATGGGATTAAGTATATGGAGGCAGAATTACTACTTACATACTCCATCGAAGTACATGAAACATTTGGAACTTGGGCAATGATACTGAGCTTGAACATTCCTTGTTTCGAGAATAAAAAAAAATCTTTATTTTAAGATATTCTAACAATAACTACATAGTACAAGAAAGTCAAGCATATCCAAAAACTATGTGTGCAGAACAGCTAAACTCTACTACAAAGGTTGTGGAGGACTGAACCCCCTGTACTCAGGTAAAGTATCAAAATCCTTGCCCCGCTTTCTCACTAATCGTAAGTAGTTTCCACTGGCTCAATATAACAGATTAAAAAACTCCATATTTTCTTATAATTTTGACACATTTATATGTTAAGGAGAATCATCAAGTAACCTTTTCCATTCATCTCCCCATTTCCCTTGGTCATAGTTGTATTGGGCAAAAAGTTTGAAATATATGAAGAAAGTAGCCAAACTTGTCCTTCAGACCGCTACACGGTCCCAATCACTGACTGGCTGCCTGTCTTCTTCCGAATTCACTTTAAAATAATAACCCTCATCCACAAAGCTCTGAATAATGCTGCACCTCCTTATCTCTCTTCTCTCATGTTATTCTATCACCCTCCACGTACTCTTCCATCTGCCAGTGATATTAGATTAATCTCTACCTTAATTCGAACCTCTCATGCACGTCTCCAGGACTTCTCCCGAGCTGCACCAATTCTCTGGAATGCCCTTTCACGGACTCTCAGACTAATACCCATCCTCCAAAGTTTCAAACATTCTCTTAATACCCATCTCTTTAAGAAAGTCTATCACACTCACTAACTGCATGAAATGTCAACTTTCCCTTTACTAATCCATCCTATGTCCTATCTCCTGTCTGTTACCCGGCAAACACCAGATATTTACCAAGCTCCAGGCTTCTTTGCAGTCACTTTCGCCTTGCACCTTGTAAATAAGATGGCGGCTGAGGGCTGGTCCAAGCAGCAGAATTTTTATTTATTAAATTATTTTAGATTGTTCCCTTATAAAGAATGGCTGGATTATTATACAATATCTTTACCTCTTGTGTCACCCCCTCATCCTCATAGACTGTAAGCTCTTGTGTCACCCCCTCATCCTCATAGACTGTAAGCTCTTGTGTCACCACCTCATCCTCATAGACATAGACTGTAAGCTCTTGTGTCACCCACTCATCCTCATAGACTGTAAGCTCTTGTGTCACCCCCTCATCCTCATAGACTGTAAGCTCTTGTGTCACCTCCTTCATCCTCATAGACTGTAAGCTCTTGTGTCACCCCCTCATCCTCATAGTCTGTAAGCTCTTGTGTCACCCCCTCATCCTCATAGACTGTAAGCTCTTGTGTCACCCCCTCATCCTCATAGACTGTAAGCACTTGTGTCCCCCACATCCTCATAGACTGTAAGCTCTTGTGTCACCCTCTCCTCATAGACTGTAAGCTCTTGTGTCACCCACTGATCCTCATAGACTGTAAGCTCTTGTGTCACCCCTCATCCTCATAGACTGTAAGCTCTTGTGTCACCTCCTCATCCTCATAGACTGTAAGCTCTTGTGTCACCCCCTCATCCTCATAGACTGTAAGCTCTTGTGTCACCTCCTTCATCCTCATAGACTGTAAGCTCTTGTGTCACCCCCTCATCCTCATAGTCTGTAAGCTCTAGTGTCACCTCCTTCATCCTCATAGACTGTAAGCTCTTGTGTCACCCCTCATCCTCATAGACTGTAAGCTCTTGTGTCACCCCTCATCCTCAGACTGTAAGCACTTGTGTCCCCCACATCCTCATAGACTGTAAGCTCTTGTGTCATCCCCTCATCCTCACAGACTGTAAGCTTTTGTGTCACCCCCTCATCCTCATAGACTGTAAGCTCTTGTGTCCCCTCCTCATCCTCATAGACTGTAAGCAAGTGTGTCCCCCACATCCTCATAGACTGTAAGCTCTTGTGTCACCTCCCCATCCTCATAGACTGTAAGATCTTGTGTCACCCCCTTCATCCTCATAGAATGTAAGCTCTTGTGTCACGCCCTCATCCTCATAGACTGTAAGCTCTTGTGTCACCCCCTTATCCTCATAGACTGTAAGCTCCTGTGTCCCCCCTCATCCTTATAGACTGTAAGCTCTTGTGTCCCCCCTCATCCTCATAGACTGTAAGCTCTTGTATCACCCCCTCATCCTCATAGACTGTAAGCTCTTGTGTCACCCCCTCATCCCCATAGACTGTAAGCTCTTGTGTCCCCCCTCATCCTCATAGACTGTAAGCTCTTGTCTCACCCCCTCATCCTCATAGACTGTAAGCTCTTGTGTCACCCCCTCATCCTCATAGACTGTAAGCTCTTGTCTCACCCCCTCATCCTCATAGACTGTAAGCTCTTGTGTCACGCCTTCATCCTCATAGACTGTAAGCTCTTGTGTCACCCCCTCTTCCTCATAGACTGTAAGCTCTCGTTACCCCCTCATCCTCATAGACTGTAAGCTCTCGTTACCCCCTCATCCTCATAGACTGTAAGCTCTTGTGTCACGCCCTCATCCTCATAGACTGTAAGCTCTTGTGTCACCCCCTCTTCCTCATAGACTGTAAGCTCTTGTGTCATCCCCCTCATCCTCATAGACGGTAAGCTCTTGTGTCACCCCCTTATCCTCATAGACTGTAAGCTCCTGTGTCCCCCCTCATCCTTATAGACTGTAAGCTCTTGTGTCCCCCCTCATCCTCATAGACTGTAAGCTCTTGTGTCTCCCCCTCATCCTCATAGACTGTAAGCTCTTGTCTCACCCCCTTGTCCTCATAGACTGTAAGCTCTTGTGTCACCCCCTCATCCCCATAGACTGTAAGCTCTTGTGTCACCCCCTTATCCTCATAGACTGTAAGCTCTTGTGCCCCCCCTCATCCTCATAGACTGTAAGCTCTTGTGTCCCCCCTCATCCTCATAGACTGTAAGCTCTTGTGCCCCCCTCATCCTCCTAGGCTGTAAGCTCTTGTGTCACCTCCTCATCCTCATAGACTGTAAGCTCTTGTGCCCCCCCCTCATCCTCATAGACTGTAAGCTCTTGTGTCATCCCCTCATCCTCATAGACTGTAAGCTCTTGTGTCATCCCCTCATCCTCATAGACTGTAAGCTCTTGTCTCACCCCCTTGTCCTCATAGACTGTAAGCTCTTGTGTCACCCCCTCATCCCCATAGACTGTAAGCTCTTGCGTCACCCCCTTATCCTCATAGACTGTAAACTCTTGTGCCCCCCCTCATCCTCATAGACTGTAAGCTCTTGTGTCCCCCCTCATCCTCATAGACTGTAAGCTCTTGTGTCCCCCCTCATCCTCATAGACTGTAAGCTCTTGTCTCACCCCCTCATCCTCATAGACTGTAAGCTCTCGTTACCCCCTCATCCTCATAGACTGTAAGCTCTCGTTACCCCCTCATCCTCATAGACTGTAAGCTCTCGTTACCCCCTCATCCTCATAGACTGTAAGCTCTTGTGTCTCCCCCTCATCCTCATAGACTGTAAGCTCTTGTGTCTCCCCCTCATCCTCATAGACTGTAAGCTCTCGTTACCCCCTCATCCTCATAGACTGTAAGCTCTCGTTACCCCCTCATCCTCATAGACTGTAAGCTCTTGTGTCTCCCCCTCATCCTCATAGACTGTAAGCTCTCGTTACCCCCTCATCCTCATAGACTGTAAGCTCTCGTTACCCCCTCATCCTCATAGACTGTAAGCTCTCGTTACCCCCTCATCCTCATAGACTGTAAGCTCTCGTTACCCCCTCATCCTCATAGACTGTAAGCTCTTGTGTCACCCCATCCTCATAGACTGTAAGCTCTTGTGTCAGCCCCTCATCCTCATAGACTGTAAGCTCTTGTGTCAGCCCCTCATCCTCATAGACTGTAAGCTCTCGTTACCCCCTCATCCTCATAGACTGTAAGCTCTCGTTACCCCCTCATCCTCATAGACTGTAAGCTCTCGTTACCCTATCTGTTGTGACCTGGTTCCGTCAGCTTCTCTTATCTGTTAGTATTGTTTTGTCCTTGTGTGGCACGTGAGGCAAGCAGGTAAGGCCTTTGGTTGGTTTAGTATTAGGGTTTACTGTCTTCTGTGTTCCTGTATCTGCTCTTCCCATTACATATACCTGTTCCTGGTGTAGAAAGATATCAGACTCCAAGTGGAGAACTATAAATAATGGAGGGAATGTAGATGATACTGAGGATATAAAATCTTCGGTCTGGTTTATACTTGGTGCTGGGACAGCTGATCTTCATTCAGTATAGCAGAATGTCCTTAGTCGTCTTACAATGGGGGATGTATCTGATTAGGTCCCCGGTGGCACCCTGCACAGTAGGCAATCATAAAGTCAAGCCGGGAGATAAAACAGTAATCCACATCATTCTCTATTGGGGGATTTAATGGAATGTACTGAAACTATCCAAAAAGGTAATATCTGGCCTGCGCCTGACAATGACAGGTCTGCTGAACAGCGCAGTAAACATTCTTTCATGTTAAGTGCTCCACTGAAATCCATCCCCTACGATAAAATATAGCAGATCCTCTACTCATACTGACAATGTGGCTGATAACCACAAGGAAATCTGTTATCACTCATCCCAGCTGCATAGTTTCCTTATGGCTAAAACACAGCTCGGGATCCTAAATTGCTGAATATAGGCAGAAATTGAAGGCAGACGCTGACATCCCGTTTCATGTCATGTGTTAGAGCGCGCGCCCGTCTATATGAGCCGGTAAAAGTGCTACAGACCTGTCGTTTACATGTACTGACTTAGGTGTAATTGATAGGATGGAGATGATCTGATGACTGGCTACTGTTGGTTACGAAAATGGCAACTATGCCTCCAGGGCTACCTCATAGGGAACCGGTCATCTGAAATTGTCTTAATAAACCACTACCAGTATGTTGTCAAGCAGCTGAGCCGCTTCTAGATGATGTCTCTTTCATGGCCCAGTGTGGAGGCATCATCTAGAAAATCAACTTTGAAGTGTGATGTAAATTCGATCTCATGGAGTCAAGTAGGTGGAGAGTTTAACACTGAAGTCAAGCTTTCCCTGCTTAAAATGCCTCCTCCACTGTAATTATGATCTATGCATCCAGGGACATCATTGGCCAGATCTCCTGAGGTCCAGCGCATGATACCAATCACGTGGGAGGAGGCTTCAGAGGTTGGGAGAGCTTGACTTCAGTGTTAAACTCTCCGCCTCCTTGACTTTATACAACCAATTAACATCTCACTTCAAAGTTGATTTTGTGGATGATGTCTCCAAGCTGATAAACATGATCTAGAAGCAGTTCAGCTGCTTGACAACATGCTGGTAGTGGTTTATTTGGCTCATTTCTGATAACAGGTTCCCTTTAAATAAAAGGGATTCCTGGGAACACCGTATATTACCGCTATGTTTTGCCATACTAAAGATAAATTTGAAAAGACCTGGACTGAATGGGGCAACTATAAAGCTAGATTGTTTCCCTGAAATATCACTGTTGTAGTAAGCGAACACCATGATCTTTACCATTAAGTTAGGAAAATCAATTTTAGATGAACTTTTCAAGCAAAGTTTTCCATTTAGGACCCGATACCATCTCTTGATGGATTCTGTGTAATGTTCAGTTTTTTTTCCTTTGGGGGTGCTGCAGATAAGTTGTATACTTGTTTTGTAAAGTTCTCACAATAGATCTTATGAGGTCAGCCTGTGATCATCTTATCCCTAGAGACATATGTAATGTAAAGCAATAGAGGAAATTCATTCATGTGTCGCAGACCTCGACAACACTAGTCTAGGGCTGCACCAGTATCCTGGCTTCTCAGAACATCATAACCCATGATAATGATGACTCTATTGCAGTGTAAGACTGTCAAGTTCTACTTTTAGACCTGATTTTAGCTGTGCGCCCTCCAAAATTTTAGTTTTTTGACTAATTTCCTTATAGACATGCCTCCTTTTCCAAAGTCAGTGCCCATTCCTCATGGTCCTTTTGTCGCACGAGTCGGAAAAGCCTTCATAAATGTGTCCGAAGGTGTTTTTAGATATTTTGGGCACAGTTTTATCATTTTATGGCACAGGACCAATAATAAATTCCCACCAATCTCTTCGAGCTACCTAGTTGACCATTTACATTATAGAGTTATAACCCGCCAGGCCTGGTGGACCATGTAATGTGTATTTGTAACTAATTAGTTACAGTTTGATGGGATGGATTTGATTTCAATATGCCTGATCGTCAGAAAGAAAAGCCACCAGGTGTGCCTGCCAAATGCTTTCTAATATAGATGGTGATGAAGATGTTGGAGTGACGTGGCATAGAAGGAAGAGTCTTAGACAATCCTTATTTGCACTCCTGTTTGTACTGTATTCCAATAAAAGTATGAACAGAAAAGGCATGAACCTTCACATTGACAACCCATAATCCTGGTGCTGAAGACAAGAACAACATGTGCTAAAGATAGGGAGGAACCACCACTAAGGATGAGGATTACACTCCACTTCCAAGATCCACATGCTTCCTATTTCATCGCAAGTGCAGGCAGAATGACAAGTGTCTACATCCCACCAAGGAATCCCACCCGAAACACAAAGACGTTCTGTATAGATGGCTCTTATAGAGTCATCTACATGTCATATACATATAAAAAGGAATACTTTCAATAAAGTCGGAATTAGAGTCTCCCTCGTCAAAATCCACTTCTGGCTCCCGTCTTCAGCCAGATATTGAGATACTACGACGCTAAAGGCTATGATAATGTTTTTATTAACATTCGAAAAACTAAAGATCAGCTGGCTCCGAGCCCGACAGTGAGGTCACCCAGAGGATGTCAATTTAACCCGAGCGAAATGAAAAAGGATGTAAAATCGGGAGGTTTACCGTGATTTTATGCTATACAAGAAGAGGTCTTAAGTATTGCTTTATCTTTTATTTTATAGCTGTCACATTAAACATACATTTGTTATTTAGCAGAAGCCGGCGACATGTACTGTACACAAAGCCGAACAATTGCAAGACGCTGCTCCGAGTATTTCTGTGGTTTACGGCGAGAGCCAAGTCGGAAGGAAAAGACATTCTCTGAATTTTCTTGAAGCAAGATAAATACAGAAGAGAAATGCAGATGAAAGATGAAGTTGCGAACCGAGGACAGTGCCAGATTCCTCTTTCTCTGGCTCGATGAGGAACTGGCAGACGTAGGAAATAGCAATCTTTTCCATTAAATGTAGCTGCATATGTTTAGGTTGGTTTGTTTGTGGATCTCGTTTTAAACCGATCTCGATTTTCTTCGGATTTCAAAAAGATTTCTCGACTATCAAAACGATCGAGAGAAGAAGTGGAATTGGTTTGTGTGTTACGTTCTAGAAAACAAGCTGCGCGAAGGTACAAGCTCCTGTTTGTAAGGCTAAAAACATCCTCGATGTTTGCCAAGAGAAGCTCGGATGCCAGCCGCTCGGTAGAGTATCCAAACCATACTCTACTCAATGTCTTAGTACAAGCCAGCTCTGAGGCAAAGATAAGCCACTCTCTTGTGCCCAGAATTTTCCCCTTGATGGGATCAGACAGACTATAATACACCACTTGTTGTATAGTCCAAAAGTCGAGTAATGCGATAGTCTTACCCTAGGTTTTTTTTTAATGTTAACTTTAGTCAGATGGATTCTGGACCTCCCTGACCACCCCCATGAAAAATGACGGCTTGGAAACATATTTCACACTTTGTAGCTTTATAGAATTAGCTGCCACATGATGGGACCCCCAATCTAAACAGAATTATACAGGGCTGTAACTAGTGGGAGTGCACAGGTTCGGTTAACTTTGAAGCCAGCCATACTGAGGCTTATTTACTAAGGGTCCACGAATAGCATTTCCGTTGGACTTCCCGAAGTTTTCGGGATTTGTGTCTTTTTGACAGGTATTTAGAAAGGGATTGTGTCGCACGCAATCAGATTTTGGCACATCAGCCTCGGCCTTCATGTGACAGAAATTGGGGGACGGGTCGTCACAACCAATGCACTTACATGCATCGGGAAGAAGAAGGTGAACTCTGTCGGATCTGAGCGGGGAAGCAATAGATGCAGGATATCGGGGGCACGATCTTAGTGAATGGCGGCACAGTGCATTATACACGGACAATGCACTTTCGGGAACTCTTCCGGACGGGTAAGTAAATGTGCCCCAATGTCTCTTCCCCATAATAGTAGACCAATACTATATTTAGTTAGGGACCTGGTACAAATTTTTACCATTTAATATTGGGGAAGGATAAATTTGGACCAGGCAGTTCAAAAATGTGCCATAACGGGCCCGTGCCAGATGATACAAATGGTGAGTCTTATGACACATTTCTAAAACTTCACACCATTTACTAGTTGGCTTACTTCGCGCCAATCCAATGTAGAAAACGTGTAGAAAAAACATAATACATTTGGTGCGCAAAATATACAGTACACATATTTTTTTAAATTAAATGGGTTTTCTGAGATACAGACAGCCCCAGGGTTACGTACAAGATCGGTTCCATGGGATTGTTTTTAAGTTGAATTTGTAGGTAAGTCGGAACTGTATATTTTATAATTGTAACCCCAGTCAATTTTTTTTAGTCTCTGTGACAACTTGATTTTAAAAATGTTGGGTTGTCAGAAAAATCCGGTTCAACACTAAAGCTTAATTGCAGACACGTGTGATAACTGTTATAGCTGATTATTGTAGCCTAAGGCTAAAGTACAGTAATTACCAACATCCAGAGGTCCGTTTATAACTAGGGGTCGTCTGTAAGTCTGGTGTTCTTAAGTAGGGGACCGCCTGTACTTGATAAGTCATCAGACTGGTGTGGACCAAACACCCCCATTAATGACTCTTCCTGGCAGCCTATGGTGCCACTGCAAGCTCAGAGTTTAAAGCTTGAGCCCAGCACTTAAAGTGTAAGTAAACCTTAGAAGTAATTATTTTTATTTCAGCAAAGTACAGCAGTTGATAATAGTAATCTTTGTAATATACTTCATTAAGTTAAGCAGCTTCTCTGTTTCCTATAGTGAGCAGTGTATCTGAAAGCCTCCTTCAGACAGATAAGAAGGCTAACGATTAACTCTTTCCATTTTTTCTTGATGATTCATCTCTCCAAGGAATGTGTGTAAAGAGTTAAGTCATTAAATTAACTATTAGGTTCCTTTATCTCTCCTTCCCATCATTGGAGTATGGAGAGAAAAAGCTGATTTACACAAACTGCTTAAAGGTTTTGCCACTTATACCAAATTGTAACGGGGTAAGTATAAGACTCTACTAGGGTCACCTACATGATACTTAGCCTGTTAAAGTCTAGTGTTCGCCACAGGACTTCCAGATACCAGGATTTGGAACTTCCTGTGACATCCCAAGTCCTGCTGGCTTCTGGCTAATAGTCATTACAGTATGCATGCCCTCCCTGTTCTAAACACTCAGTGGTTGGAGGGGTGTGCCAATCCATGCACATGACCCACAGCTCCTGGGGGGCGAACAACAAAAGTATATACATAAATGGTTTACTTTAACCCTATGCACTATGACCAGGTTTGGTGACTGCAAAGAGAAGATAACCATCTACTTTGGTTTTATCTCACCGTCTGTTCCGATGCCAGAGGTTGCCAGTTGTCACCCCCAACCCAATTGGATATTGATGACCTATCCTATCCGGACCATAACCCTTTAAGCCAAAATTCATCTTTTAGGCATTTAGCTTAGCAAAGCATCAGTTTGCCACTACCATCAGTTCTGCAGAGAACCTTAGCACCTGACGTCCCGTTAAATACAGTTTACCGTATGTTTAAGGGTTTCCACCATCCAGCAGCCCCTTTCCTTAAACAAATAAAGCCGAGTCTGCAAAAGCTGACGTTTGGTTTAATGTGTTGGCCTGTCTTTTTGAACTCGTTTTTTGGAGTGATGTGATTGATGCCATTGTAGACTCGGCTGCAGCAGAAGTTGGATTAAGGTGTTATTCTGTGGATGATGGATTAACTAGGGAGCTTGTTTTTGGCGGGGTAAAGACTAACTAATTAATATCCAGTGACAGGCGTCACCTGCCTCTGCCCCTGCACTGCCTGGACGTCATCAGTTCTTGCAATAATAAAAAAATAAACTGCAGCTACTTAATAATTGGGGGTAATTAGTCCCGTTTCGGGAAGACAAGACAAAAAATTCTTTCTGATCCCAGGATAGGTGGACGGCTTTCCTGCTGCTTCTTCAGCATCTGGTGAAGGGTCTATTCTACATCAGTGCCCCTCACTAGTGAATAGAGCTTTTATGGTATGTAATTAACATGTCCTTTTTCCATTAGAATTTACTTCCAATAAAAACAAATAGTTACATTAAAGGAACAGGAAAATAATACGGCACAAGCGGGAAATAAGGAAGCACTGAACTCAATGTATGAAGGGGTCATTGATGAGAAGACTACCGGGGCTGTAGATAGAGACTCATTTATTACGGCATCATAAGAAGGATCCCTGACAGTAATAAGGAGAAGACACTGAGGGAGACTCGCTATAAATCAGACTATTATCTATCATTTTCTCTCTACACACTGAACTAATGTCTATACACAATTTGGAGTCCCTTGGAGCCCCATTCTCTCCTGGTAGTGAGCCATTTGTCTTGAGCATATTGCTCCATTACGAAGACGTAGCTTCCAGTACAGGACAGTATGACTAGTGCCACCGGACCGGCATTTCCACATGTCACTATAGTACTTCCCCAGGTATATTGATTGGAGGTTTAGGTCCATTGGTTTCACTTGGCTACCCCACCAATTAGCTTTTCTTCTCAGTTAATGGGGATTTCCCATAAATATGGCCGAGAGGTTCCACTCATGATTGGCCTCTTCAGATGAGAGAACAACACAGGAAGTCTAAGCAGAAGTAATTATTATGAAGTGGGTCCCGTGACCCATTGTAACCCATTGCAGAAGTACCGGAGCAACGCTGCAACCAGAGCAGGGAATGTATGTCTTCTTTTTTTTTTCTTACCGCAGGCAAGGCCTCCCGGGATTTTTCTATATTTGACATGGAAGTAGTGTAAAGGGGTAAATAATTTCAATGCCTGACGGCATATAAGTCCTCATAAATTTCCCCCTATTGTCTCAGTACAATGAAGGGGTGGTATATAGAATGGAGCAACATTTTAGACTTCAAGATGCACCAGATTTTTAAACAGCTCATAAATTTGCAGCATCGTAAAGGCAATGCAAGTCTCCAGCAAAGCTGACTTCAAAGAGTCTCATGGTAATAAATTTCCCTCACGGACTCTATGGTAGGAATCGGTTGTTGTGTAACTTACTTTGACAACTCGATTTTCGTGCATAGTTATGCAGTTGTTAGCGTCTTCCGAGAGCTGAAACAGAGCCTGAGCCGTGGCACGGTGCACCGCAGGGTCGCTGGATTTCAGGTACTGGACCAGAGGAGCCACAGCGTTAGCTTCTCCGAAAGCCACTCTGTTATTTCCCCACGTGCAGCAACGGGAGATGGCTTCAGCCAAGTGGCGCCTCAATTTATCATCCGTCTAGAAGAAACAAAGAAGATAATGTACTTTTTTTTCTAACTATAGAAGTTAGTTTTTAAATTTTCCTTTCGAAAGTCATAATTTTAAAAGGTCCCTTGGTGGATTGGATAATGCTTAAAAAATATGGAGAGTTTTTCACGCTGTGGTGAAGAAAGTATTCCCGTTATTGGCTTTCCATGACCAAGACGTAAGAGGTTGTCAAGGCTTAGGTGCCATCAAAATCTTATGAGTGAAATGTTATCTCGGGTTTTATTGCCGTTTTCAGCATGCTGATTTTCCGCACGGGGAGGGAGACATCGACTTGCTAACATTTTTTTAGCAGCCAGGTGTCATGGGAGTGATAGGAGAGAGACGCAGGGTTAGGAGCTTGTGGCCGCCGTCTTACAAGCAGATCCTTTTTCAATTATAGACTCACATATTAACTTTTCATATTATATAACAACCTACTAAAATATGATATGAACTCAGGACGTCTTAGGAATTTATTTATACCTTACAAAGTGCCAAAAACTACAATGGTGTCCCGAGTAAGAAATGGCTGGCGAGTTAGAGGCAATTAAACAGTTAATTATTGAATGGAAACGTGAGGAAAAATATTTTCTATAGCAAGTTTCCAATAACTCATACAACAGAAAAGTATTATACAATCATTAACCTGGTATGTAGCATTGTTATTAGTGGTAATTCCGACGCTACTAACAGATTTTGTGATGCCTGATTTTCCTAAAAATTCTAAAAATTGAAGGCATTGTTACATTAGGGCATCTATATTGGATCAGTGTCAACGTTAACAGAAGAAAGCAGCATATCAGGTGTGCACCATAAGTGATCGTCTTTGGGTCTTCATCAAGGTCTTCTAAGCCTATGACAATCATTACAACTTTCCAGACTCCTATGAGACCTTCTTATAGATCTACAGGTCTCCTATTCCATGAGGAGACACAGGCAGATACTATATGAATCCAACAATTCTGTACGGTGCCTGGAAAAACACTTGAAACCCCTTCATCCTACTTAGTGGCGGGAGTCATCAGCTGTGCTTTACTTACGGATGGACAGGCAGCAATTCCTTTAAGTTTTGGTATCAGGGTTGTTGTGTTATCCGTTGTGTTATCATATCCACAGTGGGATAATTTACACCTTCTGTGGTGAAAACTTTAGTCTCAAAGATTTCTTTAGTTTTTGAACTCTAACACTTTTTGCATAAATCTGCACCTGGCTAAGTATTTGGCCAACCTTTCTCTTCCATCTCAACTGTGGCTTTCAGATCCTTAATAGTTGACATACACCTCTTGGTAGACATCCCCTCTAGGCAAAAAATCATAGGCGAACACAGTGTCAAAATAGGGTTCCTTTGACCCACCATAAAAATTTTTTCTGAGGACCAATGCTTCAACATGGGCCACCCTCTGGTACTTTGTGGGCCAGTTGGACACTGGCCACGGAGCAGTGTAGAATGGGCCCTGAGTAGGCTATTGGTGTAATATTATAACATGAATTGTAATATGGGCGTGTACCAGCCTTAAAGGTTCTTTCTGTTCCCCTGTATAGGTCTTCTCTATGTGATTAGTGGGAGGGAAGGGGTTCAAGGCTCAAATTTGATGTCTGATACCTGCATCCTGTGCAGCAGAAATCAGCTGTTCCAGCAATTAACCAATACTCAAATCTATACTATGATTGGAATTCAGAAGCTCTAATCAGAGTATGGGGCTCATTTACTAAGGGTCCGAACGCCGCACTTTCGCCGAATATTTACGATTTGCCCTGAATTTCCCCGGGTTTTTGGCGCACACGATCGGATTGTTGCGCAATGGCGTTGGCATGCACGCAATAGAAAACGAAGGGTGTGGCCGTCCGACGGATTCGGAAAAAACTCAGAATTTAAAAAACGAATTGTGTCGCAAGATCAAGCACTCACATGCACTAGGAAGAAGGTGAACTTCGGCGGACCTCAGTGCAGGAACTCGGGTGCACGAACTTAGTGAATCGCGGCAGACCCGAATCCTCGTCGGACAACGCACCGCGGGATCGCGACAGGACCGGGTAAGTAAATCTGCCCCTATATGTTTTGGCTCTGGGAGTGGTTTGGTCCAGTTGTTGGATTCCCACCAATCACATACATTGAGCTGTTTCGGAATCAGTGGCATGGCATCTATTAAACTGAAGTTAGTGGAGATTTGGAAACTTCCTCTTTAAGCCTCAATATAGATGAGAAAAACCATGAAGACATCAGTCAAGGTTTACCAAATGTTTCCTATATCGTCTTAGATTAGACCAGAGATCAGACAGAGCAATCATGACTACACTTGTCTTATGTAATGTCTTATTTGTACGCCTCTGGCCATAAGGTAACACAGCCATAACATTGCACTAACTTCATGGAAATGATTTCGTGGTTTGGAGAGTTAATGCAGTTACAATCTTTGGTTTATCGGAAGTTTATTGGAGAGGTCTCCACTATTTTCTGTGTGAAACAATGATTTCTTTGTGTCTTAGTGCTGAGATTTACAAGAATTCCAAGTCAGGTTTGATGAGAACTTCCCTGATGAAGCATGGCTTTCCATCCTTTTCTTCTTATACATACCGTGTTGGCCAGTGCTGATAATAAGGGGACCACCCCATGGTCTGTGATGACCGCCAGATTTTCCTCGTCTTTGGCTATGTTGGTAATGGCCGCACATACACTCGCCAGAACTTCTATGTGTTCGGATTTCAACAAGTTCACGATTAGTTCCAAGCCACCAACAAATGACCGCACCATTTCACCAGCGTCCTAAAATAAGGAGAAATTAGTGGATATGCTTATCCATTCAAGAACTATAATCAATATATTGAGGCTGTGTAGTACTCATGCCTCTATGGTCCTAAGACCTAATCTAGTCTATAGAGAATATAGGTTAGGATAGAAATCACCGACTTCTACTAGAAAAGTGTCTAAATGTCCCTTTAGAAGAAAAGTTTTGGGGTTCGTAGAGAAACACAAGGAAATGGTGATCCTATGAGAGGGTAATGCAGTGCTATGCTAATAAACTTGATCATGCTTAAAGGGGTGGTATCATAAGAGGCAATCGCTTTCAGAATGGAGTTACGTCAACAGTTTTGGGTTCCAAGCAACCCAATCCGGTAGTGACTAGAAACCACTAGAATTTTATCATCTTCAATCCCGTAAAGGGTATTGAAGACTTGTCCTTATGATGTTGTGAATATCACGTTGGTGGGGGGTGTTACACACAGTACTCTACCGGTAGTTTGTGGCAGTCTCTGGGGCTTCAACTCTACAGCATACATAACAGGAAGCATGCGTAGCCATTTTGAGCTGCTACTAAGCTTCTACTCAGCTTTCAACTCTCATCACTGTATATTTATGGCTATGAGGGCTGCTGGGAACAGGAGACCGGTGTGGGTGCTGGGTGTTGGACCCTTAAAGGTAATCAATACAGCAGGCAGAGGGAGAGGAGAAGTGTTGAGTGAGAAGGGAGGGTGGTGATACGTGCTCTTGCCTTCAAATCTAGGGGTTCTGGCACCGCCCCCCAGATCACTTCTGGCTCATTACCATAATACTAAAAGTTAACATGGATAACAAATATAAGAAGATTACCACATTCTCTGTGCCTGGATCTATGAGTAAGTGCCCCTGGTAAGTGTTCATGCTTGATTTTGATGGAAGATCCTCCTTTGAGCTTAATGTGGTTGTCCAGTAAGTTAGACACTATCCACAGGATAGGGCCTAACTTCATGATCAGTGGGGGTCTCAATGATGGGCAACCGCTGCGCCCGCGATGACCAGAGAAGCCAGTCCCACATGCAGCGGCTATTCCGTTCATCTCAGATGCAATGGGGGTACAACAGATCCCCGTACTCCCGATCCTTGGGGGTCTGATCACTGTGATCCCCATTGACCAGCAAGTTAGACCTTATCATGTGGATAGGGTCTAACTTGCTATCCCCGAGCGATTTTTTTAAAGCATGACCTTGCCTGAAGAGTCTACAAACTTCTATGTTTTGTATTATTGTATGTACTATGTGACATTTTCCCTATGGAGATCAAATTAATTCCAAACATCATTTCTGTTTACATAAACCATGTGCTTCTGGGAACATAAAAACCCTATAGACACGGCATAGGGATATTCCGGAGAATAATAATGTGGTAATATCAAAGCATATTTAGAATGGTAGAGAAATGAATGTCTTGTTTCACATTCCATTGAGACATAACAAAGGCCGTTACAGTATTCTGCTCATTTATTACTCGCCTCTATTCCTGAATGGCAATAATACGAGGCAGCTCTTCAGATGTCTTAAACACATTAGACCGTTTACATTTTCCAAATTAGATTCTGTTTTGTAATGGCTAATTTCGCCACAGACTTTGTACAGAAATCTACTTAGAAACTTGTCCTAATTGGGTTATTATCGGGCATATTTTTCTACTAAACTTGCATGTGGGATTCCTAAACATTGTTTTACTTAAAATGTTATCACCACCATCTAAAATTACATATTTTTGGGTCAGGATCTGAGGGGCACTTCACAATGAATCATGTTCTCTTGGGTGTTATGTTCCAGAACGTTCATGTTTCTGAGGCTCCCGGTCATTGGTTTTTATTTTCGACGACTGGCATATTCTGGAAAAACGCAGCGTTGTGTAATTGATAATGTGCCCGCTGGGTCTTCTATTCACAGTTCAACGCCGCACCGGGGATTGTACAGGATTGTGTTACTCATGTACAAGTTTGTCAGAGAATTTATAAAGGTGTTCCCTGGGACACATGGGGCAACCATGTCGCCGCCCTGTCTGGCCGCTAGGAACTCAAATTTGTCTGATAAAATGAGTTTTACAGATCAGTGATATAGAATGGCTGCCCACAAATGCTCAATCATTCATAGGAAATTGCTCTGTGTATCGATCCGTTTTCATGTAGCATGGTGATGCGGCCCATCATGGGAAAAGAATACACAGATCTTTATATATTATATATATTTTTTTGATAAATTGAAATTTGATAAACCAACGACAATCTATACCACTAATATCGATCTAATTGAAGGTTATGACAAGGTTGGACTATTCTATGCAACCATTTCTGTGTGATTACGTTGTGAAGCAGAATAGCCCCTTCCAGATTATGTCTCTTGTATTATGACTCAGTGTGGTAGCATCACCCAGAAAATCAACTTTGTGGGAGGTAGAGATCTCACCACTAAGCTCTACCTGCCAGAATGCCCCCACCACCTGCCATAATTCACAAGACTTATGAAGAGCGGTTATGACCTTCCCTTGGCACAAGCGCAGTGTTTCTGGTGAATTTGAGGTTGGTACACAAGTCTTGGATATTGAGTGACGGTGCCGTGGAGCATGGTATACTGCCCCCTGCCTTCCCTCATGCGGACCAGCATCAGTAGACCCACAGCTTCTTTCCACCAGGTTTTCTCCAAGTTGAGCTAAATATGTTTGACCCAAAACCCCACCAGCATAAAGGCATGCCGGAGGTTTAGAGGTCCCAAACAGCCTCACAGATTCCCTTAAAGGAAGCATATTGTGCTAATTACATATAGAAGACCATGCTCACAGTCCAACCATGTCATAACCTTCACTGCCACAATATCACCACAGCAGCCCCCGTGTGGACCCATTTCAGCAGACCCAAAGCACCTTTTCACCCTGTTTTCTCAGTGTTGCATAAGTGGTCCCATACAGCTTGCTTTCAAAAGAGTATTCCCAACTCTCACCACATCTACAAATCTATTAAAGGGATTGTATGGTCAGAGACATTGCCCTTAATCTTCTATATCAAATAGTATGGTAACATTAACTAATTTTGGTACAGATTCATTGCCGTTTTAGAGTTATATTAGTAGTTACGGTAGTTACCCCTTGAGAAGTATTTTTTAACCCCCCCACCCCCAATCTCTAGCAGATTCCTGTCACGCATTCTTGAGGGAATAATGTATAACTGCCTGAGTGCCAGTTTTTAAGTGGAGGATCACACAATTTATTAATTGAACCGCTTTCGGCACAATCAGTTTGACTTCCCGACCCTCACGACTAGACTATTATTTCGCTTTTTGATTCTGAAAGGTTCCCGGGATTTATTAATATTATAGACATATTCCGAGTGCAACTTGTGGTACACATTTAAACCAACCAAAAGCCTATCTGTTAATCTCTATACCCCTTCTTGTATATGGAGTGTTATTTCTGGTGCCCATTTCTTTGCCTGTGGTGCACCAAATAAATTAAGGGCATCTGCCACGATATCTAATCACATTGAGAAACACGACACTAAATTTGGGTGCCAGAAAACAGACCATGCGCCACAAATTATTACATTCCCCCCCAATGTTTTTAATGAAACTAAAATAAAGGAAGATGTTTTATCACTTGTGAGTTCCACTTGATCTTTCATTATGAATTACAGGGGGACACCCGACCTCCAGATGAGCCTCTCTGCCCGCTGTGACCTCTGGTGAGGGTCTCTTTATTTTAGTCCCAGGCTGCAATGATCAGCTGTAAGGTCTCTGTAATGAAGTTTTATTGATGATCATGGTTGCCATAACAGCACAAAATTTTGAAAATTGAATAGTCACAGGAACAAAAATAATTTTTGTCCTGGAGTTACCAGTGTAAACCAGTTCCGACTTACAAACAGATTAAAATTAAGAACAAACCTAAAGACCTATCTGGTACATAACCCGGGGGCTGCCTGTATGTTGCACCGACTGTGGTCTTCACCGAGCTGATCACTTCCACAAATCGTCCCCCATGATGCACAGAAGGCAGTGCCCCCTATATTGTCTGGCTTGTGAAGCGGCTATATCATGGCCATCGGTTGGGTTGAGTTTTTAACATGTAATGGAGTCTTGAGAAGGATAATCAGCCCATTGGCTGCTGTAAAGTAAAGCTGGACCTTTTTTTCCCATTTAACATATTTCTAGTTCTCCGGTTACAGTTTTAGGGTTTATTTTTCCAACTTTAAATCATGGATTTTTCAAAAAAAACGTCAAAAACACGTCTTGTGAAAACAGCACCAATAGAAAGTAATCACAGCTGACGTGCAGAAGTGCATCACCTATGCCAAAATCAGTTCATATCCAAACCCAGACTCAACAAATGATACCATAAATATGTCCTGCCTGACTATCCAGGACTATCCAGGATGTGCAAACCCATAGTATAATCGTATCTGCCTTCCAAAAATTTGTCTTCATTTATGTAACATCAACAGTAATTATTCTTCCGCTGTCTTAATAAAACATGTCTCATTTATTGAAATTGATTTATTGGAATAAATTCCCCCTCCTTAAAGGAAATCTACCATCACTATCCATCATGATAAACCAGGGGCATTACTCATAGATCCAGGCACCGTGACTGGGGTAATCTTCTTATATTTGTTATCCATGGCCTCCTGCCTTATAAAATCAACTTTCATAATTATGCTTTTGCTAATGCTCCCATAGTCCCCTCATTAGCATAATTGTAAAAAATGATTTTAGAAGGAATGACGCCATGGATAACACATAGAAGAAGATTACCGCAGTCACGGTGCCTGGATCTATGAGTAATGTCCCTGGTTTATCATGATGGATTGTGATGGTTGATTTCATTTTAAGGTACAGAGAACAAACCAATAGACACCTATTTTAGAAACAGTTCTTTGATATTAGAGATAATTGTTCCATAGATTTACTCCATAACCTGCAATTGCAGAATACTGCCAGATTTTCTATGGTAGGCCTACGTTACACAAGTCCAATTCTGACTGCAATGACAAAGGTCCTCCTTCTCTATTCAAAGAAAACTTGCATCAAGTTCCCACTTAAAGGGAACCTGTCACCAAGGATCTCATTTTCACTAAAGACAGATTGTAAAAGCCCATGACACCTGCAGTGCACATCTGCCTCTTTGACTTTTTTTAAGCATTTGCATTACAATATAATTGTGTGTTATAACTTACTTTGCATCCTGACAAAATCCTAGGGTAGTCACAGGGGTTGGGCTTTGCTTTGGATGCATTTCAATGTGACTTGTGTGAGCTGCAGGCTGCCCCCATCTTTGTGCTCCTGTACAGCTTGTCCCTCCCCCACTGATGCCATCTCACCAGGCTGTGACCTCTAAGAAGGAGCAGGAGGTGGAACTGTACAGGAGCACAAAGGTGGGGGCTAAGATCTGAGGAGTGAGTAACACAGACATGCCACGTGTTGTTTTTTGAAATGCATCCAAACCAAAGCCCAACCCCTGTGACTACCCCAGGATTTTGTCAGGATTCAAGGTAAGTTATAACACACAATTATATTGTAATGCAAATACTTAGAAAATGTAGAAAGGCAGATGTGTACTGCAGGTGTGATGGGCTACTGCAATCTGTCTGTAAAAAAAATTAGGTCCCTGGTGACAGGTTCCCTTTAAAGTCTTTTTTTTTTTAAATTGTTCTGTAAGATGTGGAATATGGTATAATGTAATAACTCAGGAATTTATCTATTGGAATAATCTGAGAATCTCTGGTACATGTTGATCTAGAGAGGTCTTAGATTTCTTTGCTCGTAAATTTCTCGGCTTTTCGATTTTCTGATTCCTTTATTCTGTTCAATAAGCGCTCATCCTTTTTATGTCTTTCTTTACAGGCGTGAATAAGGGATCATCACGGCACGAGTTTATTTTCCCAGGAGGACGAGCGAGGAATTATAACTTTATTTGGGACATTACTTCTCAGAGGCTCGGAGGTGTCCCCCATCACACGTTACATTTTGGGTAGACTTCTCTGATTTCCCCATTCATTACCTTGTGCATTTCAATGTACATTTTTATTTTACTCTTTTTGTCGGTTGGTGTTCTGTGACAATTTTATGTCTCGGTTTCCCTTGTACTTGTATTATTTTAAGTTCCATTACATTACAGACTTCTACCATGTAAGATTGTTTCCTAAGAAAATAAAGTTATAAAGTCTGACAACCTCGCTGCACAAAATCACATAACTGCAATCATAAATGTCATAAAAGTGCAGCGCCCCACAGCTGCTCCTGGCGGGTGGCAATATCTTTCTACCTGCTGACGGTTTTTGGAAACTTGGTTGTTTTACTTATTGTTAATGAAAAGTTTTACAATTTTTCAATATACTTTCTGTATCAATTCTTCACTGTTTTCTAGATCTCTGCTTGCTGTCATTCTACTTGGTTTTTATCCGCCTGAAGTAAACAATGCAGTTTCCTATAGAATGACAAGAAGCAGAGGTGTAGAAAACCATGAGGAATTTATATAGAAAGTTCATTACAAAGTTGGAGAACTTTCCATTACGTAAACTATATCAATTATTTGCTAAAAGTGGACAACCCCTTTAAAGTGAATATACTGGTCAGAATGCGCATAGTCTAAGAAGAAGATAAAAGATGGGATGAGATGTATCCTCTAAAGTCGTGGAAAGATTAAATCCTTCTGGAAAAACTTCATTAGGAAACATCTTGATGTTAAATCCCCACCAATCTGATATTATGGACCTATTTTAACTTGTTAACCCCTTTTAAGGCTCTCTTCTCCTCACCCTGTTCATACCCCCAGTGAATTATTCCTAGGGCAGCACGGTGGCTTAGCGGTTTTTATTACAGCCTTGCAGCGCTGGGGACCTAGGTTCAGGTTCCGGGGTCAACATCTGCATTGAACTTGTATGTTCTCTCCGTGTTTGTGTGGGTTTCCTCCGGGTCCTCCGGTTTCCTCCCACACTCCAAAACATACTGTTAGGTTGATTAGTTTGTGAGCCCCATTGGGGACAGGGACAGATTTGGAAAGCTCTGTGCAGCGCTGTGTAATCTGTGTGCGCTATATAAATAAAGAAATTATTATTATATTATTATTATCTTACTGTCTGTGCAGGTGCAACCCCTTTAAATGGGGCGGCGCAATTCACAACACAACATTTTTACAGAAGTGGAGCCGTATAAGTGTCATATAAAATACATAAAACGTTATATGGTCATATACCCATGTGCATAAAACTGCAATAACTGCAAGACTAATAGTCTCTCGGAAAAGTCTATGATGCGTTGCCGATCCTCTGGTCTAGGTCTCTGTAGTATAAGGTCATCACATGGAAAGGGTTTCTAAATAAAATATCGATTTTGTGGTACACATTACATGTTGTCATTGCTTTAACATTTTATATGATCATCTATAACTCTTATGATTTGTCCAATGTTCCTTTCATGTCTTTCGTATGTCTCAAGGCTGAGATGTTCCGGCATCTGGAACAGGTTGAAAACAGGCTGTATGTGGCACCGGGATAAGCAAAGAGACTTTATTCTGCATTAAAATGTAAATTAAATTTAGAGAGATCTATTTTCCAGAAAGCAAAAATCCTCTGACTCTCCCCCCCCCGAAAGAAGAGTTCATCAACTGAAAAAAAAGAAAAAAAGTAGCAAAACAGGATTCAGCCAGGAAAAAATAATCCCAAAGCTAAATCAGGTCCCAGAAACGCGAATCTTTTCCTTATTTCATAGATTACAACTAAATAAACACGGAGACATGCGGCGGCGATAAATGCCTCATACATCTGCGGGAGTATGAAACCCTGTGATGTCAGGGACAGTGGGGCTCATTTACTTACCCGGTCCTGCGGTGTTCACTAAAGTGCGTTGTCCGCCAATAAGATCACGATTCACTAAGATCGTGCGCCCGATATCCTGCACGTGTCGCTTCCCCACTCAGGTCCGCCGGAGTTCACCTTCTTCTTCCTGGTGCATGTAAGTGCATTGTCTTGCGACACAATTTGAATGTTAAATGACGCGCTCAGTCCGAATCAGTCAGAAAGTCCGACGGCACGCCCCCCCCCCCCCCCCCCCCGATTTGGAAACCAGCCCAGCTGCGCCAAAATCCGATCGTGTGTGCCAAAATCCCAGTGCAGACACTTGTTAAATATCTGTCAAAGCTGCGCAAATCCTGAAAACAGTCTGACGAAAGTGCAAGAAATGAGCCCCAATCTTTCCATAAAACACACTTTTGCCCAAAATATTATAGAATAATTGTGCAAATAAATGTTAGCTATCTGGGAAATTAATTGTCAGGCATCTGCTAAATGGGGAAACATGCAGTAATCTGTATTATTATGTATCATGGAATAGGAAGGCTTTAAAGGGAACCTGTCACCAGAATTTACCCCATTACACTACCACCCCCTTCAGTTAGGTAATGAAAGGTCCTTTCTTTAATTCCCTCTTTTATGTGAAATCTCCCTCGTTTATGTATAAAAATCTCCTCCCCATGTGCAAATGAAGTGAGAAGAGTCAGTTTTGCCCAAGATGAGTCATGTTTAGACGCTTGAGATGGAGTGTCACTTCAGATGCCCTATCTTCCGTTCTATAGGACCTAAAAACATGCTGCCCATGTCATATTAAAGGAAACCTACCATTTGATTTTATGCACTATGAACCAAACATACCTTGAGAATGCTGTAGCTACACTGATGCAGAAACATCTTGTTTAATCCCTGAACTGTTGTGTTGCTCCTGTGGCTGCCCCAGTGCTTCTCCTCTCCCTAAATATGCACTGATCTAGCCTTGTCCTGCCCAGCATAAGCCAAGAATACAGTACAACATCACTTTGTTGTCCCTGACATGCCAAAGTAATCAATCGCTGCACCATCCCCCAGCTGCTGTGTATGAGTCATCCAGATCAGGTTGATTAGTCCTGTCTGGAGAGTTCAGGAAGCGCCGTGTAATGTGTTTATGAACGGCAGCCTGCATGCAACCCAGCTTTCCCAAGGTCCTAAATTTTATAATAGTTTTTTGAGCAAAAAAATATTAAACAAGATACGTTTCTGCATCAGTGAAGCTACGGCATTCTCAAGGTATGTTTGGTTCACAATGCATGAAAACAAATGGTAGATTTCCTTTCAAGATAAGAATCTGATATTTAGAAAAGTGCTTTTCTAAGTCAGAGCAGGTGCCTCCCGCCATCCCCAATAGCATGTATGCCTGCATAGCAGCATCTAACTTGTTTCCCTACAACTAACCAGCAAACTGTGTCTGATGAAGATTAGGTTATGACCAAAATGTCACACACTATTGATATTTTTTTTGCTAACGTAAATCAATAAAATCAAAATCCCATATCAGTATGACCAGATACATTAACATATCCCATACATTTGTCATAAACACTATACATGAAAATACCCATTTCACATACTAAGTCATGAGCTTTATAAATGCAGCAGCTGAGATTTCGGGAAGAAAACTAATACATTTTTGTTTTGCTAATTAATTTGGCCCCTTTAGTACCATATTTTTGCACTATAAGACACAAAACAAATCTTGCTAAAAAGTGCCTGCGTCTTATACCCTGAAGACAAGTTTCCAGCATTGCCAGACTCTAGTGATCGGGGAAGCGCTGACAAAGCGCTTCTACCAATTTCTAAGAGACTCTGCACTGCTCTCCATCTACTTGTTCATTCTGACATGACTATTACTGCAGGTCCTAGAGTGATGTCAGAAGCATGTGACTGATCACATGCTTCTTGCATCCCTATAAGGTCCATAAACCCTTTCATGCTGCCAGGGGATTGGGCCAAAGAAGCGAGAAGAAGTTGTGGTTGGGAGTGGGCATGAAAAAGAGCTGTGTTTGTTAGTGAGTGTGTGTTTGTGAGAGTGAATGGATGTAGTAGTGCAAAGTGCGTTCATGTGAATGAATGTATGTAGCAGAGCTGTGTCTCAATTAATGTGTGTAGCAGAGCTGTATGAGGAAATGGATGTAGCAGAGCTATGTGTGTGTAATCAGATGTAGCAGAGCTGTTTCTGTGGGGGTGGACGCATGTTCAGCATGTGTTTGTGAGAGTGAATGGATGTAGTAGTGCAAAGTGTGTTCATGTGAATGAATGTATGTAGCAGAGCTGTGTGTCAGTGAATGTATGTAGCAGAGCTGTGTGTCAGTGAATGTATGTAGCAGTGCTGTGTGTCAGTGAATGTATGTAGCAGTGCTGTGTGTCAGTGAATGTATGTAGCAGTGCTGTGTGAAGGAATGGATGTGAAGGAACAGAGTGTGTAAATAGATGTAACAGAGCTGTTTGTGTGGGGGTGAACGCATGTTCAGCATGTGTTTGTGAGTGAATGGATGTAGTAGTGCAAAGTGTGTTCATGTGAATGAATGTATGTAGCAGAGCTGTGTGTCAGTGAATGTATGTAGCAGAGCTGAGTGTCAGTGAATGTATGTAGCAGAGCTGAGTGTCAGTGAATGTATGTAGCAGAGCTGAGTGTCAGTGAATGTATGTATCAGAGCTCTGTGTCAGTGAATGTATGTAGCAGTGCTGTGTGAAGGAATGGATGTGAAGGAACAGAGTGTGTAAATTGATGTAACAGCTGTTTGTGTGGGGGTGAACAAATGTAGCAAAGTTATGTGTGAGTATATGGATGTAGCAGAGCGGTCTCAAAATTAAGGGTAACTTAACAAAATGAAATTGTGGGTTTTATTTTGTATTAAATTTTGTAATCAACAATAATGTTATAGAAGAAAAAAACCCTGTACGGCCACTGTCTCTTTAACGCAACCGATTAATGAATATGGATGTGATCCACTTTGCAAACTAGGAAATGTGATTGTTCATTACAGAAATTTGTGGAAGAAAGTACTGCTGGAATTTGAGCACAATGAACAGAACTGGTATATAAAAGTTATTATGTCTAGATATGTGTCTACCAGCTGTTTTATGTTAAATCTGTTTTGTAAATGCTTAGAACATTGAACCATTAAATTAGACTGTTTTGGTAGAAGACTGGAATTTTTTATTTTTTTTTTACAAAAAAAAAGAAAAAAATTGGATGAGATTGATTTTTTTTTTCCTTTTAGACACGTGTTGGGGTGAAAGGGCATGTACAGAACACTGTGATGCCGTATAATTAGCAGACGTGGTGGAGCTTAATGTGAAAAACACTTCGATCTACGACGGAGAATTTGAGGAACTGTAAAGACCGACATGGAGGCCTCCGCTAAGAATTTGGAGACAAAATTGTGGTCCGTGACTATCCAGGAAACAAAAGCAGGTGTCAACTGGAAACTTTGCAATGTTCTTGCATTTAATAACATCAAACCCTTTGTATAAAGGTCAGGGGGCAATTATTTACACACAATATACCCGATGCTAGTGAAAAACGAGAACTTTTTACATTTCTCGTTTTTTATCGATTGGATGACCTGCCACATTACTATGTGCTGTGTGTGCTAGGAGAGGAATAATCTGAAGCTCCTACGCACAACACAAATACAGGCGGTCCCCTACTTAAGAACACCTGACTTACATATGACCCCTAGTTACAAACTGACCTCTGGATGTTGGTAATTTCTGTACTTTAGCTCCAGGCTACAATAAACAGCTATAACAGTTATCAAAGATGTCTGTAATTAAGATTTATTGTTCTTATGACAACCCAACATTTTTAAAATCCAATTGTCACAGCGACCAAAAATTTTTTGACTGGGGTTACAATAATAAAATATACCGTTCTAACTTACATAGAAACTCAACTAAAGAACAAACCTACAGAACCGATCTTGTACTCGGGGACTGCCTGTATGTAATAGGATCCTCAACTACTGTGTCATTTATAAGGGGACAGAAAACTTTACGGCCCAGAAGTTTTCAACGCTCAAGTGCCATCTCAACTCATGGAACCCCCCCATCATTGTAATAGTATATTCATGTATTTTAGGACTATAAGAGGCACTTCTTGAGCTGTGAGTGTGTGTGTGGATATAATAATAATCTTTCTATAAATCGTCATGATATTCCGTAGCGCTCATAGCAGTGCTGAGGTATTTTGAGTGAATTTTATGTAGCAGACCTGAGTGAGCGAATAGATGTAGCAGGGCTATGTGTGCTCTATGTGTGAGAATTTTCAATTGGTTTAATTTTTAATGAGTGTCAATTATATTTTTCCTTTCTTTTTTTGGATGACTAAACCTGTGTCTTATACTTTCATATCATTAATCATTGCATAATCCAGTCTCAAAATTACAGATAAAGGGAAATCGTTTCCCAGAGAAACCTGTTTGGTTTCATCTTTTTAAAGGGCATGTAAAGACTAATTCTGATATTCTCTACTTCACGTTTCATTTGCACTTATTTAGTTTACAGATGAGTGGACCCAAACTTTAGGTTTGGCGTCCTCTGTTTGGGCACCTCCTTCTAACACAGACATGTTGCTTGATGGGCTACAGAGCGGCCAATCAGGAAGCTTTACACCACTAGCATCTAGGAATGGATGTAACTGGCCGGGCAATTCCACCAGGTGTCCACCTGGCCAATCACAGCCATGCCTAGTTGGTAGGGGAGTAAACCTGCCTAATTGTCTGCTCTGCACAGCCTATCAAGTAACATGTCCGGGATGCATAAAGCGGCATAAAATTAGGGTCCTCTCATCTCTAATGGTCACTTACAGAGATCTTCTTTTCTGATATCTGCTGGTTGTGAAACAAACTAGACATAACAAAAAGATGGCAACTCTACTTTTTTGATTTATTTGCTCCAAATCCCATTTAAAGAGTAGTATGTAAAAGTTCAGGAGCATTGCACACTCCATTGGTGAGAATTTTAGCATCTAACTCAGCAGAGCTCCAAACCCTGTAAGTATATACAGACAGTCCCCGGGTTACGTATAAGATAGGTTCCCTAGGTTTGTTCTTAAGTTGAATTTGTATGTAAGTCGAAACTGTATATTTTTTAATTGTAGCTCCAGACAATTTTTTTTTAGCTCCAGTGACAATTGGATTCCAAAAAAAATTTTGCTGTCATGGGTACAACTATTATCAATAAAACTTCACTACAGACACCTTACTGCTGATTATTGCAGTCTTGGACTAAAGTAACATCCAGAGAGCTTCACCAGAGGTCACAGTGGGCAGAGAGGTCCGTCTTTAACTAGGGGTTGTCTGTAAGTTGGGTGTCCTTAAGTAGGGGAGCGCCTGTACACTAAATGATTAGTCAGCATACAAGGTTGGACCTGAAAATGACAAGGTGGGAAAACCTCAAAACGTTAAAAGCAGAGCTCGGATTGGTTGTTAGATGCGATCAGTGAGATCTAATACTATTAATTATTTTTTTAACTTTTTTTTGTTCTAGCTGACACATGTGTAGTAGTGTGACTGGCGCCAGCCTAACATGGGAAAGGAGATGGCTACATTGACGTCTTATAATATAGAAATAACACCAGGATAATACAATTTTGCATCTCCTTATACATAACGAAATACATAAGAGGAAGAATAATAGGAGAATTATGGATCTTGGCACCAGCAGGAAATCTTGGCAGTTGGCAACAATGTTGCAATTTTAATGAATCTATTAACGTATATATTTCACATTTGCAATGCGGTCAATCAGCCTAATTGGTTTTCTCAATAATTACCAGTTTTTCGTTTCTATTTTAGATTTAACATCAGAAATGTCTAATTTTATAGATCTTACGCTGCATGCAGAGCAATAAAGAAATCAAATGCTCCGTATTGTTTTATGTATTGGAAATTCTGTGTCTTTGAATAATGCCCTCAGCTTTTTTCAGTTTACATACACCAATAAAAGATTTTCTTTTTTTTAGAACCACAGGCATTGGAACGGCTAAAAAGAAGACCCGAATTTAATATTAAATGGTCTTAAAGGAAATTTACCATCAAAACCCAGCATGATAAACCAGGGACATTACTCATAGATCCGGGCACCGTGACTGTGGTAATCTTCTTATATGTGTTATCCATGGCCTCCTTCCTACTAATATAGAATTATGCTAATGAGTAAGAAGGGAAGGCGTTACCAGAGCCCCTCTATTCTGTAGCTTCACAGGCTGTTACACTGTGATAGAGCACTTACACCCTCCTACTGTGTGAGATTACAGCAAGCAGAGGAAGATGTGAAGTGCTGAGGGAGCAGGGGAGAGGGGGATAAAGTAACACCCTATGAAGCCCAGATCCCTTTAGGTTCATGAGCATAATTTTTAAAGTTGCTTTTTACAAGAAAGGAGGCCATGGATAGCAAATATAAGAAGAATATCACAGTCATGGTTCCTGGATCTATGAGTAATGTCCCTGGTTTTAATGATGGATTTGGATGGTAGATTTAGTTTCAGCTGTAAGGTTTTACAAATAGTCCCAGGGCTCACGACCCGCTGCTAGCAAGGAGCCAGGTTATGTGAATTAAACTTATATAAACTATTGAAATGATTCAGAACGCTGACATTTTTGACATGTATAGCAAGTACAGGCAGTCCCCGGGTTACATACAAGATAGGGTCTGTAAGTTTGTTCTTAAGTTAAATTTGTATGTAAGTCGGAACTGTATATTTTATCATTGTAATCCCAGACAGAACTTTTTTTGCTCTCTGTGACAATTGGATTTTAAAAATGTTGGGTTGTCATAAGAATCAATATTTACACTAAAGCTTCATTAGACACCTGTGATAACTGTTACAGCTGATTATTGTAGCCTAGGACTAAAGTACAATAAATTACCAATATCAAGAGGCCCATTGTAACTAGGGGTCGTATGTAAGTCGAGTGTTCTTAAGTAGGGGACCGCCTGTATAGCAAATTGACAAATTTGTATTTATATTAAATATTTATGCAAATACTGTACAACCTAATACAATTATATTCTTTTACACACAATATAATACATATACAATATTATCATAATACATTAGTATGATATATTAATTCTATTATATAATAATATATTAATATTGAATAATATACATCTATATTACTATTATAGTAATATTAGTGATATATATTATTATTATTAATATGTATTCATTTTTTATAAATGAACATCAGTTCGAAAATTTAACAAAGTACGTTTCAATTTATAATATAAATTGCTATTACAAAAATGGGTTTACATTAAGTTCTTTTTTTTCTTTTTTTTACTGTAGCCAGTGTGATTACATACGATTTTTTAAAAAAAAAATTATATATTTTTATTTCTGTGGCCCAAGTAGAAAAATGAGTATGAGAGTTCTGTGTTGTATGGCTGTGGGATGTGCCTATAGATTTATGGTACTGTATATACCCACCTTAGCGTTCTCGATGCAGGGACAGATGGCCCACGCTGCACTTGCCTGAACATCTGGATGAGGATTTTTAAGCAACGACCACAGCAAACGAACTCCGTCTAATCGGTCAATTACCCTGTCGCGCAGCCAAGGCAATGAAGAAATAAACATCAATTAGAGCAGCAGAAATCTAAGATCCCGACTGTGAAGAATTGGATTTGACCAAGAAATCAGAGTCAAATCGTCACAGACTTTTCTTGTGGATTTCACATTTCATTCCAACCATGTTCACTTATACAACTTCTCTCCGTTCGTCCCTTGAACTATATCTGGTCTATTAGCAGCTACAAAGGAACTTGCGAGACATCGATGGAATCCGATGTAAGAACGTAGACATGTTGTAAAAGGCAGGAATTTTCCAAAACAAATATTTTTTTCAGAACCTCATTACTTAAGGGGGACGTGTGTGTTTTTGAAATAACTTTTTTTTCCCCCCTTCCTATTCTAAAGCGTAGACTGTCCGTGAAGGGAAAAGCATCTGTAATCCTGATAGAGGTTTAAACCTCTATACCACAGTGTGTCCTTTGTTAGGAACGTATAAAGTTTAACTTGTTTTCCATGTGCGGTCCAACTAACATGAGCGCCATTAAATACCGCTGTCTAATTACTTAAACACACTCTAATCAAACTATCTTTATGACTGGCTGAGGAATGAATTATCATCAGGATCATGGCGGCACCATCTGTCCACTGTTTATACATCAATCAGAAGGAGAATCGGTCCTCATCATCAGGGTCCACAGAGGAGCAGACTAAACCTCGTATCCCCTTACAATCCTATCTTTGTACGCTGTAAACCTAAATCTTGCTAAAAGATAGAACGTGGGCTTGAAACATATCAGATTCAGGCGTACGAGAGGATATTATCATCTCCCGAGAACTATAAAAACATATCGCCGTGACCCAAAGGTCTCCACGCGATTTGTACGTAATTGTATCCGAGTGCAAAGTCGATGTTCAAAATCCTCCTACAAGATTTTTTTGGGGTGATAACAAAGATTTAAACCCCCAAAACAAATGTATATACATATGTAATCTAGGATAATTTGTAGCAGTTTCATACGGCCCCTTCCAATTCCAATGATTCCGATGGAAAAAAAAATGTGTAGTAGATATTGATAAAAAAAAAAATTATATGTTTATCAATTTTAAAAATAGATAATGAAATAGAAAAAGAAAGTATATTAAAAAGTTAGAATTGGTAACGTGTGCACAAATGATAGAAGGAATAATTTCATATTTATAGAATCTAAAATAAATGCATAAAATATTTTTTTTCAATTTTAAATTGGAATAGATCTAAATATTTAAAAAGTTAAAAAGTATTGATAGGGTCCATTTTTTGTTGACCCGAAAAATTCAAAGATTGATTTCACGCTTTACATTTATAGATTCTCGGGATTGCAGTGGGTCATTTTTTGTGACCCCCATGGGGCCGATGTATCAAGTCTTTCTGGAGTGCAAGGCCTAAATATGTTACAACTTCTGGCACACACCAGTGAAACTGCAACCTTTTGGTTCTATTGCTCCACTTTTACAAAAGGTGGGTGCGGCAGAGAAGGCAGCAGGCCAGGGCAGGGTCGTCATTGGTTACCCAAATTTACTATAACCTGCCCCAGAAAATTGGGACTGACGTAGACTTCAAACTGGTATTGGCGTGCAATTGCTGGACCAGAATTGCCAGAGCAGAGGTCGGAACATGAAATTCTGGCTTGTTGCAGGCCGGCAGCACCGATTATTGAGTCTGTTGAAAACAGCATCAGTCTTGATTAGGGATGAACGGACCTGAACATTGCAGTTTTGGGTCTCCAAACCTACTTTACAGCCAAAAACATGGGTTTCTGTGTTTAGGTTCTTCCCATACATTACCCACGATCCCAGGTAAAAAGAGTAAAACTGGTTTTCCCATGAAAGAGAGTTCTCAAATTTTAATCCCCTACTGATGTTTATACGATAAAGATGGTCTCTAACCCCTTACTGTTTTTGGTCCTTTTACTCCCTAGACAGGTCAGTGTAAGAATCCATCAGATCTTAGCAGATAATTCATGATTCCTCTCTGCTATAAGATGCCGTGAGCTGACAATGTGCTTAGATTATTAGGTTACAGGTTTATCTACACTTTTATTTTGCTTCTGATCATTCTACTAGTATCTGACGAATAGAAAAAGAGATGAGACAGATGAGAGATGATGAGCTCCATGAGATGGATATAAAACACAATGACACTCTCAGCTCTGCTACTTTACCTAAACGCACTGTCATCTCTGCTATATGCCTTCCTCCCAGATAAAGACCTTATCTTTCTGTAGCTTGTGGAGAAAGTATTTGCACACTGCTGCATGCTGGCAGGAAGTGTCTGAGCTGGTCTTGTAATGCAGGAGGCAGTGTGCAGACAAGATAAGCTATTCATGAGAAGAATCCGACCATAGTCAGAAGATTTACAGTCGTATAGAGGGACAACCTTGTGTTTGTGGGAATTCCCCTTTGACCCTTTTAATGCCCCTGGCAAAACCTTCACTGATCCCATGTGTTACAGGTGTTCAGGTACCCAAACCAAACTTTCGTTCAAGGTTTGTTCAAACTTGATAAACCCTAACCTGATTGGGTCCGCTCATCCCTAGTTTTGATACATCAGCCCCCAGGCTTTTTGGTATGCACTAGTGAAATTGAGGCTTTGCATTAAGAAGTTCTGAGAACATTTATTAGAAATGGCTTTGCACCATATTTTTCAATATTTTCAAGTAAATACACAGATCTCCCGTCTTAACTTTGACAACTTAGATTAGACTATATACTTCACATTTATCACATTGTAAGATAAATTTGGTGCATCTTTAGCTGCTTTTGATTCTGGCGTATGTCGATTCTGAACCTGCTCCATTGTTATGACATATAACAGCAAAATTTTAAACTTACGCCATGTTATCCGGTTCCGATGCGCAGGCTCCTACAGCTTTGGTAACATTTACTAGTAAGGCTTGATTAGTGCTGGTTAGTAAGTTGACCAGAGGATTGATGCCCCCACATTTACGGATGATGGCCCTATTGGCGGGCTCCTGGCCACATTCTCCCAATGCTCCTACAACATTAACAAGGACTTCCTCTGGTTGGTCGGCCAGGAAGGTCACCAGCGTTTCGATAACTTTGTATTCCTGAAACCTTTAAAAGGAAGGAAACAATTATTGAGAAGTTGTATCATTTGACTTGCTAAAATATACCCCTCTATATAAGAAATTTTATTTAGGGAGGACAAAAACAGAGTCACATGTGTGTCTATTTTCAGTGGTATGACCTGAAGCTGCAGGACCTTGATGCCCAAAGCTATTACATGTCTTCTCATACTTAGGCTCAATACTCAAAGTTGTCACTTCTACCTCTGCACTCTATAACTGTGGTTGCTGTTCTGCTACACATGCAACAATATTATGAATGTTTAAGCCATGTGCTTGGATATTCTTAGAAGCTAGCCTAAACTGTACCTCACCTTACCTCATTCATCAAGGTCACAGGTTAGTGGTGACCATATGCGTATATTAGATTATTCAAAAGCCAAACCTCCAAGGTGTCTAAGGGTCTCCCAACTAATTTTAACAGTAGATGTTTTGGGGAGATAAGGACCAGATACTTGGGCTACATAGTATACCCTCAGAGATGAACTCCCCTCTCTCTATCTAAAGCACATTAATGCTATGTGTGCATTGGGGGGTCAGAAGGGAAGGCAATAAGTAGAACCAATAGGGGGAATTTAAAACCTCCCCACCGCCGCTCTGCCTCCCATATCTACTCAGATGTTTCAGCTTCTTAGTAGATCCGGATGCAATATCCACCAAGTCGGAACCTGTTTAGAACAGACATGGCAACGATTTTGGCTATAGTTCCCACTGTCACGCCCCTGCCTTCCCCCCGTCGGTCTCCACATTGTCATGTCCAAAGGGTGCGTATGGCGGAAAAGCATCGAAACTGCCCGAGATATATGGATATTTACATGTCTTCTCCACCATTGAGACATTAATGTGTACAACATTTCTACCACTTCTCAAGCATTGATACATTACTGTCCTAATGAGAGGTCCTCTCTAAAGGGGCATTTCCAATGTCAGCTAATTAATCCTTACTTTCAATCAACATGGATAAAAATCTGCCCTAGTCTTGGCTTGTTACCCCAGTGTGATATTCACATCACCACGACTGATTTTTAGAAAACCAAAAATAGCCCTTTAAGTGTCCCCTACAGAAAAACCTCAAGCTTTAACCTGTTGGCTTGTATTCTGACTATCCTCAAAGATGTCTAGTGACTTAGGAAGCTCCATGAGCAGCGGCCATAAAACACTCTATTATTAGGTCTGCAGGGGGAAGGCTCCTATGAATATGTATTCCTCCAACACCCAGAATGAAGAACCGTAAAAAAAGCAAGCTCTGGAACAATGCTATAAATCTATAGGGTGTAAACTGATTTGTCTAAGTAGGGATTACCGATTTTTTATCTGCAATATACCACGCTATAGATCAGCGTCGGGCCAACTATGTGACATCTCGGCTAAGTCGTGCAGCAGATGAAGCGCGTGAGCTCCATATTTTTCTCAGCTTACGTGTAGGCTAGCCGTAAGTTATGTGCAGGTCTGGCGATATATGGAGATATTTGTTGTCCTCACTCTTTAGCCAGCAGCTGCTTATCACCGAGACTGATCTCTAAATGATCCCCTCTGAGAGAGCCTGATGTATATAACTGCTCCTGAGAGGCGCTTACCCTGTCAATCCAGACGATATTTGCAGCCTAGCCACTTGTTAACTAAGCCAAAGAACTCATTTAAGTTCCCTGCTACTTTCATTACTCATTGATCTTGTCCTCTTCATCTGTAAGAAATCCCTCACCCTGCCTGTGACCTTCTTTCAACTCTACCAGCTGGGGCCGGTAACAGCCTACGACGACTTTTTTCGGGGGGGTTGAACATTATCGAAGTCTGGGATTTAGATAATGCGAAACACACATCAATGACATTGGACTAATAAGACGAGATCAAAATGTTACTCGTTACTTTGTCACATTATCCCGGCTGATGGAACACTTCCAGATGGCTCCCGTCACCGCCGCCAAGAGGTCCTTATTGTCCGACTTCCCCAGGAGCATGGCTAAGGGTTGCAGTCCTCCGTACAGTCGGACCAGATCTCGGGTCTCTTCATCTTCGGCACACTATACATCACAGAACAGAGACACAATTTCAAAAACACTCCCCGATCCGGCACACAACATCGATTTTCACATTATCGTTTTGTGTTTGCGAATGGACTGGATAAGTAATAAGATTTGCAGGAATTGCCTTACGAGGTGGGAATTGGTGATTATGGTTTGCATGTGGCTGCTGTCTCTCCGCCAGAACATCTCTGTGCATGTTATCCATTTCATAATACTTGGACATTCAATATGACATCAATTACAAAAAAAAAAAAAAAAAAAAACAGCGCTGCCACTTGAATTATTTTTTTGGTCCGGTTTAGAGAGACAAAGTGGATGACTTAAACAGAGAAGAATGCTGGCAGCGGCCTTAATCATAAAACCTGATGTCATAAACAATACCAAGAAGCAAAGCAATAAATACAGAAAAAAAATAAATAGATAAAAATCCAGACAAACACGAGAGCCTGCAGGAAAAAAACTGAAAGAAAAAAAAAAAACATTTTGTTGTCACTTAAACCGCAACATGTGTAACGCTGCAAAATCCAATCAGGACATAATGCGGGGACATCATTACCGGAGAGGGAGGATCGACGGAGGACGCGCCAAATGAAAAGCGAAAAAAAAGGTTCATTTTACTCAAGGAATGTTTTGGTAAAGAGCCAGAGAGCTGGTGGAGGAAGACGCAGAGTACAGTAGATATTTTCAGTATATATTTTACTGTTTTTTATTTTGTAGCAATACGTATATTAACAAAAGGTTGACGGATCTTTTCACTTTGTATGACGCTCCCGTAACATTATAACATGTAGTTAAAGGGGCTGTTTTCTTCCAGCAAACAATGGATATTAAAAACCAACAAAAAAATTTTTTTTTTTTTCCAACAAAAATTTTTTTTTTTTTTTTTTTTTTAATTTTGCGTGGTGCTGCACCTTCCCTCTTATGAGCTGTCCTTAACGGTCCTAGATGGATCCAGCAAACATCCACTATTCAATAATCCAGTAGAAGAAACTCTTTTTTGAGCTCCGGTCACAAAAGAGTTTCTTCTACTGGATTAAACAATGGATATTGTTTGTATAATGAAAAGTTATACAGTTTTCCGATATACTTTCTGTATCAGTTCCTCACTGTTTTCTAGATCTCTGCTTGCTGTCATTCTATAGAAAGCTTAGTTGTTTTCTTCATGTGGATAAACCCTGGTCATGTGATGTCACACAGGTGGACGGCTCATTATAGCCCTGGTCATGTGATGTCACACAGGTGCACGGCTTGTTATATCCCTAGTCATGTGATGTCATACAGGTGGACGGCTCATTCTATCCCTGGTCATGTGATGTCACACAGGTCCATGGCTAGTAATAGCCCTGGTCATATGATGTCACTCAGGTGCACGGTTCGCTCTATCCCTGGTCATGTGATGTCACACAAGTGCACAACTCATTATATCCCTGGTCACGTGATGTCACATAGGTGCACAGCTCGTTACATCCCTGCTCATGTGATGTCACACAGGTGCACAGCTCATTATATCCCTGGTCATGTGATGTCACACAGGTGCACAGCTCATTATATCCCTGATCATGCGATGTCACACAGACGCATAGCTCATTATGTTGCAGAGCTCTGATTACTCTCTCTGATATAACAAGCCGTGCACCTGTGTGACATCCAAGCACTGGGAATACTGGAATCTCCTATTAGATGTCATTGTAATTATAGCAGGGCAGAACAATAGAACAATAAAGGAAAGCAGAACAATAGAAGAAGAACAGGAGAGTAGAATAGATAATGTGCAGCACTGTACATGCAGTATAACTCAGAAGACCATTGGATACACATTTTTATGGAGCGACTAGACGTCCATTACAGATCAGGGGATACCCTTACACGTGCCTATAGATAGATAGACAGGACATGGTATACACTAGATTTACCTTGAATATGGCACTCGCGCAGTGCATTTGCAGCTCTTGGTTTTCGCTGCTCAGATTTTTGACCAGATCTTCAATCATCTTTTCCGTTTTAATTGCAAGTCGGTAACTCGGCTGAAAAACGAGAAGGGAAATAACCAATGAGAAATATCCGCAGCAATTAGCGGATTCTTCTTCCTTTCCTCAGCTGACGGGTCGCGGCCTCCTGAAGCACTGCACATATTTTATCTCTATTATTATAGTGTTTATGGCACGTGCGGTGCCAGAGGAAGAACTGATACATGTCCTGTCTGTGGGCAGTATATGATATACATAGAAGGAATGCGGGGGGGGGATGTGCCATAAAATCTATATGGGGTAGTCTCAGGATACAGGCAGTCCCCGGGTTACTACACGTTCTGTAGGTTTGTTCTTAAGTTGAATATGTATGTAAGTCAGAACTGTATATTTTATAATTGTAACAACAGCCAACATTTTTTTGGTCTCTGTGACAATTGGACTTTAAAAATGTTGGATTGTCATAAGAACCAGGATTAACAATAAAGCTTCATTACAGACACCTGTGATAACTGTTATAGCTGTTTGTTGTAGCCTAAGGCTAAAAGTACAGTAAATTACCAAAATCCAGAGGTCCGTTTGTAACTAGGGGTCGTCCGTAAGTCGGGTGTTCTTAAGTAGGGGACTCTCTGTATAAGCAACAACATCTTGAGTCATACAGCGGATATTACACGTGATCATTTCTGCTTCTAAGGTCCTTTTTAAGAAAACCTTTTCCTAATTTCTACCAACTCCAACTCATCACTCCGATCCACAATATGGTAATGATTCTCAGATGGGCGGTCCAAGCCTGACCACACCCACCTGACGGGTAGAGATCCTGGAGCATCAGAGAATCAACGTAACGAGGGCTATTCAGACATTTGCAAAAAATGTGGACGTGTGATGTCCATGTACAGTCCATATTGTATGCACATCCTTTTTTTAACATCCGTATGTCACCCGTTTTTGTTTTTTTTTAAAATCCGCCAAAAAAAAAAAAAGATGGGTTTCTAATCTACTTTTTTTCCTGACTTTTCCTGAGTCGAAAAAAAAACGGACCACATACGGATGTCATCCATGTGCTGTCAGGTTCTTTTTTGTAGATCCAGTGACTTCTTTGGAGGTCTGTATGTGAGAACACTGCAACTTTTTTCTCACTGTCTGCACATCTGTGAATAAAACGGATGTGTGAACAGTCCTATAAGTATCAAGGGTCAGAAATGCCGCCCACATACTGGACCTCAGAACCGCCCGGCTGAATGAGTAGTATAAGAAGTCGTTTACATTTGACCACTATAGGACTTGCAGATTGCATTTTACAATCCAATTTACTATGAATTTATGCAGTTTGCAGAAAGTAAAGCAACTATTTAAAGAGGGTTTCCCATTATGAACACTTATCTCTTATGCACAATGCAGAGGATTAGTAAGGGACCCCTAAGACCCCATATATATAGATACCTTAGCTAGATAGATACAGTAAATAGATAAATGTAATAATCTGTAAAATGATCGTTATGATTAGGGGCCATTTATCTTAGGCTTTTCTTTTTTTCTTTCTCTTATATTCTTGTATGCTCCCAAATTTGTGACCTTTTTTGACTCGCCTAACAAAGCGATCTGTACGAGAACTTTTCAGTGTTACACCTGATATATATTTAAAATGTAAATAAAAAAAAATTAGCAATTTTGGCACTTATCGCTGTAAAAGGAAAATAAAATAACTAAAAAAACTACAGCCCCGTGCAGGCGTGGGATACAGTTTAGAAGAGGGCTGCAGAAGAATTTGCAACTTTTGTAAGACTTTAATAAAAAACTAAAAAGTGCAAAAAAAAAAAAAACAACAGACACACATGCCTGATATATCACCCTCTAAGATAAATGTACAAAACTCAGAAAATGCAAAAAAAACCTACATATTACTCGAGTATAAGCCTAGTTTTTTAGCACAAAAAAATGTGCTGAAACCCCAAACTCGGCTTATACTCGAGTAAAAAAAAAATAGGTTTTACCAGGTTTTTGTGGTAAAATTAGGGGCCTCGGTTTATACTTGGGACGGCTTATACTCGAGTATATACGGTAATCAGGACAGGACTAAAGTTAAATGACCCCCAAATTATCTACATTGTCATAATCTGATACTCTCTATTCTTTATTATCACATTCTACCTACTTAATCTAATAATATTATTCTATTCTGTGGCCGTGTCATATATCTGATACAGAGAATATGATAAAATCAAATTGCAGTAATCCTTTATCCGTCTCAGAGCTAATATGAATAACATAGAAAAACCAATGCGAGAAATAACAATTATTATTACACATTACCCAAAATGTAATAATAAAGGTATATAAGGTAAATGACTATTGCAGCTTGTGATAGGCTAGCACTTTCCAAAGCGTTATACAATATGTGTATATTTATTTAGAGGAGGGGGGGGTGTCTAAGGTTTACACCCTCATGAGACTTTAATTATTAAACTACCAAACAAAATATTAATAAGAGCTTGGAAAACACAGACGGTAACATTATAACTTGCGATTCCGTAATAAACACTAAGGGGGGATTTAACAGAAGACGTTTTCGATTCGTCCAAATGCAGGTGTTTCAGCCTCGCGGATCCGGGGATATTAATCTTCTGATAAAAATGCAGTATTTATGCGAAAAACAGGATAAAGTCTCCTTACTATTCTCACTGAATGCTCTTGTAGGGGGAACGAAATTCGACAATATAAACAGTATAAAACCGCAATTATACCAGTAGGATCGTGCCAAGACGGAACGATCAGATTTTCACTAGATATTATACTGTAATAATATTATGAGTATAAACTGCGGGAACGCTTCGATATCTGCGCTCCCATCTGACTTCTCTAATCAAATTTTACTTTCTTGTATCCACAAAACTTTTGGAAGTCGCTTTGTAGTTCATAAAAATCGTGGCTATGGCAACCATATGATTACATGTTATACTCATAGATGGGGATGTCATTTAATAGTGATATACAGGCGGTCCCCTACTTAAGGACACCCAACTTACAGACAACCCGTAGTTACCGACGGACCTCTCTGCCCCCTGTGACCTCTGGTGAAGTCTTTGAATGCTTTACTATAGACCCAGGCTGCAATGATCAGCTGTAAGGTCTCTGTAATGAAGCTTTATTGATTATCCTTGGTCCAATTACAGCAAAAAAAATGTGAAAATCCAATTATCAATGGGACAAATTTTTTTTTTTTTATGAATCTACAATTATAAAATATACAGTTCCGACTTACATACAAATTCAACTTAAGTACAAACCTAGGGACCCTATCTTGTATGTAACCCGGGGACTGCCTGTCATATACGAATAAGTAGGACTATAAATTTGTGCTCTGGAAGGTCCGTTCGGAGCATCAGTCGCACATCCTTTCGGATTCGGTGCATTGTACGTCAGTGAATCCATAAGGAGGACACAATGAAAATGTGAACAGAGTCTTATTGTCGATCCAATTGGGAAGTTCTTTGAAGGAAATCTACCATCAAATCAAGCATGAAACAATCGCTAATATTGCAAAGCTCAGACGAGCCAGAAGAACCGCGAGACGACATGGCGGCATAAAGAGACAGGTAAGTGCTCTCTTTCTATGATGGTAAATGATCTTCCTTAAAGGGGTTTTCCCACGAAAGAAAATTCTCACATCTCCATCCCCTAGTGATGTTAACAAGATCATTTTAACCCTTTACTTTACAATTTTACTCAGTTTTATTGCAGTTTTAGCTCCTACCACTCTCTAGGCTGGTTAGTGCAAAATCCCAGGGTGTGGGCGGGGCCTCTTTATGCAGACACATTATTACGGTATATATCTAGTTCTGTGGGGTGACAATGTGGTTACATTATCAGTGTAAAGGATTTATATACAATTTCATCTGGCATCTGACATTGTACTAACACACTGACACATAGAAAAAGAGATGAGAGAGATGAGAGATGCATGAGATGATTACACAGAGGCTGATAGACCATTACACTGTTACACTATGAGTACTGCTACATCTCACAGATATGTGTCTGCCTCCCCCTTCCCCCGGATCACTTATCTCCTTGTAGTTCGTAGCTTATCTCTCTCCTCACAATCTCCTGGCAGGAAGTGAGTGTCTCTGAGCTCTGTGCAGGGGGCGTGGCTACAGGCACAGCAGAAAGAGACAGAAATCTCATCTGCACGATCTCACACAGAAATCCAAGATGGTGGCCACCCAACCCTAAGTCGGAAGTTACAGGGTCGTGTCTAGGGGCAACTGAAATTGTATACACCAGGACTGATAGAGACAGGTTGGACTTATATCTGTGAAATGCTGCATTTTTGTTAAAAACAGGAAATTAGAGAATGTGTTATTTTGTTATCCTGAGTACATATAATAAACTTGTCTTTGTGGGAACACCCCTTTAAAGGAAATCAAAATCCATCATGATAAACCAGGGACACTTACTCATAGACCCAGGCACCCTGACTGTGGTAATCTTTTTATATTTGTTATCCATGGTCTCCTTCCTTCTAATATCGGCTTTTATAATTAAGCTAATGTGCCAGGACTGTTCTTTAAGGTGTTACCAGAGCACCATGCTGTAGCTTCATGGGCTGTTACATTGTCTCCCCTCCCACTTCTCCCTCAGCACTTTCCCCTCCCTCTGCCTGATGTAACCTCACACAGTGGGAGGGGGGAGTGAGTGCTTCTGCACAGTGTAACAGCCTGTGAACCTACAGCACATAGAGGATCTTGAAATGCCCACCTTGCTCATTAGCATAATTATAAAAGTTTTTATTTTTAGAAGGAAGGAGGCCATGGATAACAAATATAAGAAGATTACTGCAGTCACGGTGCCTGGATCAAAGAGTAAGTAAGTCCTGATAGATTTTGATGGTGGACTTGCTTTAACATAAAAGAAACTACCTATAAATATAAGATTTCCATGATTTATTTCAGATGTTCCCCATGTATATCTGTTCCTAAAAAAGATAGGTAATCAAAATATCACCTCCAACTTTCCCTTGATAGTGGCGTATTGTAGTTACAGTACTATACTCATAGATTGAAAGCTCCTGTGAGCAGTCTTCTGCAAAAGTCATATGAACTTCATGTAAAAATGTATCGATGTCACGGATTTAAAGGGCATCTGCCACCAGGATGAAATACTGTATGCAAATGAGCCTGAGGGGCTCCAGGGTTCATAGGTGTTAATGAAGCCTGGAGCCCCTCAGGCTCATTTGCATACAGTATTTCATCCTGGTGGTAGATGCCCTTTAACAAATTGAAAGGAATGAAATCTGCAACAAATGTTTAGTGTATAAATTATGTGGATATGCACATTTTTAGGCTGCACTTGTGTTAAGTTTTATGTATAAAAAGCATATCCAGGTGCATCATATAAAGTGCGTACAACTCCCGTTATTTTCATGGGAGCTGTATACATGTAATGATATCATAGTTAGGTAGGTACATAACCCTACACTTGGACACTGGGTGGGGTGGTGCGTACCTCTGAGGCGCACTCCTGCAGGGTGCCCACCACAGGTATCAGCATGTTGGAGTGGGGAGATTTCAGCAGTCTCGCCAGTAACGGGATGCCGCCCGCTTTCCGGATTGCTTCCTTATTCCTGGTGCTCTTGGAACAGCTCCACAGCGCCAGCGCTCCACAGCGAGCGACCTCTATGTCCTTCTCCTGTTCTGGGGTCAGGTTGGTTGAGGTCATCGGAACGCAGTCCAACAATCCGACCTGGAAGATAACATTCACAATGAGGACGCACAATACATAAACAATGGGGCAGATTTACTTACCCGGTCCATTCGCGATCCAGCGGCGCGTTCTGTGCGGTGGATTTGGGTCCAGCCGGGATTCATTAAGGCAGTTCCTCCGACGTCCACCAGGTGGCGCTGCTGCGCTGAAGAGCATCGGAACGCACTCAAGTTCACCGGCCTATTCCTAGTGAAGGTAAGTGCAAGCTCCGTGACACATTTTTTTTAAAAAATGTGGCGGTTTTTCCGAATCCGTTGGGTTTTCGTTCGGCCACGCCCCCCGATTTCCGTCGCGTGCATGCCAGCGCCGATGCGCAACAATCCGATCGTGTGCGCCAAAATCCCGGGGCAATTCAGGGGAAATCGGCGCAAATCGGAAATATTCGGGTAACACGCCGGGAAAACGCGAATCGGGCCCTTAGTAAATGACCCCCAATGTATAAGAAAAACGTATAGATTGTAGTGATGTATGAAACAATGGTGGACAATGGTCACCTACTGAGTAATGACACTACAAATGGTCGTCACCTAATTCCAGGAAACTGTCTTAAAAAACTTAGAGGGGTCGTCCACTTTTGGCAAGTAATTGATATTGATTGTGCAAGGAAAAATGATAAAATTTTCCAATATACTTTCTGTATCAAATCCACACAGTTTTCTAGATCTCTGCTTGCTGTCCTTCTATAGAAAGCTTCTATGTTTACTTCCAGTGGATAGAAATCTGTTCCTGGTCATGTGATGTCACACAGGTGCAGGAGCCGTTATATCCCAGAGAGTAACCAGAACCGTGTGATCCCAATGGCTCCTGTACCTGCATTTCTATCCACAGGAAGTAAACAATGAAGCTGACAGCAAGCAGAGATCTATTAAACGGTAAGGAATTGAAACAGAAAGTATACTGGAAAATTGTATAACTTATCCTTACACAAATAATATACATTATTTTCTGAAAGTGGACAACCCCTTTAAATCTAAATGGCAGTAGGACAGGACAGTTTTGCTGAATTCCTAAATATTTCTTCCCTATTGACAACTCCTTGAAAAAGATAGGTGAGCAATCGGTTAAAGGAAATCTACCATCACAATCCATCATGATAAACCAGGGACACTTACTCATAGATCCAGGCACCGTGACTGTGGTAATCTTATTATATTTGTTATCCATGGCCTCCTTCCTTCTAAAATCAACTTTTAAAATTAAATATATGAGCAAGAAGGAATCTGGGATTGTTAACAAGCCCCTTCACCGGCTGTTACACTGGGTAGACTCATCCCTCTGCCCCCCACTGAGGCAGAGGGGAGTGCTTAGGGAGTAGGAGGGAGGGAGACAGTATAACAGCCTGTGAAGCTGTAGCACACAGTGGCTCTGATAACACCCCTTCTGTCTCACTAGCATAATTTTAAAGTTATTTTCAGGATGGAGGCCATGGATAACAAAAATAATAGGATTACCATAGTTGCGGTGCCTGAATCTATGAGTAGTGTTTGAATGCACAAAAATATAAGTGAAAGTCTTATAGTTTTAAATTACAAGAAAAAACTTCCCATCATGCACCACGCAAAATTTGTAACATAGAGGGCACCCGAAACCTCTACATAGATAATGATAATCTCCTGGGTCTGCAGTGACTTTTTTTCCATGTTTTTCTGGATTTGCTCCTTTTTCCGGCTGTTTTTGTTTAGATTCCGTACAATTGTCTTCTCATCAGGCATCTATTAGTTTTTTTATGAACTGTCTTTGAAACAAAGTGGTATTTTCCAGATGTGGAACCTGCCCACGAAACTCGCATTCCAATCTCTCCCCAATATTTTTTAAAAGATCTCAAATGGAATTTTTGTCTTTTTTTTTTTTTTTTTTCTATTTCTCCAAAGCTTCTCAGATTGAGTCGGTCTTGAGAACTGGAAAATTACTTATTGAAGAGCGCGGCGGCCGAGCCAAGGAGGGGGAGGAGCCATGGCTAATACAGTATATACTGCCCTGCTGTCAATGATTAATTAATTCTGCTCATAAACTTTACAAGTTATAAATCTGCCGGCCATAAATCCTGGGAATAATGAAAATCCCAGCAATTCCCAAAAAAAAAAAAAAAAATTTGGCAAAACATAATTATAGGAATGGACATGTCGAGGTATTGTCAATGTTATAGGTGCACACATGGGGGCGGTTTTGGTTGTGGTATCAGGTTTTTAAACATCAGTATTTTATCTTTTGTAGAATTTTGAGGTTGGGGGCCGATTTAAAAAAAAAAATTTTTTTGGTGCTTTTGATAAAGTAAAAACAACCGAGACGTTTTCACTGCTTGACAAATGTTTTGCCAGAGAAAACCTGGTTCTGCTAACAAAGCAAAAATGTTCTCCTATGTTCGTGGCCGCAGCCCTAGTATATACGTTATGCCAAGTCGTGGCTCGTGACTCACGTTTTGGTTGCTTATGGGGTTGGCTCAGAATATCAATAGCATTCCTTCATATAATCTATACATGCATTACTTGCAGAGTAGAGAGATTTTTTAAAGAACATCTACCACCAGGATGAAGGGTTGTAAACCCAGCACACTGACATACAGGTGTGTGCCCCCTCTGGCAGGATCTGCTCTTCTTTTAGCTGCTTATTCTCTGGTTTATACAAAAAAAAGGCTGTTTAAAGTTATGCTAATTAGCATGAGGGGCTCCGGACTCCATAGGTGTTTATGGAGCCTGGAGCCCCTCTGGCTCATTTGCATAATTTTTAAAGCCTTTTTTTTCTTAAAAACAAGGGCATAGGAAGATAAAAGATGAGCAGGTCCTGCAAGAGGGGGCGCACACCAGTATGTCAGTCAGCTTGGTTTACAATCCTTCATCCTAGTGATACATGTCCTTTAAGCTAGTATGGCACTTGACTGTGCCACTTATATTATTCTAGAAGGAATTCACTGGGGGGACATTTATCACATACTGGCACTCATGCTGTATCCCCCCCTCCCTTCCGGAGCCTCCTGATGTATACAGCTGCCGTACAATTCTAGGCCAGGCTCGGGCTTGAATGGTCATGGGCAATAATGAGTGCGCAGGCCACACGCCGGCCCATTCCACCTCTGGCCATCAGCTTGAATCATCTCAGGCAAATATGACTCTTCTCTGCTCATTTTCACATGACTTTGGAGGGGATTTCTTTTATAGGCAAAAGACTGTATTTTCACATAAAAGAGGGAAATCTAGAAAAGGCATTTCATGTATTTATGTAATTATAATATTTAATATCATATAGACTTCCGCTCAAGTACCAAGTAAGGACCCTTTGTGCTGTAGCTTCACAGGCTGTTACACTGAACAGGAGCACTTCCCCCTTCCACTGTATCAGGGGACAGGGGGAGGGGAAGTGCTGAGAGTGAAGGAGGGGGGGGGGAGAGAGTGTAACATGGTGCACGGTGGGGGCTCTTATTAGCATAATTCTAAAAGTTGATTTTAGAAGGAAGGAGGCCACGGATAACACAGACGCAGCACTTACCAGCCTCTTTATGCCGCCATGTTGTCTCACGGTTCTTCGCGCTCGTCGGAACTTTGCAACGTTGGCGATTGTTTCTGCTGCCAGGCACTTCAGATCCTTGTCCTGGCAGTCAAGTATTTTGACCATGATCTGAAGTCCCCCAAGATCGGCGATAGCGGTTCTGATTTGTGAATTGTGGCTGATTTCTTTTAAAATCTTCAAAGCTCCGATCTGGATCAAAAAAAAAAAAGAAAATTTTCCTTAATTAAAATTTCTTTTTTAGCCTTCAAGGGACTGCGCGGGGATCAGCGGGTAATACAAATGACTTATTTCTGAGTTTATAAACTTAATATCCGGTTGGGAGTAACCCCACCAATCAGCTCTGTGCACCAGCACCAGAACCATACAGTGAATGGACCTACAAGCAGATACAGACAGCCCCCGGGTTACGTACAAGATAGTTTCTGTAGGTTTGTTCTTAAGTTGAATTTGTATGTAAGTCGGAACAGTATATTTTATAATTGTAGCTCCAGACAAAATTTTTTTGGTCCCTGTAACAATTGGATCGCCATAAGAACCAGGATTAACAATAAAGCTTAACTGCAGACACCTTTAATAACTGTTATAACTGTTTATTGCAGCCAAATGATAAAGTACAGTAAATTACCAATTACCACAGGTCCGTCTGTAACTAGGGGTCGTCTGTAAGTCGGGTGTTCTTAAGTAGGGAACCGCCTGTAGCTCCATCCACTGTTTAGTGGCCATACAAGAATACTGCATCTAAACTCCCTATACAGGCAGTCCCCGGTTTACGTACAAGATAGGGTGCGGAGGTTTGTTCTTAAGTTGAATTTGTATGCAAGTCGAAACTGTATATTTTATAATTGTAGCTCCAGACAAAGTTATTTTTTTTCCCCAGTGACAATTGGAGTTTCAAAATTTTTAGCCTTAATTGGACCAAGAATTATCAATAAAACTTCATTACAGACATCTTACAGCTGATCAGTGCAGCCTGGGACTATAGTAAAGCATTCAGAGACTTCACCAGAGGTCACATGGGGCAGAGGGGTCCGTCTTTAACTAGGGGTCGTCTGTAAGTCAGGGGTCCTTAAGTAGGCCACCGCCTGTATGATATTATCTATCAATATTAGAAAATACAATGCACAACCCCCCCCCCCCCTCCCTTTATGACTGAGGATCTGGATCTAGGGATCCGGGAACCATCCAGCCATTATTAGACGTAAGATACAACCTACTGTATGTATAGGAGTAGTATGAGCGTATTAACCATGTAAAAGCTGCCTCAACGAAACCTAAAATAGCCGTATAGCTGCGGAGGTAAAGCAAGGACATCCTTATAGCCTGTGTGGTTACGTTTTTATACGCTTGTATTAGTTTTATGACATATTTTTATAATACTTCTGCACATTTATTATTATTCCGTACCTTACACTTGATTTCTTGTGTGTCCAGCAGATTAATAAGAACCTCCAGCCCCCCGACGTCTCTTATAGCCAGCTGACACGTCTCTTGTGTCAGATTGAAATCTCTCATGGAGCAGAGGGCGATAACGGTAGCCGTCTGGTTACCTCCCTAAAAGAGACACAAAAGGGACAAAATGTAATCAAAAGTAATTACCATATATACTCGAGTATAAGCCTAGTTTTTCAGCACAAAAAAAATGCTGTAAACCCAAACTTGGCTTAAATTCGAGTAAAAAAATATATCAAAACTCACCTTTCTGTCTTCCCCCGCTGCTGGCTATATACTGGGGGATATGGGCTGGCAGGCTATATACTGGGGGGCAGGTGCTGGCTATATACTATGGGGCAGGGTCCGGCAGGCTATATAATGGGGAGATTGTGACCAATGCATTTCCCACCCTCGGCTTATACTCAAGTCAATAGTTTTTCCCAGGTTTTTGTGTTAAAATTAGGGGCCTCGACTTATACTTGGGTCGGCTTATACTCGAATATATACAGTATAAATAAAAACATATAATATAATTAACAACAGTTCAGGATGTTCTAAGCCAGATGCTTCGGTGTATCAGCCTCATTTGGTACAAAAAAAAAAAAAAGACAAAGCTTCAAAACTGCGACGTTTCGGAAGCCCCGCCTCCTCCCTCAGACAGGAGGCGGAGCCTATGAAATGTCACCAGTGAAGCCAAACACACGTGTGGAGCGCTGTCAAATATAGATTATTACCTCTGAATATCATGATTTATACGACGTTGTATGTAAGTCTGTGTTATGTCTGTAATATTTGAAGGATAGAGAAGTAAAAAAAAAATAAATCGCTCAAGGTATCTTAAAATGCAAATATCTTGCATCGTGTTCATATTTGCATGATTTGTCTCATGCCCGCTTTCCCTTTAAACCACACCCCTTTTGCTAAGACACACCCTTTTAAGGTATTGGTCCTAAAAATTACCTAACGGTGGTCTAAACCCCTTGATAGATGGACTGGTAGATAAATCTGCTCCAATGTATTCACACATCGCCCTTCTGCCCTTGAACTGATACTAATGGCCTTTGCTCATACTGGATATGAGAGATTTCTCATAAAATTGCCAGTCACAAAAATATTATTTAAATCAGTTACTCTTTGTATTTATTAGGGAAGTTACCCCTTTAAATCATAAAAGAGTCCCTGAACCCCTGAAGTTATATTTTATTGTAGAAATGATTAGAGCAGATGATAGTAGCAAACTATGTAATATACTTCCAGTAAAGAAGTTTTTCAGGGGTATTTTTTTGCTTCTTTCTCCTGCAGTGAGCAGTATATCGGAAAGCCTTCCGACTTCTGTCCACTTCAGACACAAAGTCAGGGGAAAAAGATGGGCATGGAAACATATTTATTTAAAGGGGTTTCCCACAATCTAAACTTAGGCCTATCCACGGGATCAGTTCGCAAAAACGAGGCGTCCGATGGGGTCCCACGTACCCTTGTCGGACCCTTCGTCGCTCTGTCTGACTAATGGAGCAGACGGCCGCGCATGACCGTTCTGCTACATTCATCTCTATGGAGCTGACGGAGATTGCTGAGCCCCGCGCTCACCGATCTCCGTCAGCTCCATAGAGATTAATGGAGCAGAACAGTCATGCGCGGCCGTCTGCTCCATTAGTCAGACAGAGCAACGAGGGGACCGACGAACCCTCCATTTTTGTGATCTTTGAGGGTCTCAGCACTGAGACCCCCATTGATCAGCAAGTTATGCCTTACCCTGTGGATAGGGCCTAACTTTAGTTTGTGGGAAAACCCCTTTAATAAAAGGCATTCTCCAGTGATAACAAGTTAACCTATATCTTGTGGATAGCCTGTTGTACCACAAGATGAACAGAACAGCCAATAGTGCATGGCGCTCCTGTGGATATGGGCTAAGTTGTTGTCACTGGAGAACCCCTTTAAAGAGAACCCGTCATACAAAATAACCCCCTAATCTAAATATATTTTCATATTCTGCCATTAGAGAGCATTGCCTCTATCCCTTCATTGTCCCTCTACATGCCTGTAAACCTAAGCAATGAGGTCCTAAAGCTGTATGCAAATGACCTGTGAAATGTCCAATGAGTCATTAGCATATTCAAGCTGTCCACTCTATTCATGAGTGGGAGGCACAGCCACACCCCCAGTGCTTGACTGACAGCCTGTATAATGGTGTGAGGCTGTATAATGATGTGATGGCTCCATGTGCTTGCTGGTGGCCACGCCCCCTGCAGCCTGTGTGTGTATAGGAGAGATACAGCAGCTTCAAGCAGAACATGTTATAACAGAACATGTATCTGTGTATTAGGAGGATGCAGCATGTCAGCAGATGCAGCACACACACTAGCAATGCTTTACTATACATTACACACAGACATGAGCAGGGGGAGGAGAGGGGAGGGGTAACAGGGGTGACATCACTGCCTCTGACCATGTGACCAGCCTCATTTACGTGATAAAGAATAGATGATTTTACAATGAATAATGTATGAAATAACTAGATAAAGGCTGGGATGGGATCCTTGTGAGCTGCTCCAACAGGTAGTAGTGACAGGACTAGTGGCAGAGACCTGATGACAGGGGTCCTGTAAGTATATTATATAGTTTACTACTATCATTTGCACTGGTGATTTACGCAATTTTATCAAGTCAAAAAAAGGTGAATAATGGTCATTGTGCCTCCCATCCCACACAGTTGAACCTTTACGATCTGTTGTAATGCAATTTTCTAGCAAGGAGAAGACGCCATTTTTATTTTAGAATTTTTTTTCTACACCAATTGTCAGGCGCAATGGTTGACAAATTTAGGATAATATACATCAGAAAAGTAGTAGAAATTGATGCAGCTTCCAGATTGTGGTCCAGACACAGCCAGAGATGAACTAACATTTTTAGGGTCTTTCTCTGCATAAACTCTAGACGACCCCTGACCTTCTCGTGCAGTTAGAGTAAATTGTTCTGCTCCTTTAATGTCGGAACCCAACCCAATCATACGGGGTATTAGTACTACATGAATGGAAATGCTCTGGAAGCGAGGTTTTTCTGCACGAATACTGTTCTTTTTGACCCCGACAATCTGACATTCGGAGTTCAACTGCTAAACTCATTTGGTTTAATGAAAAGCAATTACTATTGAGACTAAATATGTAATATTTTAAATGACTTTTTCTCCCAAAGGGTTTTCATAAAATCTTACAGAAAACTCAGAATCTGGCAGAAAGCTCAGCTCTTACGAAGTAGTTTATCTAAGAGCTGACATTGAATTGCCTGAATGCCTGGAGTAAATATTCGGAATGTTTATGTGCAAACTTCCATGTTTCCAAATATCTGCACGTAAAACTGAATTAAAGGGGTTTTTCCAGGTGTTTGATAATAGTTCAATGTGAGTCTAACAACCAGAACCCCATGGGCTCAAGTGTCCAGTGCTTGGTATTTGAACCTATCATGCGGGTCAAACTCAGGATCTCAGTAGCTCATCTTCAGAAGTCATGGCAGCATGGAGGACGTTATAAAGCAATACTAAGCAGTTCAGCTGTCAATTCAGTATCTATAAGACATGACCACTAGCTAGTCATCAGCAACATGTTATCTGGTTCTTGAGTGAGCCGGTAATCCATCTGGTCAAAGAAGAATTTAGTAGCTAATTAAAGGAAATCTACCATCAAAATCCATCATAATAAACCAGGGACACTTACTCATAGATCCAGGCACCGGGACTGTGGTAATCTTCTTATATCTGTTATCACAGCCTCCTTCCGTCTAAAATCAACTTTTAATATTATGCTAATAAACCTGAGGGCTACCCTAGCCCCTCTGCAATTTGGCTTTACAGGCTGTTACATTGTCTCACACTCCCCCCAGTTTCCTCAGCACTGAGAATGCAGCAGGAAGGGCCCGCTGCACAAGTCAGGACCTCCTTCCTTCTAGAAGCAATTTTTAAAATTATGCTATTAAGCAACAATGGCGCGGGGGAGCTCCCTCAGCACTTACCCCCTCTTTCTGCCTGGTGTAATCTTACAGCAAAGGATGTTTCAGCACACATTGTGGATGGGAAAATGTTCCTGCACAGTGTAACAGCCTATCAAGCTACAGCATGAAGGGGCTCTGGTAACGCCCCCCAGCCCTACTGGCTCAATTACATAATTTTAACAGTTGATATTTATAGGGAAGGAGGCCATTGATAACACATATAACAAGATAACCACAGTCACTGTGCCTCACGGAGCTGTGAGTAAGTGCCTCTGGTTTATCATGATGGATTGTGATGGTAGATTAGCTTTAATTTGCTACTAAATTCATCTTGAGAGACAAGATGGATTACCGGCTCACTGAAGAACCAGATAACATGTTGCTGTTAACTAGTTAGTGGTGTTTTCTTATAGATACTGAATTGACAGCTAAACTGAGTATTGCTTTATAATGTCCTCCATGCTGCCATGACTTCTGAAGTTGAGCTACTGAGATCCTGAGTTTGACCCGCATGATAGGTTCAAATACCAAGCACTGGACACTTGAGCCCATGGGGTTCTGGTTGTCAGACCCACACTGAACTATTATCAATTCAGTTTTACGTGCAGATATTTGGAAACATGGAAGTTTGCACATAAACATTCAGAATATTTACTCAATGCATTCAGGCAATTCAATGTCGGTTCTTAGATAAACTACTTCGTAAGAGCTGAGCTTTCTGCCAGATTCCTGCATGATAGGTTCAAGTATAAGATCTTTTGGATGGTAAACTTCCTCCACCAGGATGACCATACCTTACTTTTGTACATACCATATAGTAAACCACTGGAAAAAAAAACACACTATACTGTTTTTATTTCACACTGCTGTGGTTAATGGCCACTGTATACCACTGAATGGTTTTATAGGGTGGAGGTATACATGGAAGAAAATATGCGCAGCACGGTGGCTTAGTGGTTAGCACTATAGCCTTGCAGGCTACAGCCTACTTAGTGGTTAGCACTATAGCCTTGCCTTGCAGGCTACAGCCTACTTAGTGGTTAGCACTACAGCCTTGCGTTGCAGGCTACAGCCTACTTAGTGGTTAGCACTATAGCCTTGCCTTGCAGGCTACAGCCTACTTAGTGGTTAGCACTATAGCCTTGCCTTGCAGGCTACAGCCTACTTAGTGGTTAGCACTATTGCCTTGCAGGCTACAGCCTACTTAGTGGTTAGCTCTATTGCCTTGCAGGCTACAGTCTACTTAGTGGTCAGAACTACAGCCTTGCAGTACTAGGGACCTGGGTTCAAGTCCCAGGGTCAACATCTGCAAAGAGTTTGTATGTTCTCTCCGTGTTTGCTTGGGTTTCCTCCAGGTCCTCCGGTTTCCTCCCACACTCCAAAACATACTGGTAGGTTGATTAGATTGTGAGCCCCATTGGTGACAGGGACTGATTTGGACTCTGTGCAGCGCTGTGTAATCTGTGAGCACTATATAAAGGAATTATTATTATTATTATGGAAGTATACATTAACTGCATAGCCTAAATGTTATACGGTATATAAAATACCTATAAAAAACACCTACTATTAAAAAAAACCTACTATTATAAAGATTATGAGACGTAAATCAGACTTTTTATAGGCAGGCGGTAGCACTGTGCTCTTACAATTCCCCCCCTATTTATCAAAATGTAAAAAACTTTCCAGCATGACAGTAACTTTCTGTTATTTTATGCCTACATACCCTGAGCTCTGCGTCTCGGAGAAACCTTTGCTATAATTACACATCGCATCAATATTCCTAATGAGTCCTAAAGCAAAGGAGATTACATGCTTGAGTGTTATTATATTAAAACATTTATAGTGCTACACTCATACGCGGTCAGTTTAGGTTATTGGACCTTAGAGAGTAACCCGCTTGCTGAGGCTGGATCCGTAGCCGGGGTCATGTGCCTAGAAAAGATTTACGAGGTAGGAGAAAGAGGAAGACTGTTGTCTCTCAGCGCGGTGTTTGGGATGGCATTTAGGTCACAAATTTGCCCGTCTCCGAATACCAAACAATTTAAGTCATGAAAACATTTGTGGGGAAGTCTAAACTGCACGCGCCTACCTAAGCAGAACCTGCTGTGCCCGCAGCGTGCCATGAGCTCATTCGGCAAATTCAATTACATGTGTACAGGAGGTTTATTTCACGTTTGTTGGGGATATATGGAGACCTTGGAGTTACTACAGTAAAGAAAATACATCACTTTTTATGGAAGGCCACATGTCTCCGGATGAGAACGATGACCGATCCAGCAATAAACAAGGATACGTCAATGGCCGACCGAACTGGTACTCGTCTAAGGAAAGTTACAAAAGCAAAGTTCGGCTTGAATGTAAAATGCAAGTTTGATGAACAATACTGCAAGGGAGGTGTAGCTGTACTTATGCTAATCCCTTTGGACGATAATCTGCCCTAAAGTTAGCTAAATGGGTTTCCCACCAAGAAAGTTAGGCCCTAGGATCATGAGAACAAGGGGCCCAATGGGGTCCCAGGTACCGCCGTTGGACCCCTCGTTGCTCCCCGAGACTAATGAAGTTAACGGAGATTGTCGAGCAATAAAAATAATAATAATTCCTATATTTATATAGCGCACACAGATTACACAGCGCTGCACAGAGCTTGCCAGATCTGTCCCTGTCCCAATGGGGCTCACAATCTAATCAACCTACCAGTATGTTTTGGAGTGTGGGAGGAAACCGGAGGACCCGGAGTAAACACATGCAAACACAGTGAAAACATACAAACCCTTTGCAGATGTTGACCCTGGGACTTGAACCCATGTCCCCAGCGTTGCAGGGCTGTAATGCTAACCACTGAGCCACGTGCCGTCCAATCTCAGACAGCTCTATAGAAATCAATGGAGCAGAGTGCTGCCGTCTGCTCCACTCTTCTCTGAGAGTGACGAGGGGTCCAACGGCTGTACCTGGGACCCCATCGGACCCCTCTTTCTCGTGATCTGGGGGATCTAATCACTGATAGAGCTTAAATTTGCTTAGTGGGAAAACCCCTATTTTCGATTTTGGGTCTCCGTTTTTCACTCCCCACCTTCACAAATCTTTGTTACTTTTACCATGTAAAGAGCTGTGTGAGTGCTAGTTTTTTGTTTTTCATTTTGCACTTCATAGTAATGGTATTTAATATTCCATGGCGTGTACTGGGAAGCAGGAAAAAAATTCCAAATGCAGTGAAATTGGTGATAAAACGCATTTGCGCCGTGTTCTTGTGGGCTTGGATTTTACAGATTTCCCTGTGCGCCCCAAATGACATGCCTACTTTATTCTTTGAGTCAGAACAATCACGTAGATACTACATTTATACAGGTTTTATTATGTTTTAATACATTTTAAAATAATGAAAACCTTCTGTGACCAAAAATAATTTGCTAACTTCGCCATCTTCTGGCGCTAATAACGGTTTTATACTTCGGTGTACGGGGCTGTGTGAGGCGTAATTTTTTGCAGGATATGGTGACGTTTCCTTTGCTACCATTTTGGGGACTTTACAACCTTTTGATCACTTTATATAACATTTTTTTATATGTTGCAAAATGGCAAAAAAGTGGCAGTTCGGACATTTGGCACTATTTTCCGTTACAGAGTTCCACACCGGTAATAACTGTTATTATATTTTGATAGATCGGACATTTTGGGACATGGGGATACTCAACATATTAACAATTTTTACTGTTTATTTATGTTTGTATCAGTTCTAACTAAAGGGGATGGTTTGAATTAAAAAATGTTTTACTTTTTAAAACAAATTTCTTTCAATTTTTCAGACCCCCCTATTACAGTATGGCAGTATATGGGGATTGTACACATAATATATTACAATGTGCCACTGCTCTGCAGCTGTAATGTATGGGACCAGGAGGAGGTGGGAGAAAGCACGGGGTGAGAGGGGCAGCTCGGGATGTTCTCCCAACCGCCCGGGACAGTTAGGCAATGGCTGAAAACCGTGACTGTCCCGCCAAATCCGGGATGGTTGGGAGGTTTGGAATCTCAAAGAGGTTTCAGATTTCCTTCAGACAGACCAGAGATTTTAATGGGAATTTCCAAAACTTAAAATAAGGGGATCACTGGTCCACTATTCAGGGGAAAGGAAGGTCCACCCTTCCACCAATTAAAATGGAGGTACATCTTTGACTAAGAGGGACAATAGGACATTATCTATTCTTCCATCAATTGGAAAGGAGCTACAGCTTCAACTATTCAGGAAAACAGGACGTAGTAAGGTATTTGCCATTGTTCATCAGTCCCTAAGAGCATGTGGTGTTTAGCGGTCCTACAGATTTTCAGACTGAATATCAGACAAGATTAGTAAATCTTCCCCAATGGTCCTCAATGTTACATTCCCGTGTTTCATTAATTCAAAGCAGAGAGTAAAGTAGAGGGGAAAAGTAATTCCCTCTTTATTAGTTTAGTAAGATGTGTAGTATAAGAGGTAAAATAAAGAAAATACAATTCGATTAAAACTTGTATTATTACAGTAAGAATCTGAGTGACAGATATAATACGGGTCACAGAGTGTAACGTAGGGAAAGACAAACGACGAGCCAGGAAAAGTATCTGGAGATACGCCGGCTAATAGATCTACACCAGATAATTGGAAAGGGAAAGCTGATCGCTCTTTGTCTGGACAACAAATGACTGGAACATTTAAAGTATTTAAGTCATTTGGATTTTCAGAAAGTGGAAAGTCAGGGGTCAGGGTGTAATTCTGAGACCCGGGGGATGAAGAATAACTTTTCGACAGCCATTTTGGTTATGAGGATTCACCCCGTCAACTCTACGTGACTTCCAGTCTAGAGATATAATAGGACAGGCTAAAGCAGATTACAGATATAATGAGCGATCTTCAGCTCCAATCTATTATTAATCATATTTCCAGGGTTTACGCCCCTCCGACGTCTGACTAATGGATGCAATGGAGCCGCATGAACAAGTTTTTCCTAATCGCATAGTTATAGAGCATGGGATGGAAATGAATTCTCCTGCCGAGCCCCACCCAAAGAGGGATAAAACACATCACAAACATTCAGAATCAGCCCTTTGTTACCCAACTCCAACATCTTTGTTGAAAGATGGGGAGATCTTGGAGCAGGTTTAGAGTCAAGGAATGGAATTTTCAGGATCGGGATTCTCACGCTAGGGCTACAGACACACACATGTATGGGGGGCGTATATACGGCCGACGTATGTACGGCCGACGTATATGCGGCCGATATACGTCCCCCATACACTTCTATGGGCTCACAGCCCTGTACGGGAGCGGTGCGGTGCAGCACACGTGCGGCACCGTACCACTCCGTAGCCTGGGAAAAGATAGGACATGTCCTATCTTTTCCCGTGATACGGCACCGTGCGCTGTATCTCCCTATGGAGAGGGGCGGGGGTGAGCAGCGCTCATCCCCTGCTCCTCTCCGCAGCACCGATGTATGCCCCTCCGTACCGTACCATACATCATGTGAATGTAGCCTAAGCCACTTGCACCATTAACGATCAAGTGTTTGACAAGAATCTTCAATATTTCCTTGGTTTGCCTACTTCAAGATAGGTTCTGTAGGTTTGTTCTTAAGTTGAGTTTGTATGTAAGCCAGAACTGTATATTTTATCATTGTAAACCCAGACAGAATTTTTCTGGTCTCTGTGACAATTGGATTTAAAAAATGTTGGGTTGTCATAAGAACCAGGATTAACAATAAATCTTAATTACAGACACCTGTGATAACTGTTACAGCTGTTTATTGTAGCCTAAGGCTAAAGTACAGTAATTACCAACATCCAGAGGTCCGTTTGTAACTAGGGCTCATCTGTAAGTCGAATGTTCTTAAGTAGGGGACCGCCTGTACTTGCTTTCTACTTAGTTGCAGCAGCGCAGTAGTTGCAACGTCTTCCAAGACCTGTGTCACTATATCTTTATGAAGGTTTTTAGTTGCAGCAGAACTGTGAAAAATGCATAAATCGCACTATGTCAGATGAATACTCTAGACCAGTGATGGTGAAACTTTTAGAGGCTGAGTGCCCACACTACAGCCAAAAACCTACTTATTTGTCACAAAGTGTTGACACAGCAATTTAATCAGCAACTTCTTGCTCTGCTCCGCCACAGGTTTCAATCGAATTGGTGTCTTCAATTGTATTGGTGTCTGCACATGGCAGGAGCTCCAATGATAATCTAGCCCCGTCCACACCTCCGCGCTCCTCCTGCAGTCCCAGAAAGCCCAGGATCTATTGCTTTGAAAAATCACTGAGCTACCTGGGACTTCAGGAGGAGGACTAAGTTGCTAAAACTCTCTGGCAAACTCTGTGCTGGGGAGATACCCACAGAGAAGGCTCTGAGTGCCACCTCCAGCACCCATGCTATAGGTTCGACACCACTGCTCTAGACCTATTGGCTTAACCTTTGCTATACTTTCTACCAAAAGATGATGCAATTGATTGTATTGTATTTTCCCTATTTGTGGACTGTTTTCAATTTCCATATTTTGTAAGTGTCTATTCTAACTCTCTATAAAGCTTTTTGAAAAAATTAAATGCATTAATATTCTAGGGTTGTAGCTGGACTTGTAACATTGGAGAATGTCCTCACATTGCTGTGCTGCTCCCATGTGCACTAAATAAGGATTTACATTAAATTTACCATCAAAATCCATCATGATAAACCAGGGACATTACTCATAGATCCAGACACCTGGACTGTAGTAATCTTCTTATATTTGTTATCCATGGCCTCCTTCCTTCTAAAATCAACTTTTATAATTATGCTAATGAGCCGGACGGGCTCAGAACCTCTTTTGGATGTAGCTTCACATACTGTTACAATAAGCAGAGCAGTTGTCCTCTGCTAGATTACACAGGCAGAGGGAGGAGCATGAGAACAGGAAGAGGGTGATACAGGTTATGCTCAATGTAACAGCCTGTGAATCTGAAGCACTGGAGAAATGTCCCAGAGCTCTTCAGACTCATTAGCATAATTGTAAGTTGTTTTTAGAAGGAAGGAGGCCATGGATAACAAATATAAGACGATTACCACAGCAACGCTGCCTGAATCTATGAGCAAGTGTCACTAGGTTAATCCATGCTTGATTTTGATGGTAGATTTTCTTTAAGCAGGCTTTTGCTTGAATACATATACGGGGGAGGTACTGTGGAGATGCTCAATGCAGAGAACTAAGAACACAGCAGTGCAAAGGTGCAAAAAGTCCAGCTGCAATCCTTGAATATAAGTTTTTTCACCCTCCTGCTGCTACTCACAACACACAAAAAGCTTTTCAAGATCAAACCCGTTGATGGATGGTGGTTTCCATGTTAGCAAGTAGCCGTTTTGTTTAATATCCCTATTATAACAGCAGTGACATCAGAATGAACTTTAAACCAACGCGCCAAGAGGAAAAAAAGTTCTGAATTACTGGCACTATATCACACAACAACAAAAAAAAACAAGAAACCTGTAGAAATCCCACTCAGTAATGCTGCGATCATTTCTTCTCCAAAAGCCCTTGAAAACAGCAGCGGAGCTCCGGGCCAAAACGCTGTCATTAACTCTTCATTACTGCATTAGAACCAAAATATTGTTTGGGCAGGTGTCCATAGTTTGTGCAAGCGATTTTGTTTTCTAATACTCCTCCTAGAAACCTACAGCCGTTCGGCTATTACAGCGAGACGGACGCTGAACAACGTGTCGACAAACCTAAGAGAGAGCACCCGCTTCGAATTTCCTACGAGGAGGCAGAAAAAAACTGGAAATGCATCATGGGAAATTGTAATTTTCGATCGGCCATTTGCATATCCACACACCACAATAGATCTAAACCAGGTGGCTATCCTCTATTTACACCGAGCGCGCTCCAATGGGTCACTTGCCAGCTGAGGGGAAACCGTTCACAGTTGCGGTCGGACTTTTCGTTCCGTTTCTATCTATTAGACGCTAATGCCTGACACGTAGGATTACAAAAAGTGAAAAAAAATAAAAATCTCCAGCCGCCCCCCGAACAAAGCGTCCCTTATTTGTACCATGTTTTAATATCCGAATTAGGAGTTAGAAAATCCTCGGTACATTCCTCCTTTGTTGCAAATTGCTTACACAGCCTAATATTCCAAATTTTCAAGCAAAACCACAATAAAAACGGTTTCATGTGTCCCAGAACATGAGGTCTACAGCGACGGCTCGAAGACGAGAGGTTTTCCCGTGGTGGGCCGCGCATATTACTCAACGTGGAAACCCTCCGCTGTCACTCACTTCACACAAAAACCAGCATGTTGATGTTATTAAATAACTCTGAAAGGCGATCTTTGGAACATACGATTTTGGAACCTGATCGTGGAATCTACCGGGTTTATGTTTGGGAGAAATTTTGTGGGTCGTGGTATCCTGGTAAAAGAACATGGACCCCGGCCATGGCATATGTATTCTGTGAAATACCACAATGAATAAAGTCTGTTCTGTCTGAAAAAGACAGAAATGTTCCTGTGTTCGGTGTAATATACATAATATACACTCACCGGCCACTTTATTAGGTACACCTGTCCAACTGCTCGTTAACACTTAATTTCTAATCAGCCAATCACATGGCGGCAACTCAGTGCATTTAGGCATGTAGACATGGTCAAGACAATCTCCTGCAGTTCAAACCGAGCATCAGTATGGGGAAGAAAGGTGATTTGTGGCCTTTGAACGTGGCATGGTTGTTGGTGCCAGAAGGGCTGGTCTGAGTATTTCAGAAACTGCTGATCTACTGGGATTTTTATTACGCACAACCATCTCTAGGGTTTACAGAGAATGGTCCGAAAAAGAAAAAACATCCAGTGAGCGGCAGTTCTGTGGGCGGAAATGCCTTGTTGATGCCAGAGGTCAGAGGAGAATGGGCAGACTGGTTCGAGCTGATAGAAAGGCAACAGTGACTTAAATCACCACCCGTTACAACCAAGGTAGGCAGAAGAGCATCTCTGAACGCACAGTACGTCAAACTTTGAGGCAGATGGGCTACAGCAGCAGAAGACCACACCGGGTGCCACTCCTTTCAGCTAAGAACAGGAAACTGAGGCTACAATTTGCACAAGCTCATCGAAATTGGACAGTAGAAGATTGGAAAAACGTTGCCTGGTCTGATGAGTCTCGATTTCTGCTGCGACATTCGGATGGTAGGGTCAGAATTTGGCGTCAACAACATGAAAGCATGGATCCATCCTGCCTTGTATCAACGGTTCAGGCTGGTGGTGGTGGTGTCATGGTGTGGGGAATATTTTCTTGGCACTCTTTGGGCCCCTTGGTACCAATTGAGCATCGTTGCAACGCCACAGCCTACCTGAGTATTGTTGCTGACCATGTCCATCCCTTTATGAGCACAATGTACCCTGTAACATCTGATGGCTACTTTCAGCAGGATAATGCGCCATGTCATAAAGCTGGAATCATCTCAGACTGGTTTCTTGAACATGACAATGAGGTCACTGGACTCAAATGGCCTCCACAGTCACCAGATCTCAATCCAATAGAGCATCTTTGGGATGTGGTGGAACGGGAGATTCGCATCATGGATGTGCAGCCGACAAATCTGCGGCAACTGTGTGATGCCATCATGTCAATATGGACCAAAATCTCTGAGGAGCTTCCAGCACCTTGTTGTATCTATGCCACGAAGAATTGAGGCAGTTCTGAAGGCAAAAGGGGGTCCAACCCGTTACTAGCATGGTGTACCTAATAAAGTGGCCGGTGAGTGTAGATAAGTATGTAAAGAACTGTGCAAAAGTTTTAGGCAGGCTGCAAAGTAAGAATTCTTTTAGAATAAGGCTTAATCGAAGCGATAAAAATGGAATTGGTAACCTCAACGGGAAAAAGAACAAATTATTTTCCGGAATTTCCCATTTATTTGTTTCTTATAAACAAATACCCAGGCTAGTGTCGGGTCCCAGAGCTGCTGGGGGGCCACATAAGGCGGTACATAAGTAATCCATGACGGTGAGGGGGGCTTCATATAAAATAATCATGAGGGGGCTGTTTGGGATGATAAACTAGGGAATATTTTAGGGAACAGGAGACTATTTTAGTTTCTGAATGCCGCCATGTGAGTTCACTGCAAAGGGGCCCACTGAGGCTCTGTCGCCCAGGGGCCAACTGAGACCTAGAGCTGACGCTGTAAGGAGAGTAGAAAGTAGTTTTGCAATTACATAAAATAGAAAATTTACTTTTGTATAAAAACTCGTGGTGACTTATAGAATTGTGCAACGTTGCAAAATTTCTACCAAGCCCTCTAAATAAAATGTATTATCACCACTCTAGGAGGTTTCCAAAAGTGGAATGGCGTGTAACTGCAGCTGGGACCACTGTATGGGAGGGAAACAGTTAACATATCTATTGTCTGTAACCAATGAAATGCTGTGTTCTTACTGTAAAGCAAGCTGGAAGCTGCCACCTCACTGGGGGAGTATAAAAACCCTACCAGGAAGCAGAGGTGTCTCAGGCCAGCTGCCTGACACCTTGGGGCAGTCAGGAGAGGTCCACTGTCTGGAATCGGCTCAATGTTACCCAGCCCAGCCTGAAGTTACTACCAGGCTGTGAGCAACACTTCCTATGGACCAGCTATCTCCTACCAGCTTTCCAAACTGCTGAACCTGCTGCTGATGTTAAGCTGTTGCCTGTTGTTCAAGTTCCAATAAATAACTGTGAGTTGATTTGCAAAACGTGCCTCTGTGTGATCCCTGGATGAGGATGGTCACCATCACAGTTTCCCCATCCTTCATCACCCATGGATACACCTCAGGGGTTGCCCCGGGGAGAAACATCCTTCATCAGCCTCTCCCTCCATATTTCTTGCACACACCACCTGCTGGAGACCTTCCAGGCTGTAGGCCCGTTCTCCAGTCCCAATATCAAGCACCATGACCACAGGGTGCCGAAGGCCGCATTAGTCAGCCACTCTGGTATCCTGGGTCCCGACTGCCTCCAGCCATCCGAAGAAAGGCCAGCCCCTAAAGGGTTGGCCTCTTTACCTCATGTTTTTGTAATGGGTGTGTAAGTGCGGCGGGGGGGGCAGGATATGAGGTAATTTACCAATATACATCTAGTAATAGTTCTGCTCCGCTTTCTTGATCTGTAAAGTGAAGCCTCCTGTCTTTTACCTCATCAGCCAGAGATTCCTGACCATAAAATGGCTGCAGTAGAAGGGTCATGCGACGCTCCATCTACAGTCAGGAATGTCTGTCTGATGAGATAAAAGGAGGCTTCAATTTACATAAACCCCCCCCAAAAAAAAAAAAAAAAAAAAAAATCGGTGCAGAACTTTTTAACGATGTGTATTGGTAAATTACCTAATACCCTGCCCCCACACACTTACACACACATTACAAAGAACATGAGTTAAAATGGCCAACCCCTTTAAGCCTTGACCACTGTTTGGGAAGCCATGGAAGGAGAGATTTCCCATTGTTTCAGTAGCAGATCTCATTCTCCTTTGCCTGCACGGACCAGGAGTATATGAATCCACAATCGCAACGCTGAGTCTCTGGCTGGTGAGCGCAGCTGACCGCACTCCTACTCCGAGGTAGCTCTTTGCAGACTTTAGCTTCTAACTTCATATATCATGGACAGTTTTTTTTTTCTTCTTTCCAGCATGGAGCAAGCCAAAACTTTTTGTTAGCTTGGGCAAGTGTGCGTTACTTATTCTTCAGCAAATAATTAGAAGCATGTGCGAGCTGATATAACAGTTCATCAATACGGCGTGCCTGATTGCCTGTGGTATGGCGCTATCTCCTTCCAGCTCCATATGACACTTGTTAGGTATACTGGCTTCCATTTTTTTTTTTTCCCTCGTAGGGCCAAATGCTTAAGTTATGTTTTCACTCTGGAAATTCTGGAAGCTCCATTATTTAAAGCGGCTTATCACAACATGACGCGAGCAGGCAGCTTGATTTTCAATTAATCTGTCAGTGTAAGAACAGTAAAAGAAAATACTGGAAGTCCACAAAACGCGGATGAAGTCGCTCCTTTGTTCCCGGCTCCAGCGGCCGCCTATCTGTACGCCGACCTGAGATTCATGTGTCTGCGCGGTGCACCTGGGCTGCGAGATATTTATGTCTGGAGATTTACGGACTATCAGCGGGTTTTACTGACGTGCGTTAAATCACGTTCTGTTCACGATCAGAAGGTCGGGCTATCAGCGAGAGAACGGAGAGATGTGCGGGGTATAAAGGGTTAAAATGCCCACCCCCTATCCCATACGCAGCTAGGTAAATTACTTAGTTTTAGTTTAGGAGGAAATCTCAGCTGTACTTACCTCTGCTGAGTATTTAAAGGGTTTTATTTTGGATTTTAAGGGGTTTTCTGGCTTCCCTCAAAAAGCATGGTAGATCATGTGACCACTACGGTAAGGTGACCACTGGGGCCAATAAGTAGGCGCAGTAGCAGGAATGGGGGTGTGGGGGGACAGGAGGCTGCAGCACAGGAACCAGGTATGTGCTGGGATTGGCCGGATTCATATAATAATCCTAAACACATGATGACTATGACAACCCTCCTGAATCCGTCCAGATTTCATAGTAGTCTATGGAGAGGGAGGAGTGAGCATGACCTGCGTAATAATGGAGAATCACAGGTACATGGAGGCATCTGGATCTCTATCTTAAAAGGGAACCTGTCAGCAGTGACCTCCCCCCCCCCCCAAAAAAAAAACCATATACCATTTAGATGCCTCTATCCGTGGGATCGGAGGCATCAGTCTTCTTAAAAAGACGTTTATTGATGTCCTCTATTACTAAAGATCCAGTCATGGAGGCGGGGAGCACCAGCATACAGTCAGCTACCCGTCCTCCTCACTGACACTGCTAACCCGGAACCCATCAGGAATGAGAGAGTTGAGGGAGATGCTGGCTGTGTGTGATGCTCTGCTCCCTCATTCCCCCCTCTCTCAGGAATTCTCTTCAGGAGTCTCAAACGGCCAAAGTCTCTATACAACTCCCTCATTCCCCCTCCCTCACTCCCGAGAGGGGCTGGTTTAGCAGTGTCACTACCAGTTAGGAGACAGGGTAGACTCTGTACTGGAGCTCCTCCGCCTCCATGACTGGATTTTTAGGAACAGAGGACATCAATAAAAGTATCTATTAGAAGAATGGTGGCTCTAATCCCATGGATAGAGGCATCAGTGGAACATGTATAAAAACTTCCAAAAGGTATTGTGTGTGGTTTGTTGGGGTGGGAGGGGGTGACTGGTGACAGGTTCCCTTTAACCCAAACACTTCATTTACATCATCAAAGGTCAGTACTTCTAATTTATGTCCTGTATGATCCTGACTATGTGACTAAGAGAGAGAGAGAGTGATTTGACAGATTCTCCTCTACTTCCGGTGTCCAGTGTACGGGAGACATCATTGCAGCTAGTCCCCACCTCCAGCTTAGAGACAATTGAAAAAATATCTCAAAAAGTCACATAATAGTCCTGAAAATATTGAGGTGAATGAGCACTGCACCTCCAGATGGCCATTACACTAGGGTCACAGGTCTCGTTCAGGCACTGCCATCCAAAATGGAAAGCAGCTAATCGGAGGGGGAGCCAGGTACAACTATTATCGACCTATTCTACTGATAGGTCATTGATAGATTTAGGTCAGCAATACTTTAGTGACTTTCAGACAGTGCTGTATACAGTATATAGTCAGTGGAAGCAGGTAGGTTGTCCTCTGCTCCGTGCATGAAAAGAATGAATGAACTAAAATCTGCCCCATGAGCAGCTCCATCTATTATTACACTTTATCATGGTCTCCGCGCAGTAACACTCCGGTGGAAATGTTCTTCTTAGTTACCAACAGCTTCATCTCAACTTCCCAGATTGAAATCATTCATTTCCTCCAGCTTCATGTGCAGTACGAGAGGAGCCTCCTGCACCCGGACCAAAAACAATACAGCTCAAGTGTTTCTGAGATTTTCCTCCATATTGAACATAATTACAAATGGCAAACAGTGTTCTGCAATAATCACTTCCAGAGGCGGGGGGCGACCTGTAGCACACGGATCCACACGCGAGTCCGATGGATTTTTTATTTTTTTTGCCTATGATCTCAATGTTCGTCTTAACCCATTTAGTAGAGTCTTAATGTGTCTCCAAAGTGTATTAAACACATAAATCTGATGAACTTCTGAGAAACGGGCTGCATTTATTATAAATAATAATAATAATAAGTTAAAATAGTGTACTATGTGCTATGTGTAAATGAGTATGAGCACCTCACCTTTAAAGGGAACCTGGCACCACATTTTCACAAATACAGCTACTGACAGGTTCCCATAGGCCCCTACTAACTAACTGACACCCTTCATTTAGTCAAAAATGGTTTCCCTCACACCCCCTATAAATCAACTTAGTGTTATATTACCTAACAGAGGGGGAGTGTATTGCTCGGCCGGCCCCTCCCATCTACTCCTCCCCATGTCCCATTCCTCTTCCCAGCATGTCATGTAACCAAGGTAATGTCATCTAAGGTCACGTTTCATTTGAAATGTCTACCCCATGTATGTATCTGATCACATGAAATCACAGAAGTCTCCATGGAGGATGGGGAGAAGTAGAAGTCCATGGAGGCTGCTATGATTTTATGTGATCAGATACATACAGGTGGTAGACATTTCAAATGTAACAGCACCTTAGATGACATCACCCTGGTCACATGTCATGGAGTGCCCAATGATGTAACAGCTCTCTCTCAATGTTCAACACAGCAGCATTTCCTAGCAGTGAGACCTGTCAATCAGGAACAAGGAGGCAGGGCAATGCAAGTAACATTTAATATGGAGGACTCACTTAGTATGATTGGACTCACATCAGGTGATTTGCATATAAGTTTACAGACTGATTTTTTTTAACATTGCGGCCATGGAAAGTTTAGGGATATTTTGGGTGGGTTAATTTAAATGGCAGGTTCCCTTTAAACAAACTGTGTCCCTTGTCTGTAAATGAGAAGGGAACACGGTTTCTGGCCACTTCTTGACTTGTAATAAGAATGGTGGAGACCTAGCTACTGCAACTCACTGCTCCCCCTCCCCTCTGCAAAGACTTTTATGTAATCTGACACCTCGCTGAGCTTCTGTTCTCTGGCTAGCAAGATGAAAATCAGTAGAAATTTCTGAATAAAGGGTAGATTAGTAAGGACATTAGTATTCACTTGTATTATTTGTTAGAGGACCTTCAGGGCTACGATTTGTAGTCTCTGTTGAACGCAAAGCCATTGCAATGTCTGTTAAAGGCTTCAGAGTGATACACAACAGCAGCAGAGGAGAGCTGGGGGTGGGGGTGTTAGGGGAGTATCTGAGGGCTATAATATCCAGGGGAGCTGTGGGTATAATATAAATGGAGCACAATGTTAGTGGAAGATGGGGGGGCATAATATAAGGGGGGGCCCCAATGTGAAGGGGAGATAGGGTGGCACACTGTGAAGGGGCCACAATATTAGGGGGAGCTGGTGGAGGCACAATGTGAGGGGACCATAATATAGAGGGGAGCTGGGGGGGGGGGCACAGAATGTGAAGGGAAGATGGGGAGAAAAATATGAGGGGGCAATAATGTAATGAGGAGATTTGGGGGTAAATTATGAGGGAGCCACAATATAGAGGGAAGCTGGGGAAGGCACAATGTGAGGAAGAGATGGGGAGTACAATGTTAGGGGACCACAATATAGAATGCAGTTGGGTAAGGCACAATGTGAGGAGGAGATGGGGAACACAATGTTAGGGGACCACAATATAGAATGCAGTTGGGTAAGGCACAATGTGAGGAGGAGATGGGGAGTACACTATGAGGGGACCACAATATAGAGGGAAGCTGGGGAAGGCACAATGTGAGGAGGAGATGGGGAGTACAATGTTAGGGGACCACAATATAGAATGGAGTTGGGTAAGGCACAATGTGAGGAGGAGATGGGGAGTACAATGTTAGGGGACCACAATATAGAATGGAGTTGGGTAAGGCACAATGTGAGGAGGAGATGGGGAGTACACTATGAGAGGACCACAATATAGAGGGAAGCTGGGGAAGGCACAATGTGAGGAGGAGATGGGGAGTACACTATGAGGGGACCACAATATCGAATGGAGTTTGGGCAAGGCACAATGTGAGGAGGAGATGGGGAGTACACTATGAGGGGACCAGAGTATAGAATGGAGTTGGGTAAGGCACATTGTGAGGAGGAGATGGGGAGTACACTATGAGGGGACCACAATATAGAATGTAGTTGGGCAAGGCACAATGTGAGGGGGAGATGAGGAGCACTGAGGGCGCCAATACATCATGAGGGAATACAAGAGGGTGAGGTAAGGGATGGGGCAAAAAAAATTGCTGCATCTTCTGCTCCTCTTTCTACGCCACAAAAGTTGGGAGGCATGATAAAGTGGCCCAGTGAGGCTCTGCCCCCCAGGGGCCTACTTAAAACCTAAATGTCAGTCAAAATACATCAGTAACAAACATGGCCCCCAGCCTCAAAAACATTTTACAATATTCCATGTTTACCTTCAAAAACTTGACCAACTTCTGGATCTGCCAGTACTCTGAGGGCAGGTCCGTGTTACCCTCCTGACGTCGCTCAGGCTGCTCCTCATCTTCTTCACTCTCGGTAGAACTTTCACTAAATTCTTCAGACTTTCCTCCAGGAGTTTTACTATTTTGAAAAGTAAAAAAAAATTTTTTTTAGAGGAACGTGTACAATATATAACAAAACACAGCCGAAAATATTCTGGTAAAATGATTTCCTTACTCTAGCTCCAGCCCCGCTACCTGCTGGCTTACACATGTTTGACAGGGAATTAATGAAAACGCATGTAATGTCGTCTCTGTGCACTTGACTAGACACAAGGGGGGAAAAATTTCAAGCTATTAGTCTGGTGTCAAGATAATAAGAATATTCCTCATAAATGAGGGAGGCCCCCGCGTCTTCTTAAAACAGAGACAGATGTAGCTGTCGAAAACTTATCTCCTACGAGTTCTTCACATGAAGGTTCACCTTTGGAAGGGTCATAGATATCGTGTCTTATTATTCTAAGAGGCGATTACAGCTACAAAGCACCAGGACTGAGCAGGAACATCCAAAATTGTGAACTGATCCTGGAAATGCAGTCACAGATCTGAAGAATATAGGAGCGCAGTGTGGATTTTAGTGTGTACCACGGTACTGGTTTATGTGCACATATACATGTCAAACATGTTAAGAAACAAATTACTGTACAGGCGGTCCCCTACTTAAGGACACCCGACTTACAGACAACCCATAGTTACAGACGGACCCCTCTGCCCACTGTGACCTCTGGTGAAGCTCTCTGGATGCTTTACTATAGTCCCAGGCTGCAATGATCAGCTATAAGGTGACTGTAATGAAGCTTTATTGATAATCCTTGGTCCAATTACAGCTAAAATTTTGAAACTCCAATTGTCACTGGGACAAAAGAAAAAATTTGTCGAGAACTACAATTATAAAATATACAGTTTCGACTTACATACAAATTCAACTTAAGAACAAACCTCCAGACCCTATCTTGTATGTAACCCGGGGACTGCCTGTATATACTTGAGTATAAGCCGACCCAAGTATAAGCCGAGGCCCCTAATTTTACCACAAAAACCTGAGTATAAGCCGAGTTTGGGTTTTCAGCACATTTTTTGTGCTGAAAAACTAGGCTTAAACTCGAGTATATATGGTGTATGAGATACAGGAAAAACAGCGCTACCCTCGTCCAAGATAGTACAATATTATGTAGCTCTCCAATCAGATGCTTGTGGGGTTGCTGGGAGTCGGACCTCAATCTTAGAAGACCAATTAGAACATTAGATCCCCCATATTAAAGTCCCTTTTATTTTTCAGAATATCAAATTGTAATAATTTAGTTAGTGTTGAAATATTAATTTGCTATTCAATTTGATAACATTAAAGAGGACCTGTTGTATACAGCTAGTGGCAGGTTCCCATACAGTCCTATTAACTGACTGACACCCTTCTTTTAGTGAAAAATTGTTTACACATAAATGAACTTTATCTTATATTCCCTGGCATCAGTGGGGGCGTGTCCTACTAAGCCAACCCCTCCTATCTACACCTTCCCATTTCCCATGCCTCTTCTCAGCATGTCATGTTTACCCCTTGTATGTATCTGAACACATGAAATCGCAGCATACCTCCATGGACTTCTACTTCTCTTCATCGTCCATGGAGGTATGCTGTGATTTCATGTGATCAGATACATACAAGGGGTAAACATTGCAGATGTAAAAGCCTTAGATGATGTCACGCTGGTCACATGACATGCTGCTGTGATTTCATGTGATCAGATACATACATGGGGTAGACGTTGCAGATGTAATAAGTTCTTAGATGATGTCATCCTGGTCATATGGACAAGCGCCCAATGACGTAACAGAGCTCTCTCTCAATGCTCCATACAGCAGAATATCATAGCCTGTCAATCAGGAACAACTAGTGACTCCACTAGTGTGAATGACTCACATAAGCTTACTAGTGGCTTTTTAACATTGCAGCCATTGAAAGGAACCATTTAGGGATGAGGGTTATGCTTTTTAATCATAATGGGGCACATTTACTTACCCGGTCCTGACGCGATCCAGCAGTGCGTTCTCCGACGAGGATTCGGGTCTTCCGGCGATTCACTAAGGTCATGCGCCCGATGTCCACAAGGTGTCGCTGCTGCGCTGAGGTCCGCCGCAGTTCACCAACCTATTCCTTGTGCATGTGAGTGATTGATTTTGCGACACAATTGGTTTTTTAAATTCCGTAGTTCTTCCGAATCCGTCAGGTTTTCTGACGGCCACGTCCCCCTCCATTTCTGTCGCGTGAAAGCCGGCCGCGTGCGCCACAATCCCGGCGGAATTCAGCGCAAAACGGAAAAAGTCGGGAAAACCCGATGAAAGTGCGGCCGCGGAGCCCTTAGTAATTGAGCCCCAGAGTTTTATGCAGTCTTAATTTTGGGTGCATTCATTTGCATGACAGCTTCTCTTTAAGAACTCTCCAAATGTATATCTGAATAGAACTAACTACAATACAGCGACAACGTTTTATGCCTTTTTTTTTTGCTAACACAACAAAAAAAAAAAAATCAGCTTTTGTGCGGCTGCAAATTCCATGAACAATTATTTCCATAGTTGGATTTCAACATCTGAGACAAATCTCTGAGCATCTCCGAGCTTTTAAAGGTGAAATTAGATAGAAAAATAATTACGTGAATACCTAGAGTGGGAGGTGTATCATCCCGCATCGGGACATCTGTTTTGTATTACCTCTCAACAAGAGCGAATCTTTGTTCAAGAAATAAAGAAAAAATAAGCTCCGATTTGCTCCTTTTCGTATCTTTTCCATCTTAAAAATTTCCAAATTTACATTAGAGGGAACGAGAGTCCGCTGGTAAAAAAAAAAATTAAACAAATCACCGACTGCCACTCATTATCTCTCCCATTTATTAACATCTGCTTTTGCTTGACATCAATCAAAGATAATCTTTCAGCAATGATCAGACAATTTTTTAGTCTGGTCCTGAGTGCGAGACCCATTACAGTTCATCGGGACGAGTCAAGTCAATCTTGGTGTCCAACGCCTAGAAAATATCACATCCAGATGGTCGCTTCAGGTTTATCGGGAATCTGAATGTTTCTCTGGGTAAACAGTGAAGTCTGCGAGACCGTCTGCCCGAGATACAATGCGGCATCGGGCTACAGATGTGGCCACCCATAACTGTGCTCAAATTCGGTTAACGCTTCCGGTTTCTTATAAAACCAATAAAATCTCAAAATACAAAACCCCTTTAGAAGAAGCAATTTCCATTATAACTGTTGCGCGGTCGCACTAGGATTGAAAGTTTTCATTATGTATTAGGGTCAGGAAGTAAGAGTTCTCCTTACGGAGTCTTTGCCAACTTAGGCTGCATTCACACTGCCGTACCATAGCGGGCAACGGCAGAGCATGGGGAGAGGAGGAGGAGGTGAGCGCAGCTCACCCCCGCCCCTCTCCATAGGAAGATATGGCGCACGGCGCCGTACTACGGAGAAAGATAGGACATGTCACATCTTTTTCTGGGGTACGGAGCGGTATGGTGCCGCACGTGTGCTGCACCGTACCGCTCCCGTTGGGCTCCGTGCGCCCATTGCCGTCTATGGGGGACGTATATCGGCCATATATACGTCCCCCATACGGCAGTGTGAATGTAGCCTAGGGCCATGATGTAGGCGTGTGGAGTCTTATAGCCATTGATGCTCCACTAGGGGATTCTGGGAAAATATGCAAAAAAATTTCCATGATGGGATAAGGAAAACCACGCCTCTTTTAGCTACCTCGTAAGGCAGCTCCCTTGACATCAAGCATGACCTACAAGAAGCCTTAAGACATGATGCGGGATTAAAACCAAACCAGTATATCTATTCCAGAATTTATTCATTCTGTATTAGTCAGATTGCCCAAATTCCTAAAGGGAGCTTGATCCGCATAAAGAAAGTTGAGGCAATACTGCTGTAACGGCCATGGCTGCCGGCATCCCGGTGTCTCGCCAGCTCCCTCCTCATCAGCACCTGGTAGCTGCTCCTGGATGCATGGTGCTACCCACTTGCCACTAGTTCCAGGGTCCTAAGGAGTCCAGAAATCCAAAAAGCCAATGGGGGGGGGGGGGTTATTATCTCCACACTGGCGGTGGAGCGGGCCAGCGCAGGGTGTTCCTGCACTAGCCCACAAAACTTCAGGACTGTATGTTTGCAGGTTATGGTACAATTCTATAAAGGCAGGGTCAAGCAAAGAATTGTAGGCCAGCACCAGCTGTCCAGCAGGAGTCTCCTGATATATCCGGACTTTATCAAACGCCGGAGAACTGACGTATGATAAATTCCTCCCAAGTGTCCCCTGTTCCTGTGTACGACTCCGATTCTGCTTCATGACTCTGATCCAGTTTTGCCTGCCTTGATCTCAGGCTTGTAACTTAGATTCTGTCAGTTTGCTCCCTGTCCTGACCTCTGGCTTGTCCCTTGGATTCTACCTGACTCTTTCCTGCCCTGACCTCAGATTGTCTTTGACTTTTCTCTGTCTGACCCCTGGTGCTTCACATTAATCCTCTGATCTACCAGATGTCACCTACACCAGGGCTACGCTAAGATGTAGCAGTTTTAAGACCATTTGTAAAAACCAACAGAGACACTGGGATAATGCGTTGGGGATTAGCCTTGCAGCACTGGTGTCCTGGGTTAGAATCCCACACAGGTCAACATCTGCAAAGAAATTGTATGTTCTCTCCCTGTTTGCGTGGGTTTCCTCCGGGTATTCCGGTTTCCTCCCAAACTCCAAAAACATACTGTTAGGTTGTTTCGATTGTGAGCCCATGGGGACAGGGACCAATTTGACATGCTTGTGCAGTGCTGCATAATCTGTGTGCGCTATATAAATAAAGAATTATTATTCTTTATTATTAAAGTAAGGTAGGTGACAAACAGAATACACATCCCATTGCCTGTAACCACTGGATAGTTGGGGGCATCAGCAGTTAATATGTATTGCAGTTAATAAGAGGTAAAAGCCTAAAAACATCCTACCTTTTTAAGGCACTTGGCCTTCTAACCCCCGGGGTGACAATGAAGGACCTTTTCTTACTCTCTGAGCTGGTCGGCTTAGCATTTTTCTGTTCTTTGGACCCCTCCTTCTTGTTTGTAGACCTCTCGTCCTTGTTTGTAATTGTGGCTCTGGAAAAATAAATGACTCTGTTCAGACGTTCAAGCAAAAAAAAAAGTTATTTTCATTTTCAATGAATCTTAATTTCTTTCCTGGATTCGGAACATGCTTGTGTTATTATAACTTATATTGTAAGGACTTTTTATAGGATATTTATACTTGGGAGCGGAGATTTGTAGACGATTACGACAACGAATGCGACTCCTTTAAGATCAATGAGGATCGCAAAGGGGGGGTTACGATACAAAGAACCGATGTGCGGGCGCACTTACGTAGGCAAAGTTATTAGTCCATATTTTATCTATTAGTGTTATTGAGTGTTATTCTGTACGGTCATAAAACTTTTAAAAAGTCGCAAAAAAATATAAAAGAGAAAAAAGAAAAAATTTGAAGTTGTTAAAATAACAGGAAGAGTTGCCAAAGGCACGGAGCATTTGCGGTTTGTGCCACTCCACGGCTTCACAGATGTCACAGATATTACGGCCCGCGCTCCGGGGTCAGGGCTCTGTGGCTGTGAAACAAATTATTGGATGTAATTGGCCTATTAGCGGAGACAGAAAAAAAACAGATTCTATAGCAAAGAGTGGAAAGAATCTGTGCAGGAGGTCACCGGCTTTGAAATGCTACGGCTAAGTCTCCATTATCGGGATCTATAAACATGCAGCTGGCGTTACGGTATGAGGTCATCCTTTGATGCGTAGCAGGAGCCGCCGCGGCGCACAATGGTGTAGACATGGTATCGATACTTGGCTATGGCTTATAACTCAGGAGATCCAATTAAGCTGCTTGGTATAGCGACAGGATGGCTCATTTCCATGACAATTACACAATATTATTTTTTTTTGGGGGGGGGGGGGATGAAGTATCCATGTCAAACATAGTGGGAGAAAGTGGGGTGAACAGAAGTGTAGGCCGATGGTACGCGGCCGTGTGAGTCAGTTGATCGTGGACCGCGCACTGGATGGATTTCATAGACAGGATGGGACTATGTGCATCATAGTGAAATATGATGCAAGGAGTCCCTGCTTCCTTGCTCCACTGCAGGGAAGAAGGGAATCCTTGCATCATATATCACTGTGATCCATATTGTCCTATCCACTGTATTGTGCTCGGTCCAAACAGGTATTTGCTAAGTCACCCCTGAAGTTTGTGCACCTACAACCCCTAGCAATGGGACAATGGGAGGATAAATACCTATTATGACACAACTACCTTATATATTTGTATTGCCTGACATTGCAGCTCATCACCGGAGTAAGGCCTGTATGTGGGCGCACCATGTGGAGCTATAGGTGCTCTATATACTCTCTATATCTATATCTCTGTGCCTTGCTATACCATGCAGTTATTCTCCTATATTAACCTCAGATTTGGTCACATTTGCTGAGGCATTAGGGGGCCCATACACTTCTACAGTCCAATCCTACAGCACAATGAGGTTTATGGAGTGTAATAATATTATTATAGTCTAAGACTAGGTCCAGCGGTTTTCTGCTAAGATTTTAAGAAATGGAAATGATTTCCTCATGTCCCATCATCTGCAATTGAATTGAATCCTTACCGTCCCGCATCCTAAGGTGGTCGCAGCCAGGGACGTACCTACAACGTACAGTTATACGGCCATAAAACTACAGCCCTGGCTCCGTGCTTTCCCTTTAGTCCTTTATAATTTCTCATCTTTATTAGATTAGTAAATTATAACGTCCGCGTAAATCAAGGCAGAATTTAATAACGTTTTTACGTCTGTCGTCTTGTCCTACTCGTTTGTATGAAGACTCGCAATCTGCAATTTGACTGAGGTTTTCCAGAGAATTTTTCCATCTACAAAATCACCGCCGCTAAGTAAAATAATTTGGCCTTTGTCTATGGATCTGGTTCATTTAAAACGTCCATAAACTATGAGAATTGCAAGGTATTAGGATAGAAAAGACAACATACTCCTGGTGACCATTAAGGGTTAGGTTCTTCCATTTCAGAGACGGCTCTAATTTGGCCTTGTTAGTCTTGCTTTTTACAAGCGGATTCCTTGTCTTCTCCTGTGCTTTCTTTTCTGGATACTCATTAGACCAATGGTTTTGGCTTGGTTCCTCCGCTTCAACTACATCCACATGTTGAATGGTTGGAGCCACTGGTGGGTCTTCGGAATATATAAAATCCTATGAATAGACAATACGGTTTTATGAATCGTGTTGTTTTTCGGACAAATGCTCGTGGTGGGAAATAGGCTGTAACAAACCTAGTAAAATGGAGGAAGAGGATACGATGTAATGGGAGAAGAGAGTGATAGACACAGTGACAAAATACAAAGTCATTGTTAGGTTGGGATCACAAGTGTCGCACACATTTATGGGAACATTTACGAAGGGCTTTGCGCCAGTTTTCTGCAAACTGATTGCACAGATATTTAAGAAGGGTCCGTGCCACATATGTGTCGCAGATGGACTATTCTTTATGCAACACAAATTAGGGGGCGTTACGGTGCACGGTCAGACCATGCGCTCGATTTAACATGCCTACATTAGAAGTGGTGCACTCTGTCCGGGCAGTGCAGGGGGCACCAGATTCATGAAAAACATGCACCAGAAATCCTGAATCTGGCGTCCCCTGCACGCTACACAGGCACTGCACTGTTGTTAGTAAACGTACCCCTTAGTGTATACGTCAAGAAAGGTTTTCAAGGGACTTTCAAGGGGTCAGGTTGTACCACTTGCATTAGGTTTTCTGTTATTTAAAGGAAACCTACCATTTGCTTTTATGCATTATGAACCAAACATACCTTGAGAATGCTGTAGCTATACTGATGCAGAAACATATCCTGTTTTATCCCTGTGCTGAGTGGTTTTGCTGAAAAATTATTTAAAAAATTATGATAATGAGGCTCTGTCGCTTCTGTGGCTGCCCCAGTGCTTCTCCTCTTACCCTGATTATGCACTGCTGCAATCATTGTGTTGTCCCTGACAGGCAGAAGTAATCAATCGCTGCACCATTCCCCAGCTGCTGTGTAGGAGTCATCCAGCTCAGGTTGAGGTTGGAAAGCTCCGTGTAATGTGTTTATGAACGGCAGCCTGTACGCAACCCAACTTTCCCAAGGTCCTGAATTTTATAATTGTATTTTTGAGCAAAACCACTCAGTTCAGGGATTAAACAAGATATGTTTCTGAATGAGGGTCTCAACAGCATTCCCGAGGCATGTTTGGTTCACAATGCATAAAAATGGTAGATTTCCTTTAAGACAGAAAAAATAGCAGTCTAACTTTCAACTAAAAATTGACAAGCTTTACGGAAGTGGCGCAAATGGACACTGACGAAAGCCATAAAAATGTCCAGTGAAATTCCAGCAAATATTAACGGATTTGTTCGCCTTCTGTTTTAATTTTGTTCTGACAGAAGATAATTATGGAGGTCTGAACGGAGGTGAAAACTGGGCCCAAGACTACAGGTAGCATTTAGATGACATAGGAAGACCTATTCCTCTGTAAATCCTCTTGGATTTGCTATGCAAGTGCTTAAATGCACCTCGAAATCTACAACAAAATTCATTGAACCATCTGAATAAAGAAATCTAAATGTTTTGTGACACTTGCAGATTTTGCTACAGCAAATTATTGGATTATAAGGACTAGTGATGAGCGGACCTGTACCGGTTGAAGTTCGCCAAGTTCTGCCGAACTTTGAACAAAAGTTCAGTCCAAGTACCCAAATGTGAACAACCACAACAAAGGGCTGGCCCCGATTGCGGGTCTAAACCCTTTAAATGCTGCGAGCAAAGAGTGTACGCTGCCATTTTTCCTAGTATTGTCACTCCTCCGTGACATCATTGGGAAGCGACAATTCTAGGGAAAATGGCAGCATTTTATAGGGTTAACTCAGTCTGAAGTCCGGGTTCAGGTCCGCTCAACCCTAATCGGGACCTATTTCCTGCCAATGAGAACCTGATACCTCATCTAAGACGCTCTACCTGCTTAGTGATGTTCTCTGCAAATCGCGGTGACTTGTCCTTCAACAACGTTATGAGATCCTTATAAACTTGACCTTGTCTGTCATAGTTAATTTCATCTTTATCCTTCATTATACCCTGTAAAAGGATTTGGGGAAGATGAGTGAGAATTTTACTAATATGAGACCAAGCACCAACAGACAGGGATATACCCACCATATTCACAAAGGCCCCCGATGTACTGTACGTCACACAGAGAGGGTCGGTGTCATGAGGTGTAATCATCAGATAGCAGATTTCCCCGTGAACTTGTCTCCAAGGCGGAGATCGGCAGCCGTTCGAGAATTCATAGTCTATAAAGAGATGACAATGATGTTAAAATGAAATAAGCTAGATTTTTTTTTTAGATACAGTCACCTGGGCAGCTACTGTTATCTATAGGAGGTTTGCCTTCAGTCAAGCACGGCCCTATGGCGAAGGATCTGAAAATGGAATGTTTAAAGGAAAATGTTGCCTTGATTTGGAACCCTAAGCCACCCAAGGCTCCTCGCCCCTCCCTTGTCCATAGGAAGGAGTGCTGCCAGGCCATACGTATGGCTAAAGATAAAGTATGTCGCTCGGTGCTCATCCTATCGAGCTGTACACAATGTATTTACACGGTGGCTGTATATTAGCTGCCTTTCGTATGTCTAGCATGTGGCCGTCATATACATGAAAGGGGCCTTATCTAGAGACACATCTCCGATGCTTGCAGTGTATATACATTGCATAGGTGCATTCCCAGGGAAGCTGGGGACTAATCCATGAGGGGTCAACACCCAGTTCTTGTACCATTCCACAGTTTGGGCCCAGCACAGAGCATGGAGCATGAAGTAGGTGGCTCTCACCTGTGAGTAGTGGCTTAATGACGTTACTTTCATTGACTACAAGTGTGAACACTGCAGTCAGCAGTAATCTGAGAGTCTGGAATTAGGTCTTCAATATCAGTTTGGTGGGCACCCAGCAATCCCTTAGAGAATGAAAGAGGAAGCAGACAGCTCCGTTTTCTGTGTAGTGGTCAGACCAGGTTACTACAGATCAGTATCTTTTCATTTGGACAGGAGCTAAGTGAAAAGATGATTCGGTTCAGCCACTACACAGAGAACGGCGCCATCTCCTCATTTTTCAGTTTACCGCCAATGATGAATCTGTGGGGGTCCTGGACATCGACCAATCTGATATTGTACTTACCCCTTATGTAGATGAATAGGAGTTGAACTTAGTCTGACCACTACCCAGGAGACCGCTGTCTACTTCTTTCCTCCTTTCTGTACCAGATACTGAGCTGATATGTCAATATGCGGAGTGTTGGACCCTCACCATTCCAAGGTCTTCAATATACAATATGACCCTAGAAAACCCCTTGAACTACAGCTGAGCCAATGCTATTAGACTACATAGAGACAATGCATACATTATAATGAACCATGTTCACACACAGCATATTGTCTGTGTATATACCGCACGGCACAGACCTGAGGTGTAATCTATGGACTTCAGCACAGATTTGTCTTCATCTTTGCAGAAACGTCTGATCAGATTAATCTCGTTCTTCACTGCGGTGGGAGAAATCCGGACTTCTCTGAAATGAGAAACAGAAAGCGATTATTACCTTGACCCAGAACATCTGTCTTTGCTGTAGAGTGGACGGCCCCGTGTGTTCCAGTATTAATGTTTCACATAAAAATCCTTGTTGAGTCACACGAGGTAACGCTCCCTCGTCCTACTGAATAGATTCATTCCTTGTTATGTCAACCGATACACAGAGAAAAGGGAAGCGCAAGTACTAAGGATGAATGACTAAACAAATCCTTTAGTACAATATTCCTACAGGTTTCTACATACAGCTCCAAGGCATGCCCACACATCTCCATGGTAACAGACCACAAACAAGCCCTGTGTAGTCTGGTCCTATAGCCATAAACTCTTCAACCTGCCAGACAATATCTTTGAATACCCCAGAACAAGAGATTTTGACTTCTTCAGGACCTTCTAAATCTAGAAATGCAACCCTGAATTACCCTACACCCGCAGATATAATAACTTTTAAAGGAAACCTACCATCAATATAAAGAATGATAAACCAGAGCCCCTACCGTGCTGTAGCTTCACAGGCTGTTACTCTGTCCCCACCCCCCATGTTCCTTCTGCACTTCCCCCCCTCTGTCTGCCTGCTGGGAGGGGGGAAGTGCTTCTACACAGTCTAACAGTTGGTGAGGCTACAGCACAGAGGGGCTCTGGTAGCGTTTCCAGGTATTATACCCAATACACTTTAATAGTCAATTCTAGGCACTAGTCACCTGACAAAAAATATTTGCATGCCACGATCAGTGAATTGAGGGCCTGAGTTTCGGGCCCTTACTCATCTGAAGGTCCAACAGTCTTAAAATAGTGGGATTTTTCCCCCACCAATCAGCTATTCCGGGCGTACAGGGAGCACAAACAGCTCCATGTCCTGTGTAGTGGTTGGCGCTGGGAACTGCAGCTGAGTCCCTATACACTTTATCAAGAGCTCAGCTGACTACTACAGGTACAATGGAGTTGGACATTCACCTCTGTTCTCTTTTTGTTGGAGAGGCAGATTTTACAGGGTTCAAGGGATGGTGAACCTTGAAGACCCCCAAAGTGAAGCCCAAACCCACATATTTATCGTACAGTGCAAACATGGCAATTTAATGTTAATGTTACTTTTTTAACTTCAATATCTTATCGTCAAATATTGTCAGTTGTGCTTTGCCACAACTCTCAATGGAATTAGCATCATGAGGTCACCAATACCATTAAAAGAAGGGGGGATTCTTATTATTGTTCCAGCTTCCACCTGGGTCACCCAAACAGGAAGAATCCCTGCATTCCTGCACAGTGTTACAGCCTTGGAAGCAACCATATGGAGGGACTCTAGTTAAGGCACCCAGAGCCCTTATTTCCATAAGTTTCAAAGTTGATTTTTTTTAGAAGGAATGAGACCATGGATAACCGTTCGGTGCCGTGAACCCATTGCCGTCTATGGGGGACGTATATACGGCGTCCCCCATACGGCCGTGTTAATGATCCCCCATAGACGGCAATGGGATCACGGCGCAGTACGGGAGTGGTGCTGCACGTGTACCGCTCTGTAGCCGGGAGAAAGATAGGACATGTCCTATCTTTCCCCGGAATACGGCGCCGTGTGCCATGTATCACTGTGGAGGAGGGTGGGGGTGAGCAGCACTCGCCCCATGCTCCTCTCCCTAGCACCAACATGTGTACGCGGAGCTACGGTATGGCGGGCACACATCGTGTGAATGTAGCCTTACTATAGATCTTGATAATATAAGAAATCAGTCTAAAATCAGTGAGCAGGAGGGTCCCTTCTTCCATTATAACCCATGGCCTCTTTGCTATAACACCGGCCGTGTGCCATGGGTAATATTTTTGTTGAAGATTACCGAGTATACTCACAGACATAAAAACGTATTACCAGCGACGTTGGTGTAGCCTGCTGACTTAAAAGAAAACACTAAAGCATTTTATTATTTGATTAAGTGGCTCGAAACCTCAACTGCTGAAGACAGGAGGTCTTTTTTCTACCAGTGGAAAGTGATATCCTGTCCTTGGCTCGAGCCTCAGTGCGAGTTTTCTCCACTGGTTGCCGCAGCCAAACCATTGTGGGAACGGTGCACAACTTACGATCAGACACTGATAACTCGCAGGGATCCGATTGCTACATCAGAGATGTTCTAATGTTCTATTACCGAGCCACGAACCACAAGATGTCCCAATAAATAAAGCGCCAGCTCCGGGGGCCTGTGTGGCACACACTTAGTAAGTGCAACCCGCCGGTGGTGTTGATTTAACAACTGGAAATAGATTCCTTTTTTTAGCAACTGGCAATTGACTGGACGTCATCTGAAATATTTTATATCATAACCAGAAATATAAAACATATGGACACGGTTCGCATCCCGCAGATGAGTTGGAAAACAACTTTTTTTTTTCTTTTTTTTTTTCCACTTCCAATTAGGTTTTCGCCTGCTCCTATGTTTTCACATCAATAAATGTAACGATTTTCATATCTTTCACCTTCCCCGTCATTATTTTTTCCTAGCGCATAAAAAGCAGATGTTGCTGCTCATTATAGAGGTCTGAGATGATAGACTGGAAATATGGGAGTTTGTAAATGTACTTACTGGGAGATGTGTTTCAGAGAGCTGTTCAGCAGCTGCATATCCAGTTGCTGGAGCAGCAGAAAGATTTTCATCTTGATTTCGGCCTCTTGGTCTTCGTTCTGACGCATTTTGTCCAACAGGCGCAGCATGGAGGTGTCTTCTCCTTCCACTGTGGAGAAGCCGGCGCCGAGGATTCTGGACATGGGGTCTCTGTTTGCTGAAAACACAAAGCGCTATATAAAATCAGAATGTAAAGGATCTTGTGTGTTTAGGCGACATACGTTCTTCCTAAACTTCCTATACCCAAACACACTTGTCTAAGAGAGAGATCCGTAATCCTCCAACACCTCTGCCGGTAGCTTTTGTTTCTAGAGAACTTATGGATTGGGCTTCTTGAAATCCAGCATGTCCAAAGGGAACCTGTCACCAGAATTTACCATCGGAAGAAAGGATAGATCCAGCACAGCAAACCATGGTCCAGGATCAAAATGTAGACTTTATTCCAAAAATTGTAGCCAGTGTATAGTAGTCAGCAGAACAGCCGACGCGTTTTCAGTGATAACAAACATTCTTACTCATGCGTTGGTTATCAACGGAAATGCGTCGGGTGTTCTTATGCCATGAGTACAAGTGTTTGTTAACACTGGAAACGCGTCGGCTGTTCTTTTGTCCTGCTCACATTAGCTGGTTGTGACAATATTGGATACTTTAGGCTGGATACAATGTTTGGAATAAAGTCTATGGGGCACATTTACTAAGGGTCTGCACACTGTATTTCCGTCGGGTTTCCCGACTATTTGCGATTAGCGCCGCATTTAACAGGGGTTTTTGGAGCACGGATCGGATTTTGGCACAATCCGAACACAAATTGGGGGGCGTGGCAGTCGGACAACCCGACTGATTCGGACTGAGCACAGGATTTAAAATTCAAATTGTGTCGCAAGACAATGCGCTCACATACACCGGGAAGAAGAAGGTGAACTCCGGCGGACCTCAGCGGGGAAGCGACACATGCAGGATATCGGGCGCACGATAGAGCTTAGCTTTAAATTTATAAACAGCTGTGGGAAAGTTAAAGCTGAGCTCTGATTGGCTGCCATGGGCAACTAGAACAGATCTGCTCTCAGACACTTCTGATAAATCTCCACCATTGGCTGTAAATGTTAACTGCAGATGGACCAGGTGGAGAGGTAGAGGGTGTGAGTGCTCCAACCCTGCACCTCTCCGTTGAAAGATGAGTGGCCTCCCCGCAAATCAGGTACGGCACGGACACCCAACCCAGTCAAGGTGCAGGGAGACATCATGTGCTTACAGCACTGTGACCGGATGCTACAGACTATCTATAGTGGCCATGATCTGCCCGCAATTTGTGCAGCCATAATTACAGTCGTGTGTATGGGACCTACAATCCACTTCCCTCTTTTTCTCTCCGTCTCCGATTCTGTAGATCGCAGAAGCACAATCCTGAAATATGATATTCTTATCTTTTATATAATACATTGGGGCACATTTACTAAGAACAGTGCAGCATATACTATGTGCAGTTGCCTGTGTAGTGTGCAGGGGGCGCCAGATTCAGGATTTCTGGCACACGTTCTTCATCAATCTGGCGCCCCCTGTACTGCCCCGACAGAGTGCACCAACATTTTTTTGGTGGACCTTTAACTTGGGGTGTGCAACACATTTCTGTCAGATTTTGCATGATAAATGTGGCGCCCGATCCGACTGAGCACCGGAACGCCCCCTTCAGTGCAGAAATTGGTGTTGTGTAAGAATAATGTAGCCGTGACACACGTGTTGCAGACTCTTGTTAAATACCTGTGCAAGCAGTTTGCACATAAAACAATGTGCAAGGTCTGACAGAAAACTGGCGCACGGCCCTTAGTAAATGTGCCCCAATGTTTCTAGGTACTACAGAACAGAGGATAGGGGAGTCTAAAGTGACACTCCCCCTGCAGTCAACTTCATCTCAGGTAAAATATGATTCTTCTCTGCTCATTTGCATGCAGCATTTTTATGAGAAAACCCCATGTTCTCATTATCAGTGGGGGTCCCAGTATTCAGATACCCATAACCAGCAAGCTATTCCCTTTTCTGAGCACAGAGTGTAACACTAAATTCTGGCAGGACTGTAGAATCTGGCTACAGAGCTTGTTTGTAGTCTGTTACCATGGGAACATATGATGCTGCAAATAAGCTGCAAACACAAAGTGATAGAAGTTTCTTCCATTATAATTTGATGTGCCTTGAGGTGATTTGGATTAAAAGATGAATATGGAAGGATGTTTTAGCATAATAAGATCTTATTGGGGAAGTGTGTGAGCTCTGACCATAGCTAATCCCCACACTACACTAGACAGCACCCAAAGCCCTTCAGCGCTGCGCTGAGATTTGCATCACAACATGCGAAACAGACGACCATTCAATCCGATGGTGTTTAATTTAGGACTTGGTGTCATAGATTTCCAGGAAGATAAAGCCCCTAAGTGGTGCCAAAGGCTAAAAAAAAATGGTTCAGCACAATCATCACTACAAAGCCTTCAAAAGTTCAATATGGCCAATGACATTAAAGGAAATCTACCAACAAACCTCATCATGACACCACTCATAGATCCAGGCACCGCGACGGTGGTAAACTTCCTATCTTTTTTTTTTTTTACATGGCCTGCTTCCTTTTAAAATCAACTTTAGAAAATATGCTAATGAGCCAGAAAAGTTATGAGCATGTTATCAGAGCCCCTCTGTGCTGTAGCTTCACAGGCTGTTACACTGTGTTGTAGCACTTCCCCCTCTTCCACTGTATGAGATTACATTAGACAGAGGAAGGAACAAGAGAGCAGAAGGGGGGGGGGGTACTCATTAACATAATTTTAAAAGTTGATTTTAGAAGGAAGGAGGCCATGGGTAAAAGAAGATTACCACAGTCCCGGTGCCTGGATCTATGAGTAAGTGTCCCAGGTTTATCAGGATGTATTTTATTGTAGACAAATAGCTTAAAATGCTTTAAAAACTGGTATAGAGGCCCTGAAATAATCACAATGCCTTGCAAACCACTAGGTTTGAGCTCCACGGCAAGGGGGTGGGACCTGGAGTAGAAATATACGCTGCGCAGGCACCATGCCGAATACTTCAGGAGGCATAAACCTCTTGATGTATCTGGCACCGCTGGAGGAGCAGGGATTTCATCATACGCAGGTGCCAGGAGTGCCAGTGTATGATCCATCTACCCCAATGTGTGCACGAAGCCTTAGGTCTCATACACACGACCGTAATGTGGGGCTAAGACCTGGCCACACAATTTGTTACATCAGGCAGAGGGAATTGGGAAGTGCTGAGGGAGCAGGGTGGAAGGGAAAGACAGTGCAAGCCTGTGAAGCTTCAGCACAGAGGGAGCAACACCCACAGGAGCCCTTCAGGCTCTTTAGCATAATTTTTACAGTTGAGTTTAAAAGGAAAGAGGTCATGGATAACAAATATAAGACGATTACCACAGTCAAGGTGCCTGGGTCTATGAGTAAGTGTCCCCTGATGGATTATAGATTTTCTATACATACTGTATATCTGCCCCAGATCTGTTTGTTGCTATAATTGTACAAACTGAAGACAGTTCTGTGACCAGAACTCACAAAACTATCATTGGGTCAGAGAGTCCAGGATATATGGCTGACACAAGGACCATTCCTCCTGGACTGAAGACGTCATGTTCGTCCATGTTCTGCTCATGGGACTGACCTTCCAAGCACGCTTGGGTCTCCTTCAGCTTCCTATCCCTGGCGATCTGGAGAAAGCGAGATACGTGCTTGAAGCTCCGGATTTTCACCGTTGATGAAGAAGACATGAAGAACAATGGGTTTCCATCTTTGTCAGTATCTTCAGACTTCACATTGGAATCGCTGGAAGGAGAGAAGCGAGAGCTGGAATAATGTGCAGTCATATGATATAAATCACCAACATTGTACGGTGACTGAGGGGAGCGTCACTCCGCCAGACAAATATGTGACACCCCGAAGTGCCAGAAGCTTTATTTACTGCCCCAAAATGACCCAAGTTTTCTCAATACAAACAGATGCTCCAGCGCCCCCTCATTACTGACAATGTGTATTGTTCGGGGGCCAAATGTTACATAACTAAATCTGGGTGACATAAAAACAGGAGTCCAGGACCATAGCCACATGAACACATAATAAACAGCAAAACCATTCTGGAGCAAAGGATTCTGGGAGGCAGAACATTGGGGGAGATTTATCAAGCTGCCTAAGAGTAAGAATTTGCTTAGTTGCCCCTGGCAACCAATTACAGCTCAGCTTTCATTTTACCAGTGCTCAGGAATTTTTCAGCTCTCTCCCCCCTCACAGCCACTGTGCCCTGTAAACCCCCTGTTAATGTCACAACACGTTTAAGTTTGACTCTGCGCATGCATGGTGAGGCTATGCACATCGGCACATGGCTCTAGCACATACCCAGCACCACACGCACTACTCAAGCATGCGCGGTGCTGCTCTGGATACAGCCGGGGACAAGCTGCACGGTGCCTCAAGCCACACGGCGCATGCGCAGAGTTTTCAAACACAAGCGCTGTGACATGAACAGAGGGCAGTGCCAAGGGACGAGTGGTGGGTGGGTTTACCAGGCACAACAGCTGTGAGGGGGCAGGAGAGAGCTTGACTGGTCTCCCGCCTCCTTGACTGCATCGATGAGAGGAACCAGGCTGGATAAAAGTGTTTTTCGGAATGAACTTATAGAATACACGAAGGAACCATGAAAATACAATTACAGTCATATAGTAGGTTCTTTTAGGGGATTATAATGGTTCTGTGGTGACAGGTTCCCTTTAAAGGACTTGAATAATTCAAGGTACGGCCTGACGTAGTCTTCAGTAAAAAACTGCGAACATTCACCGGCGCAGGCACAGGACAGGAACTTTCTTTATAAATCTACCATACAAATCCATCATGATAAACCAGGGACACTTACTCATAGATCCAGACAGTGTGACCATCGTAATCTACTTGTATTTATTGTCCATTGTCTCCTTTTTAGGTTTCATGGGGAGCCCCTTACCAGAGCCCCTCTTTTGCTGTAGCTTCACAGGTTATAGTGTGCAGGAGCACTTTCTCCTTCTACTGTCTGCTGAAACTTCCTCTGCTGCCATGAGGGAGCAGGGGGAGAGTGAGGCAGTGTAACAATCTGTGAAGCCACATCATGGAGTGGCTCTGGTAACACCCTCCACAGACTTTATGACTCATTAGCATAATTTTAAAAGTTGATAATAGAAGTCAGGAGGCCATGGATAAGAAATATAAGAAGATTACCACCGTCACAGTACCTGGATCGATGAGTAAGTGTCCCTGGATGGATTTTGATGGTAGATTTCACTTAAAATAATCAAAATGTGATGCCTTTACATGTCATTATTCACTAGGGTTATGCTGGACAGAATGGCACAGACTGTTTGCTCAGAAATAAAAGTAATCTGGACTCATTTTTTGTGCTTTTTAAGCATTGACATTTTCTCTGTAACTTGGTCTGGCCTCACCTAATATCATAACCAGATCCAAATGCCGATGGCTCCAAATTGGTTTTCCATTCCAGAGGTTCTCTGAAGACAAACTCTGCCTCTTCTGGATGGCGGGAGCTGAAAGGCTCCACATACTTTATGATGTCGTTTAGCAGGGCTTCATTCAGAGGTGTGATCTCCAGCTTGCCAGTTCCAGAACCAGCGCTTGTCCACTGAGCCGCTCTCGTCAGCGCCACGCCCATTGGAACGGCTGAGCTTTACAGGGATGTCACCTTCTAAAAGACGTGTAAAGACGCAGCGAAAGGACCTGCCAAGCGGTAGAGGAAGATAAAACAACGGAATGACCCAGCGTATTACACTCGCTGGAAAATATCTAGAAAATTAGAAAATTGTTATAATGCAGGAATTTACAGGCCACTGACATTGCAGAGAAAGTATATGACGACGTCAGAAAGTGGAGGTTACATTATTTGTCTTGTACCGATTTCCTGGTATTATACTCCAGAGCTGTATTCACTATTCTGCTGCTTAAATTTAATGTATCCTTATAATATTGTTAGTTTTTGCTAGTTTTGAGAACTTCGGACCCCAACAAATACATTTTTTTATGTCTACTTTAAGGGGTTGTACCAACTATTTAAAGGAAATCTATCACCAGGATAAAGAATTGTAAACCAAGCACACTGACATAATGGTAGATTCTGCTTTTCTTTTAGCTTCTTAGGACCTTATTTTTACAAGAAAAGGGTTTCACAAATGATGCAAATGAGCCTCAGGGGCTCCAGACTCTGTAGATGTCAATGGAGCCTGGAGCCCCAAAGGCTCACCTGCATAATTTTTAAGACCTCTTTTTCTTAAAAACAAAGGCATATGAAGCTACAAGAAGAGCAGGTCCTGCCAGAGGGGGCAGACACCAGCATGTCAGCGTGCTTGGTTTACAATCCTTCATCCTGGTGGTAGATTTCCTTTAAGTTATAAAAAGCTGATGGGTGGTGGTTCGAATTCTGGGACAATAACGGGACCCACAGCGAATCAGAGAAAGGGGGAGTCTGTTCTCACTAACTGATTGATGATGCAGCACATCAAGAATGAGTCCTGCTGCTCCGTTTACCCTTAATTATTTACAGCGCTCAGGTTTCTCTGGCACTTTACTGTCTATTTGATTTTGGAGATAGTCAAGCGCTGTGCTCAGTGATTTCCTAATTTCCAACACTTCCATACAATTAAAGGAGGGCTGCAGGATGAGCATGCTATACCCATGTGTGAGAAAAGGACCCCTTTTCTCTTGGATTTTGGAGGTCCCAACAGTCAGACCCCAACGGTCAGCTTGCTATCCCCTATCCTGTGAAAAGGGGATAACTTAAAGGAAATCTACCATCAAAATTCATCATGATAAACCAGGGACACTTACTCATAGATCCAGGCACCATGCCTATATTTGTTACCAGAGCCCCTACGTGTTGTAGCTTCCTCCTGCTTCCTAAGCACTTCACCATCCCTCTGCCTGCTTCTGTACAGTTTAATAGCCTTTGAAGCCACGGCATGGAGACTTGTTAGAATAATTTAAAAAGTTGTGCAGTGGCTTAGTGGTTAGCATTACAGCCTTGCAGCGCTGGGGACCTGGGATTTTGTCCAAGCGTCAACATCTGCATTGAGTTTGTATGTTCTCTCCTTGTATGCGTTGGTTTCCTCCCGGTCCTCCGGTTTCCTCCCACACTCCAATACATACTGTTAGGTTGATTAGATTGTGAGCCCCATTGGGGACAGGGACTGATGTGACAAGTTCTGTGCAGCGCTGCGTAATCTGTGTGCGCTATATATATAAAGGAATTATTATTATTATTAATAAGTTGATTTTAGAAGGAAGGAGGCCATTAATAAGAAATATAAGAAGATAACCACAGTCATAGCCTGGATCTATGAGTAATGTCCCTGGTTTATCATGATGGTAGATTTCTTTGATGGTGCACTTAGAAAATCTGTATCATGTATTGTCATGCTGCAGGTATAAGACCCATATGGCGGGTGAATTGATGTGCACCGTATACATACAATGTGAACATACTCTTACCAGGTCCATGCCGTTTCCTATCCATTATTTCCAAAACTTAGTTACTTTCACCCATTACAATAAAACCAGGAGCGATCACATCAAAATTAGCAGCATTTCTTGTACAGGGCAAATTTTTGCAAAATGTGAACGTGGTCTTACAACTTTTGTCTCAGCTTGGTGCCCAAAAAGACCACTTTGGGGGCACCTGGTTGTGTCATCACATAGAGTATAATTGGAATAATGGGTAATGAGCAGGTTATATGTATTCATGGTGCCCTGGACCTAGTCCTGACACTGTATATATGGGCATGAAGTGCCCTCAGCGCATAGAAGTGCTGCCAGTCTATATATACCGGTGCGGTGCCGCCTCTATACATGATGTCACTTACCGGGAGATCAGACGAGCGCCGCACACACAGCACCGACACTGCAGCCCCGCTTGTTACCGGTAACTACAGAAACGGGATCGCGCCTGCGCACTGAGGGAATCAGGCTGCTTAGAAACCGTAGTAAACAAAAAAAAAACCCTGTAGGCGGAGCTCTGGTTACGGCAGGTGTAACGTCCTCACCGCTGATTGGCTGACGCGGAACTGAGCTTTTATGTAGACCTAAGCAAATCGAAAGTGGAACTAGTGACCGTTAGAACCTATCAGATCCCGGCTCTCATTTTTTAAAGGCCCTGGTGAAAAATGTAAACAGGAATTTGATTGGTTTGTTTTACCATTTGCATTATTTTTATTACCTCCACATTGGGGTTGTCACAATTATTTGCTCTGAAATTTCTCCTAAAGAAGTAAATGCAAGTGTAATAAATGTGTATGTAGTGTGTTACCCTAATCTGTCCACATTTTGTATATGCCGGGGCTATATGCCAGGGCGCGTTCACACGATGTGTTGTGTCACGTTTTTTTATGCGTTTTTGATGCATTCTAAAGGCTTCAGCCTTGATCACATGCTCAGGTTACATTGCGTTTCCACTGCACTTGCTAAAAGGTTATGTAACCTCAGCATGGGATCAAAAACGCATCAAAAAACGCAGCGCATCGTGTGAACACCCCACAGTGTATAAAAATTATGCCCAGCTGTACAAATCAGATGGACACCTCCTCCGGAACTATAAGGGCAATTTCCCAAGTGGCGTTTTTGTAGTTTCCAATAAAACACATGTGTTTTGGCCGAACACCCTCCCACTTGCGTTTTGAATGAGTTTAAAAACGTGACAAAAACGCCACGTGGGAAACCGCCCCAGAGGTCTTGAGGTCTCTGCAGGACAAAGTTTTTTACTTTCCATATTTTAAAAGCTATAACTTTTTTCTTTTTAATGTACAGAGCTGTATGAGGGACTAAATCATCTTCCTCCTGGCACCATTTAATATTCTGTTCTTGTGAAAATCAAAATGTGGTGAAAATTGCAGAAAAATTGCAGAAAAAATTGTATTTGCACCTATTTTACAGGGTTTTTTTTACATCTTTTACTGTGAGATGCAAATGACACATGCACTTTTTTCTTTGGATCAGTACGATTGCAGATATACCAAACTGATATACCGTAGTTTTGTTATGTCTTAATATATTAAAAATAATATCTTATTTTTCTTAATATCTTATGTCTTAATATCTTCAAAAAAAAAAATCAAAACTGTGCAAAAAATGTATTTGTTTTGCCTTATTCTGACATCCGTAACTTGTTCATACTTTGTTGTAAGGTGTAATTTGTAGTGGGACAAGCTGACATTTTCACTGACACCATTGTGGGAACTCTACAATCTTCGGATCACTATTTATCCATATTTTTATGGATGGCAAAATGGTGGAAAAGTAACGATTTGGATGTTTTTTCCATTCACAACATGGAATATGATGGCGCTATATAAAGATTTATGTACCAGCACTGAGAGGACTGAAAATTCACAGACAAAGGACTGCAATGGAAAGAACTGCTAGAAACAGTCCTGCTCCTGGCGTACACACACTGGTTTCTGCAAAGTTTTCTGAAAGGTCGGGCAGGGGCGTAAAAATCGTGGCCGTAGGGTGTGTGGCCAGGCCTGGCCCGGAAAAGGATAGATAATCAATTCTATGTCTGTCTTTAAGACACACATAGAATTGATTAACAGCGCCACACATGTAGAATTAGATCCTGCATTCTGTCTGTGTTCTCCCTGTGCCATGGCGGTGCCGTGATGACATCATCACACCGCCTGGGTATACAGTGTGCGCAGGCAGAGCGCGGGGGCCTGTCTCTACCTGCTGATTTCGTGGAGACAGGGAAAAAGAAGGCGCTGGGAGCACCGGACCAGGGAGGTAAGTAATGACTGATACTGACAGTATATTATTAGGAGGTGGTCTCCTGGACCATATAATAATAGAAGACTGCTGGTCAATTGGAGGCTGCAAGACAGTATATTCATAACTGGGGGCTGCTGAGCCGTGTATTTATCAACTAAATTAACTAAATTGAGAGGAGAGAATGCTATACTCCATATTATTTACTGCGACACTGATGACTACATGGATTGTGAGGAGGGCTGCTCTGCTACTTTAATTAATAATGGGGTTCAGGGTTACATATAAATTAATGCTAAATATTAATCAATAGGAGTAAACATAAATTAATAAGAGGATGTTGTTGCTGTATAACAATTAGTGGGCGCCATATGTAAATTAGGAGATAGTTTTTATCTAGTTTTGGGATGTTCTGCACGGCGCTAAAGATGTCTTGTTGTGAATTCTGTAGCAATAAGTCACGGCCGGAGAGGTTATCAAAGTTCTGTAACTGATAGAGAAGAATTGTTGTCTGTGAGAAACCTCCAAGATGAAGACCAGGACAGATCATAGGTCGTGCTACGACTGATTTATACAGTAATTGATGCCTATATCTGCCTTATGGCAGTTCTGGAGAGCAATACATATTTTGGTGCTATATTGTAATGTGCAGTACAGTCATGGCCATAAGTTTTGAGAATGATACAAATGTTAATTTTTACAAAGTCTATTGTATCAGGTTTTATAATGGAAATTTGCATATACTCCAGAATGTTATAAAGAGTGATCAGCTTAACAGCAATTAATTTCAAAATCAATATTTGCCTAGAAAATGCAGCTTTGAGGTGGTTTTAGGAGCAGTTTTGGCAATTGAACAGGTGAAAGACATGAACTGAACGAGTGAATGACATTTGTGGAGCAGGTTTCCCCTTCAAAATCAAATTCACTTGTTCAGTTCATGTCTTTCACCTGTTCAATTGACAAAACTGCACCTAAAACCACCTCAAAGCTGATTACGATGCAGTTTTAACTGCAACGTGTGAACACACCCTTAAAAGGAGCAGCGAACATTGTTTCAGTGATTGATCTCCAGCCCTGTCCTCATCAACACCCACACCTGTGTTAATGGAGCAATCTGTCATGATTAAGTAAGAATCACACCACTGGACACTTTAAAAGGAGGCTGGTGCTTGGCATCATTGTTTCTCTTCTGTTAACCATGGTTATCTCTAAAGAAACACATGCAATCATCATTGCACTGCACAAAACTGGCCTAACAGGAAAGAGTATCGCAGCTAGAAAGATTGCACCTCAGTCACCAATCTATCGCATCAACAAGGAATTCATGGAGAGAGGTTCCATTGTTGCCAAAAAAGGCTCCAGGGCACCCAAGAAGGACCAGCAAGCGCCAGGACCGTCTCTTAAAAGTGTTTCAGCTTTAGGATCGGGCTACCAGCAGTGCAGCGCAGAGCTCAGCAATGGCAGCAGGCAGGTGTGAGCGCACAAGAAGCCACTTCTCTCCAGAAAAAACATCAGGGACAGACTGATATTCTGCAGATGGTACAGGGAGTGGACTGCTGAGGACTGGGGTAAAGTCATTTTCTCTGATGAATCCCCTTTCCGATTGTTTAGAACATCTGGAAAACAGCTTGTTGGGAGAAGACAAGGTGAGCGATACCACCAGTCTTGTCTCATGCCACTTGTAAAGCATCCTGCAACCATTCATGTGTGGGGCAGCTTCTCAGTCAAGGGAATCGGCTCTCTCACAGTCTTGCCTAAAACACATCCATGAATAAAGAATGGGACCAGAATGTCCTCCAAGAGCAACTTCTCCCAACTGTCCACGAGCAGTTTATTGATCAACAATGCCTTTTCCAGCGTGATGGAGCACCTTACCATACAGCAAAGGTGAGAACCAAATGGCTCAGGGAACAAGACATAGAGATTTTGGGTCCATGGCCTGGAAACTACCCAGATCTTAATCCCATTGAGAACTTGTGGTCAATCATCAAGAGACGGGTGGACAAACAAAAACCAACAAATTGTGACAAAATGCAAGCATTGACTGTGCAAGAATGGACGACTATCAGTCAGGATTTGGTCCAGAAGTTGATTGAGAGCTGCCAGGGAGAATTGCAGAGGTCCTGAAGAAGAAGAGACAACACTGCAGATACTGACTTGCTGCAGTAACTCATTCTCACTGACAATAAAAGCTTTTGTTACAGATAATATGATTGCACTTGTATTTCTGTATGTGATAAAAACATCTGACAAACCAGAGGGCAACACATCATGTGAAAATATAATAAAATTTGTGTCATTCTCAAAACTTAATTCCTGTTTACATTTTCTATGTGTGAACTGTGGCTTAGGGAGTCACACCCTGCTCTCTGCGGTTCCGCACTCTCCAGCAAAGGGTTACTGCCCCAGCGTGTCCAGGATCTGATTTATATACCTGCCCAATCCCATCAGACCTCACTGGTTTTGTTACATATCTCAGCTTGTTCCTTGCTTGTGCTTATACTTCTGTCTTCCGCCTTAAATGGTAAACCCCAAAATTGAATTTTCCTCTATTCCTCTTCTAGTGTATCAGTTGGCCATAAAGAGAGATTTCCTTCCACTGGATGTAACCGGCGGCAGTTTCTATTCACTGCCAGCAAGCAGAGATTTTTAAAATAGAAACACATTTTATCTATAAGTTCTATGACTTATATTATACTTTGCATAAATGTTTTTTTTTTTTTTTTTACAGAAATCCAGAATTCGCCTAAAATAACAGCAGCGTCTCTACTCTCGATGCACAAGCACGAGCTTGTCAGACGGCATTACAGAAATCGGAGTTATCGCATGTTTATTCTAGAAATGACCAAATATTTCTTAATTAAAAGTTCAAGTAGCTTAACACAAGAAATTATTTTTTTTTCCTGCCTCTCATTGGTTTCTGATTCACGGCCCTCCTCAATGTTATGTTTATCTGACCCGCACTATTTCAGAAGCTCACCACAAGTTTAGCAGGTTTGAGAGGTGGGCCGCTCGCCAGACGTTTTACAAGACACAGACCACTTTTCTTAGGAATTATTGGTAGAGATACTCACTAAGTTTGTTGTTGTGCAAACGCTTGGCCTAAGACAATTTTTGGCTGCGTCGACTTTTTTGACCTTTTTTTTTTTTTCTCCGCAGCTGTAAAACGCATTACATTTCCTCAGCTGAAGGTAGATTGTTAATTGAACTTTAAAAAAGAAAGCAAGAATTCTGGAAACTCTTTCAAGTCTTTGACATTGGAGATTCATTGTGTTAGACACTGATTGAAATATGAGGTTTCTAGAGCCAGAGTTTCCAAGTATTGTCTGCTGTTTTTACCTTGGAAGTCACAAGGGAACATACAAGGTAAAGTGTTCTGTTTTTAAGGGATTGCCCCAGAATTGTGACTTATCACCTTAACACAGGTCACATTGAGACTCCCACCTGCGAGGGTGCGTTCACACGTTGCAGTTAAAACTGCATGGCAATTAGTTTTGGGTTGGTTTTAGGTGGTATTACTTATTTTAACAAGTGAAAGACATTAAATCAACAGGTGAATGACATTTGTGGAACAGCTTTCTCCTTCAAAATCAAATTCACCCGTTCAGTTTATGTCTTTCACCTGTGAAATTGACAAAACTGCACCTAAAACCACCTCAAAACTAATTGCGATGCAGTTTTAACTGCAATGTGTGACCGCACCCTCACAGGTGCAACCCCCCAACATATTTTGGATGGTGCTCTATGCTGATTCCTTCCTTCAAACTCCCCTTCATTGGATACATAATTTAATGTTTATATTCTTCCTTTCTAATTGACATTTACAATATGTAAAATACACGTTATATTAATATATTTAAAGCAACTATTTTGTATCTTAAAGTGATTTCATTTACATTTTTACAGCTTTATAGTCTTCTAGCTTAGAATTGAAAATACACATTTAGATAACTATGAATAAAACTCCACACTCCACTACACAGAGAACTTAGTGATAGGTCTTTATGCCCGGGGGCGTAACTATATGGGTAGCAGCCATAGCAGCTGCTATGGGGCCCACAGTGTCAGTGGGCCCAGACACCCATCCTGATGTGACCAGTGACATCATCGCAGGTTCTTTAGCCTTCTAAGAATAGCAAACTGTACCCCATATATGTGATTACATGAAATCACAGCAGCCTCCATGGAGGATGGAGAGGAGTAGAAGTCCATGGAGGCTGCTGTGACTTCATCTGGTCAGATACATGTATGGGGTACAGTTTGCTATTATTGAGAGTCTAAAAGAAGGGTGTCAGTCAGTTAATAGAGCTCTATAGGAACCTGTCGCTGGCTGTATGCTGTTTGCTATGTGCAAATGTGTTGACAGGTTCCCTTTAAATACAGCACCTGATCCAAGACTATACCATACATAGAGATCTAGAACCTTAGTACTGTACTTACAGTAAATACAGCACCAAATAAAAGTGTGTACATAAATAAACACCGGAATTCAGCTTAGTACATACAAACAGAACCATGTGCAATGTATAAATATTGAGAGCAGAATTGTGAGCTCATGCTAATACCAGAACTTGCTGTATGTCAGCTTCATCCAGCCACAACTCATCTCTATAGATTTAGCAACACATAAATTGTAGATTACCCAATTCATCATCATCTCTTTTACCTTCTTATCACAAACTTAATACTGTTCTTCTCCAAAAGAGATCACTATTAGCTCCACATAGTAACTGGTATAGTAATAGTGTAACCACAGTCACCAATATAATGTAACCATATACAGTGGCCACCTACTGCAGCCAATATAGTAACAGTGCCCCACAATAGCCAAAATAGTAGCAGCAGCCCATTACAGCTGTCTATCGCAACTTGTTCAGCAATTCCATTTTTGGCCTGACGAAGGGTTAATCCCGAAATGCGTTACCATTGGATTTTATATCTCGCTAATAAAATAAAATTTGTTGAATCCAAATCGCTTTGGTCGTTGACGAGGATACCTCACACTACTTGGTTACAAGCGCACCCGTTAAGCCCCGCCCTCTTTTCCTTCTCATACAAAATAATAACAGAGCCACCAAATTAGTCAATACAGTTTACCCACAAAGTAGCCTATATAGTTACAGAGCCCCCGTAAAGTAGCTATTATAGTCACAGTGCTACACAAAGTAGTGAATAGTTACAGTGCCCTCACACAGCAGCCAATAGTCACAGCACCTGTTCCACAGATGCAATAGTCACAGTGCCAGGTTCCAGTATCCAGCAGTCACAGTGCTTGCCTCACAATAGCCAGTAATCACAGTTCCTGCCTCCAGTAGATGATGCTTTCAGTGTCTGCCCCTTGTAGCAAATGGTCACAATACCTGCTCCACAGTAGTCAAAAGTCAAAGTGCTTGCCCAAGTAGCAAAAGGTCTGTGCTTGCCCCCAGTAGACTCAATGCCTTTTTTCAGTAGTCACATTGATTACCCCCAGTAGTCAATAGTCACAATGCTTGCCCTCTGTAGTTACATTGCTTGCACACTGTAGCCAGTATTAATAGTGTCTTCCGCAGTAACCATTTCAGTTGCCAGTAGTCACAGTTCTTACTCCCTGTAGTCACAGTTCCTGCCACCAGTAGGCATAGTGCTTGCCAATGGTTATCACAGTGTTCGGCAAAAGTTGTCAAGGTTCTTGCCAACAGAAGTCACAATTCCTGCCCCCAGTAATCACAGCACCAGCCACCAGTAATCACAGTCCCTTTTCCCAGAAGTGACCTGCTGCCTGTAGTCACGGTGTTGTACAACTGTAGTCCCGCTGTTGGTCACCAAGAGTCACGGACCCTGCTTTACCCATTACCCAGTGGTAAATACAACAAATAAAAAAATATACTTACCCTATTCTTTTTTGTCTTTTTTTCTTGGCACCTTGTTGCAGTGGAGCACTGGAGATGGAAGTACTCATGCTCCCATGCAGAAACTCAGGGGAGGGAGCTGGCACTCTTCCCTGTTTGTCCTTGGCCCAGCAACCCAGTGGTGGTTTTAACAACCAACTCAGCTAAGTCTAGCTGGGCGATCCCTCCCCTGCCTTTACCCTATACATGCACTACTTCCACTACATACAGTACTTCCATGCCTAGTTGCTAGGAGCACCTGCAGCTCTGCAGCCCATCAAGCAACATGTCAGGGTTAGACAGAGCTGCGAACAGAAAACTCCTAACCTAAAGTTTGGGTCTGTTCATCTCTCTGTTCATTCCTGATAAAACACACTGTAAGACTAATATACTATAGTGCAGTGATGGCGAACCTTTTAGAGATTGAGTGCCCAAAACACACTAGCTTTTCCCAAAGTACCAACACGGCAATTTAGCCAGTAACAGACTTATTGCTACCAGAATCTTTGAGCTCCAATCCGACCCTGTCCACACCTTCTCACTGTTTGGACAGGACCGGGCAGCACAGGTTGGGTCATTTTAAAATATCAGGGCACTACTGGGACTGCTTGAGACTGCAGGAAAGTGCCATGTCTGTCAAACTCTGTGCCTGGGAGACAGCCCGAGTGCCCACAGAGAGGTCTCTGAGTGCCATCTCTGGCACCAGTGCCATAGGTTCGCCACCACTGCTATCGTGTATTCTGGCTGTCAGCACATGGTTGATTCAGCCATGCACTCAGATACCATCACACTTAAGCGAATATGGTGGACCCGAAAGTCTTTATCAGACCTGCTCTATCTTATGGGTTCAACACCCTTGGTTGCAGTTACTCTCAGATCATGCCCCAAAAGAAGACAAAATTGGGCGAAACCCTGGCTCAGTGATATCAAAATACCCTTGGTTAATCTACAATATGGTGTTGCCTTTGTTTTCTACCTAGTGGATTTGGGCGATTTGCACTTTGCCTGATTGGAACATCTAAGTGCATAAACAATCTACATAGAGGTGTGAACATAGGAGTGTTTTTCGTCTTCCACTACCCTGGACTAGGAAATGTTTCCTGTCTCCCTGTCAATTTGATTCTTCACCTGTGCAGCGAGTGAAGGCGTTCTTCGAGCGCAACCACCAATATAAGGATCCATAGAAAGAGCTTTATTGGGACGCTCAGGCGATGTGCTCCTCCTCCGATAAGTATCTTCCTCTTGTCAGTAAAAAATTGGGAAGTTTAATGCATGGTATCCCAACTCTCAGATCATGAATGCTGTAGCTGACCCCTAGTAATGGGTTCTTTCGCGAACAAGCCTGCACGAAGAGCTGGCTGTTTCTTGAGAACAATGGGAGTCGGCTTCCTACAGTGAGCCGATAGCTCACTTAACCCTACCCCTTATCGGCTCACCACACCCCCTTTAACCGGATAAAATCGGTTTAAGAGTGGAGTGGTGTGACTTACTGGCCCGAGGCTCCGTTCAGGAGCCAGAAGAGCCGGCTCTTTTGTGAGAACAATGGGAGTCGGCTTCCTACAGTGAGCCGATAGCTCACTTAACCCTGCCCCTAATCGGCTCTCCACACCCCCTTTAACCGGATAAAATTGGTTTAAGAGTGGAGTGGTGTGACTTACTGGCCCGAGGCTCCGTTCAGGAGCCAGAAGAGCCGGCTCTTTTGTGAGAACAATGGGAGTCGGCTTCCTACAGTGAGCCGATAGCTCACTTAACCCTGCCCCTAATCGGCTCTCCACACCCCCTTTAACCGGATAAAATTGGTTTAAGAGTGGAGTGTTGTGACTGACCGGCCCAAGGCTCCGTTCGGGAGCCAGAACAGCCGGCTCTTCTTAGTAAGCAAAGCCTAATGATCCAGATCACTAAGAAGAGCCGGACTTCCCATTACTACTGACCACAGTGATCACTCTCGCTATGCTGTTTCCAGTGTTGCCCCTATATGCGTCGCTGTGCAGAACCAGCAGGTCCGGGGTTGTATCCAGTGAGACGCTTGTTACAAAGCATCTGGCTTTTAGAAACGAGACATTGCAATGTTTTAATCCTACTGTACATTATGTGAGGATTTATTTCTTGTACAGTCTCTGATAAAGTCATTATAGTCTTCGCGAAGATGTATTTTTCTTTCATTCAATTTGCTATGAGGTATTTAAGAAGTTCTCTGTCTAACAGCCTAATAGTTTTCTGTCTAATATAAAAGAAAATCTTCATAAACAAGCGTCTCTCAACAGTGTATAAAATATGGAGGAAGAGCGCCAAATACACACTTTACGGCTCCTGATACATGTCATCGAGACTCGGCGCAGAGCGCACAGCGGATTCCTCCAGCCCTCGTGTCGTCTTAACCTTCTCATTATAACTCAAAGTAGACAAAACAAATCTGACCGAGGTGGAAAATATTGCAAAATATGTAATTAAATATGTAGGAAGCATTTGGCAGCGCCGCGCTCCAATTCGTTGGAAATACAATAGTGGAAATATTGACTTATTAGTAATGATGTAAAAGATAAACACAAAAGGCTTCACCATTAATAAAAAAAACGCTGGAAGATAAGAGCGGCTGGATTCGAAAAAACAAAAATCCAGATTTAGTAAGTATCTGGCTCATAACTTTCCTCTGCTGTAGTTTGTGACAGTCGGTTATTTTACGAGGAACATGGGGTCATTTATACAGGGAGCTTGCTGGCAAATGCATTCATTTCATAGTTCGTAAATATAAGGCAATGTGAACATGTATTCGTTTTGGTATTTTTCGGCCAATGCTGTGTTTTACCACTGCATCCAGATGTACAAAGAGACTTTTAAAAGTCCCATTCACACAATGCAGCCTGGAGATGCTCGGATTGTAGGATATAAGCCCCATTGTTAGTGTTCATGTCTGTCAACATTATAATAAGACCCAGACCCCAAAGAGATTTGCTCTGCTCTCATAATGCAATAGGACAGTCTCCTTAAAGGGAACCTTTCACCGTTGTTCAAAAAAAATGGGCTAAGGACAGCTTCCAATAGAGTCCTCAAGTCCCACACTCACCCCTAGTTCAACTAGCAAGATCGATCCTCACAAAAGCAGAAAAACACTTTTTATCCGGTACCTGGTAACTATGGATGGAATCAAGGTAGTCCAGCGGGGCGTATCTTATCCGCCCGAGTCCAAATTCCTCCCTCCTCCACGTCCGTTTGTGCACGCCTCTCTAGTCACTCGGCTACTCGGCCGAGTTCTTGCGCATGCGCACTTCCATCATGCGCAGCGAACATCGTAGTACCCGCCAAAGCCGCCGGCCTACTGCGCACGCGCGGCGATGCGCCCTTTGTTGATAAGCACTGAGGTATACGCAACTCCCTACGGAGTTTGCGTATCTCTCGTCCGGCGCCTCTCAGTCTAGACACTGTACTCGCAATGAGTGTCAAACTTTGTTTGACACTCATTGCGGACTTGTCTTGCCGAGAGGTAAGATGTCTCATAAATGGGCAGTGTATAATGTATTTTCTGAAGCCTCTGCCGAGTTTATTTTACAATCGTGGGGGGGGGGGGGGGGGCAGAATTGTATATTGGTTTACATAATAATGTTTTGCTGTGGTGGTGGGGGGGGGGCGCAAATTAGCTGGGATTACAGGGGGGGGGGCATTGGTGCTCATATGGGCTGGCATAGTAATGTGATGTTATGTTTGGGGGCATATTAGCTGGGATTACAGGGAGTGTGGACTTTGGGGGCATATGGGCTGGCATACATAGTAATGTGATGGTAAGTTTGGGGGCTTATTAGCTGGGATTACAGGGAGTGTGGACTTTGGGGGCATATGGGCTGGCATACATAGTAATGTGATGGTAAATTTGGGGGCTTATTAGCTGGGATTACAGGGAGTGTGGACTTTGGGGGCATATGGGCTGGCATTCATAGTAATGTGATGGTAAGTTTGGGGGCTTATTAGCTGGGATTACAGGGAGTGTGGACTTTGGGGGCATATGGGCTGGCATTCATAGTAATGTGATGGTAAATTTGGGGGCTTATTAGCTGGGATTACAGGGAGTGTGGACTTTGGGGGCATATGGGCTGGCATTCATAGTAATGTGATGGTAAGTTTGGGGGCTTATTAGCTGGGATTACAGGGAGTGTGGACTTTGGGGGCATATGGGCTGGCATACATAGTAATGTGATGGTAAATTTGGGGGCTTATTAGCTGGGATTACAGGGAGTGTGGACTTTGGGGGCATATGGGCTGGCATTCATAGTAATGTGATGGTAAGTTTGGGGGCTTATTAGCTGGGATTACAGGGAGTGTGGACTTTGGGGGCATATGGGCTGGCATACATAGTAATGTGATGGTAAATTTGGGGGCTTATTAGCTGGGATTACAGGGAGTGTGGACTTTGGGGGCATATGGGCTGGCATTCATAGTAATGTGATGGTAAGTTTGGGGGCTTATTAGCTGGGATTACAGGGAGTGTGGACTTTGGGGGCATATGGGCTGGCATACATAGTAATGTGATGGTAAATTTGGGGGCTTATTAGCTGGGATTACAGGGAGTGTGTACTTTGGGGGCATATGGGCTGGCATTCATAGTAATGTGATGGTAAATTTGGGGGCTTATTAGCTGGGATTACAGGGAGTGTGGACTTTGGGGGCATATGGGCTGGCATACATAGTAATGTGATGGTAAATTTGGTGGCTTATTAGCTGGGATTACAGGGAGTGTGGACTTTGGGGGCATATGGGCTGGCATTCATAGTAATGTGATGGTAAGTTTGGGGGCTTATTAGCTGGGATTACAGGGAGTGTGGACTTTGGGGGCATATGGGCTGGCATACATAGTCATGTGATGGTAAATTTGGGGGCTTATTAGCTGGGATTACAGGGAGTGTGGACTTTGGGGGCATATGGGCTGGCATTCATAGTAATGTGATGGTAAATTTGGGGGCTTATTAGCTGGGATTACAGGGAGTGTGGACTTTGGGGGCATATGGGCTGGCATTCATAGTAATGTGATGGTAAGTTTGGGGGCTTATTAGCTGGGATTACAGGGAGTGTGGACTTTGGGGGCATATGGGCTGGCATACATAGTAATGTGATGGCATGTTTGGGGGCATATTAGCAACGAATGTTGTGGGAACTTTGGGGGTTCATAGTGGCTGATATCGCAATTAGTGTGGTTGAAAATTTATCAGGATTGACATTGTTTGTGTGGTAGTGGTAAATGTTGCTGGTCTATAATGACCAACTTGTCTCTCATATGTGTTTTTAAATTTATTTTTCATAAAAGATTAATAAAGTATCAGAAACAAACATTCATATCAATAAAATGGAGAATGAACAAGACAGCAACCTTTTTGCAGATCAAGATTATGTAAGTCTCATAATTATGTTTTGTTTAATTGTATTATTTAACACTAATTTTCTTCATTTTTGGATTAATATTCTACATTGCTACATCCCATATAGATACCAATGGTGGTAGATAATCTTGTCGAAGAATCCTTGGTGATAAATCTTACCTGTATGCCTGATTCTAGCATTATGGTGGAATCCAATTACAACATTCTGTCTTGTATAGTTGAATCGGATGATGGAGAATCTTACAACATTCAAGTAAGTAACTTTATGCATGACAAAAATTCTGTTACTACACGTCTTCTCTAATTGTTGTAGATGGATACCCACAACCTAAATATATGTATTCCCCCAGGGTACAGTAATGTAACAATACAACCCCACAGCAAATACCTTCCCAAATTTGAGACTTTGAGCCCGTATTATAAAAAAAATGTAATTAATCGTATTTTTTTGATAAAGGCACTATTTGAAAACGAGGACAACAATGAGGAGGCCATCTCTTTAGCTGCTACTGGCAACATTCAGATACCAGGGTGTAGCCACTCTCAAATAAACACTGTGGATAATCCAACAAGCACTGAAGATGAAGAGGATGTAAGCACATTGGGGGAGATTTGTTCTGCTGGTCTTCTGTAGCAGTCTGTCACAAGGGGCTGTTAGACTAAAGAAATGCATTGTGTCTCTCTACTCAAGTGTGGTCATCCAATTGCTGTCATGCACTACACATTAGTTGATGACTAAACAACCATACCACATAAAGGATACAGTCCCCTTACAACAATTACCAATTTTCAAGGGACTGTAATAATGCCCTATTAATTAAAAATTACATAATATTAAACTGATTAAAAATTAAACTGAAAAATGTGATTGTTGTTAACATTAACCCCATTTTTTTAACAACTTTTTTCTTTTTTTAAGATTTCCGATTTGCTGGTCGAATTAAGATCCAAGTTTGGAGGGAACCAAACAAATGAGCCATGCTTTCCTTCAAATCCTCTGCGAGTCGATTTTTCCCAATATATTGATTTGGAAATAGAAGAAAACAATGAGAGAATCGGAAATGTTAATTGGTGTAATTGCAATAATTGTGTTCCCATGTCAACAAGCATTGAGTCAATTTGCTGCCTTGAAGTTGAGAATGCAATCCCTTACGTCACTAATCATACATGTATTATAGATCATGAATACTTTAGAATATTTTGTCAGAGAGCTGACACAGTTAATATTATATTAAGAGTTATTGGACAAGTAATGAATCCCCCACTGGAGAAAGCGAAAAATAGGTGAGCTTTTCATCATATAACTTGGAGAATATACCGTGATTCATATATAAAAGAGCTGCTAATGAACTTTTTAGAACAGTAATTTTGCCCTCAAAGTGATTCATTGAAATCTGTAAATAAAGTTAGGTTACTATTGTTATAAATAATAGTCAAACAAGCCTATCTGAAAGTTTCTATCTCTAGTTTTGGCTTTTCCCATTGTGCTGGTTTTAATCATATGTGAGCTTGTAAAGCACAGACTGTAAGTGGAATGATTGAGATGCCTTGAGACATATGTGTAGTTACATAATTTATACATAACTAGTTTATGAAACCTGTGTGAGCCAGCCATCTTGTCTATTACTTCTTGCAAAATGTTCAGTATAATGTAATCTTCATAATTTTTTCATAATAGAAATGTACAGCAACGGTCATTATATTTTGGAGTTTAGTATTAAACTAATTTAATATATAAAAACATGTTGTTTAGTAAACTAAAATGTATAAAAAAATTAGATAAATATTATGAATATAATATTTTCTAATGTCTTTCTTTCAGGTTACATCGAAAAACAGCCTACCGTACATTTACTGCATGGGTACACGGGTACCTAGGAATGGGAAACAGACGACCCATTCCTTCATGTGTAGTACATTTGGTACGTTCAGCATTTCCAGACCCAAACAATGAATACATGGGTTACAAAGCAAGCAACGACGGGGTGGCCGAGTTCATGGCTTTTGAATGAAGCACTGCTATTGATATGTTTGTCTCAGCCAGTACTGTCCTCTGTGTTATAGTTTATCCAAAAAAAAAAAAGCTTGATAACTTACATCAAACCATCTGTTTACAAGATACAACACTAATGTATGGGAGTAGCTAATGATAATGTTGAAATTGAGTGTTGCTCAACAAAAAGATGATAATTAACCCAATTAGTGACTGTACTGGCTGAAACAAAAATTTTAGTAATAGACATAGATTTGTTACAATTATTTGTTTACTTGAAGGTTTTTCAAAAATCCAACGTCACTTTAATATTTAATAATTTATACTGTAAAATTATTCTACATGTTTATTTTTTCTTGTTGCATTTATTTAAAAAGTTCATATTAAATTTATTGAATGAAACAAGCATACCACTGGATGAAACATTTATTTTTAAAAAAATTCAACACATTTTAATCAATCATCACAAATCCAATGAACCATTTTGGCTTTACATTACTTGTTCAGATAATTTTTTATAAAACACTTTGATAGGAAAAAAACTTTGATAGGAATGACTATAAACACAACAGTGAATAACAAAACCTGCAATCCCACAATAATAAGATAACACAATAACTTCCTCTTAGGTACAGCTGTGAATACAACAGTTTCTATTCAAAAAGATTAGTGTCAGTCAAATCTACCTCGAAATCAAAACTATTGACAAGTTTGTTTTTCCGAAAACGGGCGATTCGCATTTCTTTTATAAGCTCTTTATTTGGTCTCTCCAAATTAGCCAAATTTGATGGAAGTGAAGGAGCCCTGGATTGCCAGTTGTGTGAAATTTCCCCCTTGCACAACCTTAGAACATCAGTCATGATTGCGTCTAGATAGTCTACGGACAATTTCTCATACACATTACGAACTATCCATTTTTTTTTACCCTTTGGGATAATCAACTTTGTTCTTTCGGTGCCAATAAGTTCAGTGTTTTTCCGCTGGACTTTGACTGTTGCTTGCTCTCGTCCAGTATTAAAATTGTGTGTAAGTACTGCCAGCTTAGTTCTTGCTTCCATGGCGTCGACTCCAAAGTGGATTCTTTTAGTACGGTACTTCAATGCCATACTATGAAAGCATTCAAGGGCACCAGTGTGGCAATTGTGTACCAAGTTTGGCAAATCATCTAAAAGTTGTTGATTTGTCACAACTTTAGCAATATTTTTGTATGGCGGGGTATCAGGATTTAACCACAACACCTTTTTATCATCTGCATCAGGAGTTTCCAAGGGACCATGTGCACATGCAGTGTAGAGATTTCCTTCCCAAGAATGGACATTTGAAATATGGTATAACAAAGACAGCCATTTTTCTCTGAGAAGCTCAACATTGTCGTCACATGTTTGTAGACACCACCAAAAATGCAAGTTAATTTTTTCGATCCAAGGGAAAATTTGCTTGTTAAATTTTCCTTTACTGGCCTGGGTCAGCTTTTTTCGAATAGACTTTGCATAGTGCCAGACATCAAACTGATGTATAATTTTTGGGTAATTTTGCTTCATTAATTTGCGAATGCTGACATGACGGTCGGACGCAAAAAGTTTTATCCTATATCCCTGATCAATAATCCGTTCCATGCAAACACCAAATCCATACTTCTCCATAGCTACTGATGATGAACACTGGGTGCGTTGAACCACTTCAAAGTCCACTATGTTTTCTGTAACACAGTCCATCAATGTATAAATGCAGTATTTTGCACTGTGACCAGGGCTGTCACACTGGCCGTCTCCTGAAATACATACATTTTTTCCTTGAAGGTTGTTGAATAATTGACTTTGCTCCTTTTTCCATGAAATATCGATCGCTGGGAACAGGAAAAGTGATTGGTATCTGTAATAGGTAGTCTCCGATATGTTGACAACACCGAGTAAAGTCAGGAACTCTTTTATTTTCTGAAAATTCAATCCGCTGAACAGAATGGCTGAGGCTAATAACAGATTACCTGAAGCATATTGTCCAATTTTGGGTTGTGTTTCCATAATGTTGAAAGCATGCCCCTTCGAACACTTTGCCCTAATTAAACAGTAGCTCCCATCAAATTTTTTGGTTACATGTTCAACAAGGCTTGCACAATTGATATATTTTTGACATTTGACTTTATATAACAATTGGTCCAGACATGATTCAAAAATTAAAAGTTTCCGTTCTGTAACTTGTTCAGCTTCAATCAGATTAGATCCAAATTGTGATGTTGGCATTTGTTGGTTGTCTCCAATGATGGAATCCATTAGATTCAATTCTGACTCATTTAATGTCTGTTCCAGAGGGCAAAAATCTTTGTCCTTCATATCATCTTGAATTTTGCTTTGTGCAAAAAATGATGAGCTTGTATCATTTACAGACATTTCACAAGTATAGTCGCAATTTGCAAAGTCAATATCTGTATCCTTCTCTTGAATAGGAGAGAGTGGTTCTATGCCTTCCAAAAAAAAGGTATTCAAAGTTTGTGAATCTTCTATATCGCCACTACTTCGGTTTGCCTTTTTTTTTTGGGGTGAATCTGTAGTTTTTGGATCTGGAGTAGATAACAACAGAATTCTATCTAAACTACCTCTTTGAGAATGATGGATAAGAGGAGCAATGGCGGACATCTCTTCTGATAATGTGGGTGGCTCTGTATTATACATTATTGTTGAGTTCAATAAATCAAAATCTGTTTGGGTAGATATTTCTCTGTATTTCTCAAAAACTGCACTCTCCAAATTTGCTTCTGGTGTAGGTACCTGACAAGAAGTCTCCACAATTCTCTTTCTTTTGACAGCTTTTTTCAATGACTCCTCAATAAGACATTCCCCCTCTTCCACAGTTGGAAAAATTGTTGGTACAGCTTCCGGGCGGAGGGTTCTTTGAGAAGCATTAAAAATATATGCATCAAGAGCAAAGTGTTTAGAGCACAAACGAAATTTATTGGTCTTGTTTTCGTCTTTAATCCGTTGTGCTAGCTTATCAATATCAGAAAACTGTTGTCCAGTGCTGACAAGCCATCTTCTGATTCGTGATAAATCATGCGGAAAAGAATGTAAAATTACGCCTGGTTGCTGTCCCTTTGTACCAGTCTTACTATTGCATTGGTTTATAAGACAACTAGGCATGATGAATAGGCTAACAAAAAAAAATAAGATATATAGTGGTTACTTTAAAATAAAACATATTTCTTTTATTACAATTTATAAATGAACATGAAAACTGCTTGTCCCACTCCCCCAAAGAGCAAAGTTTCAACCCCCCACACACATACAATGGACGTGTATTAACTTATCACCATGTTCAACAAATTTACACACAATATGCAATGATGGCCAATATGCCCCCAAACATAACATCCCATGCCAGCCCATTAGCCCCCAAAGACCCCCCACCCTGTAATCCCAGCTAATAAGCCCCCAAACTTACCATCACATTACTATGTATGCCAACCCATATGCCCCCAAAGTCCACACTCCCTGTAATCCCAGCTAATAAGCCCCCAAACTTACCATCACATTACTATGTATGCCAGCCCATATGCCCCCAAAGTCCACACTCCCTGTAATCCCAGCTAATAAGCCCCCAAACTTACCATCACATTACTATGTATGCCAGCCCATATGCCCCCAAAGTCCACACTCCCTGTAATCCCAGCTAATAAGCCCCCAAATTTACCATCACATTACTATGAATGCCAGCCCATATGCCCCCAAAGTCCACACTCCCTGTAATCCCAGCTAATAAGCCCCCAAACTTACCATCACATTACTATGTATGCCAGCCCATATGCCCCCAAAGTCCACACTCCCTGTAATCCCAGCTAATAAGCCCCCAAACTTACCATCACATTACTATGTATGCCAGCCCATATGCCCCAAAAGTCCACACTCCCTGTAATCCTAGCTAATAAGCCCCCAAATTTACCATCACATTACTATGAATGCCAGCCCATATGCCCCCAAAGTCCACACTCCCTGTAATCCCAGCTAATAAGCCCCCAAACTTACCATCACATTACTATGTATGCCAGCCCATATGCCCCCAAAGTCCACACTCCCTGTAATCCCAGCTAATATGCCCCCAAACATAACATCACATTACTATGCCAGCCCATATGAGCACCAATGCCCCCCCTGTAATCCCAGCTAATTTGCGCCCCCCCCACCACCACAGCAAAACATTATTATGTCAGCCAATATACAATTCTGCCCCCCCCCCCCCCCACGATTGTAAAATAAACTCGGCAGAGGCTTCAGAAAATACATTATACACTGCCCATTTATGAGACATCTTACCTCTCGGCAAGACAAGTCCGCAATGAGTGTCAAACAAAGTTTGACACTCATTGCGAGTACAGTGTCTAGACTGAGAGGCGCCGGACGAGAGATACGCAAACTCCGTAGGGAGTTGCGTATACCTCAGTGCTTATCAACAAAGGGCGCATCGCCGCGCGTGCGCAGTAGGCCGGCGGCTTTGGCGGGTACTACGATGTTCGCTGCGCATGACGGAAGTGCGCATGCGCAAGAACTCGGCCGAGTAGCCGAGTGACTAGAGAGGCGTGCACAAACGGACGTGGAGGAGGGAGGAATTTGGACTCGGGCGGATAAGATACGCCCCGCTGGACTACCTTGATTCCATCCATAGTTACCAGGTACCGGATAAAAAGTGTTTTTCTGCTTTTGTGAGGATCGATCTTGCTAGTTGAACTAGGGGTGAGTGTGGGACTTGAGGACTCTATTGGAAGCTGTCCTTAGCCCATTTTTTTTGAACAACGGTGAAAGGTTCCCTTTAAAGGGAATCTACCAGTAGTGTTAACCATCATAATAATAATAAATCTTTATGTATATAGCGCACACAGATTCCGTAGCGCTGCACAGAGTTTTGCTAAGTCAGTCCCTGTCCCCAATGGGGATCACAATCTAATCAACCTACCAGTATGTTTTTTTGAGTGTGGGAGGAAACCTTGAGGACCCGGAGGAAACCCACGCAAACACGGAGAGAACATACAAACTCTTTGCAGATGTTGACATGGTTGGGAGCTATCAGGCTCTCCATAACCATACATATCTGTGGACGCTGTTAGGTATTGTCCCTGGAGATCTGTGTTATCATACCATGGTTTGTGTTGTGAGAGGCAGCTGAACTGTATAAAAGTGCATATATATTCCAGGATTGTAGCTTGACTGTCTGTGATTTCACAGTCACTCCGCTCTGTGCTGAGTAGATGCTGTAGAAGGCTTCTTGTTAGATATTAAAACAGAGAGGAGGAGATGGGGAGCAGTTGGAATGCAGAGATAATAATAATAATTCCTTTATTTATAAGGCACACAGATTACACAGCGCAGCACAGAGCTTGCCAAATCGGTCCCTGTGCCCAATGGGGCTCACAATCTAATCAACCTACCATTATGTTTTTGGAGTGTGGGAGGAAACTGGAGGACCTGGAGGAAACCAACGCAAACACGTAGAGAACATAAAAAACTATTTGCAAATGTTGACCTGGGATCAAAGCACACAGGATACTCCCACTGTGCTCAAGGTCCAGCTACATTATTCTAATATATATATATATAAATTTTTCACTGTCCTGCTGCTACTAACGACACACTCAAAGTTATTGTTAAACAGATGTCAAGGGACTATATCCAATACTGTCTACAGCTTTTATAGTTCAAAATTGCTGGTAGAGCTCTTACCTTACCTAACCCATACAGTTAATAGGTTTGTCCAGGTATTATGATGTGTGGTCGTTAACCCCCAATCAAAAAGTCCATCCCCTGACCATTCCCGTTCACTGATCAGCTATTCAGTAGATGCCCCAGGCAGGGGCATAAGGGCTCTCTGCCAAAAGGATTTTACCCTTTACCGGATGAAAACGTGTACCTAGCTGAACCGAGAGTGTCGGGAGAAGTATATGGGAAGAATGATGGTTTAGCTGGCAGCTGTCTAATCTGTATTGTCAACTTTAACTTTCCCTCCATCACACAATTGTACCATGTTGTAGACTTAATTTCCCAGAATGCAACTCACTATAATATGCATATGTTTGAGCAATAAGAAATTTGGGGAGATTTCAACTCATGTTCTAAACCAGACATCAGGGATTGGCACTAAGCAGTTGCCATCACTGACTGGTGATGCATATCAGCTGAAGCCGAGTATAACAGAGGGCATTGGTTGGCGTAGCCCTTTACGGTCCGATATCCAGCAATTACGGTTTTAGCCAAGTTTTCCAGCTTACTTTCTTACCCTGGGCCAGCCCCTGCATAATGCCAGTACTTCTAAATTTTCGGATGCTGCAGCTGGTTGAAAGTGCCAGGGGATCACAGGACCCACTTCAGCCAATCCCTGGCTGTTGGAGACCAGGGGTTGACCAAAGTGAGTCCTGTCCCCCACCCATCGTTTCTGCACCCGTATAGCAATCAAAGACTAAAAAAAAACATCTGAACACAAAAACTGGAAGGGTAAGTACACTTTGCCCTCCCATGAAAACCTCTTTAGAGGTCAATGTGTTTGTGTATTTCCAAACGAGCAGCACAAAGATCTGAAATGTTTCAAGATAATTTTTGGATGGGGAAATGTAGAAATACAGTCAAATCTGAGCTGCAGTTTTCTGCGGCAACTCCGGCCATATTGGAGTGGTATTACCTTGACAATCAGTCTAAGTATTTTTGAATTTCTTCATCTTTAAAGAAAATCAACCATCAAATTAAAGCATGATAAACCCGGGACACTTACCCACAGATCCAGGCACCGTGACTGTGATAATCTTCTTATATTTGACATATATGAGCGCCTTCCTTCTGAAATAACTTTTTGAATTATGCTAATGAACCCAGAGGGCTACGGGGGTTTTTACCAAAGCCCCCTCAGTGCTTTATCATCACAGGCTGTTACAATGAGCAGAACATATCTCACCCTCCACCTTCATCCCTCTACCTATGTAACCTAGCAGCAGCAGGAAGTATAGGGGAAGGATAGATCTGTGTAGCTATAGCACAGAGGGTCTCCAGATACACCCACTTCAGGATCATTTGCATTATTTTAAAAGTTGATTTTAAAATGGTGGTCATGGCTTTTCAAAGCTCCACAAAGTAGAAATTTTAAATTTCAAAAATTTTCCACTGTCAAATTTCAATTTTAACTTGTAACTTTTGCAATTACTGTTTCCATGAAGACAGGAAAAGTGTCTTATTTATATGAAATCAATAATGCAGTTTCTACCTGAGGGGAAATTTTATGGCATACATTTTAAAGTACAGATGGTCCGATACTTAAGAACACCCGACTTACAGACAACCCCTAGTTACAAAGGGACCTCTGGATGTTGGTAATTTATTGTACTTTAGCCCCAGGCTACAATAATCAGCTGTAACAGTTATCAGAGGCGTCTGTAATTAACTTTATTGTTACCGTATTTTCTGGAGTATAAGACGCACTTTTTAGCAAGAACAAATCTTGCTAAAAAGTCCCTGCATCTTATAGACCGGAGGTCAGGAGGATCCAGCACTGCCAGACCCTCCTGACCGCTGTAATGGAGATCGGGTGATGCCCTGATATAGAGCTGCACCCGATCTCCCAGAGAGGAGCCTCGGTACTGCCCTCACCTCTCCCCGATGTCCTACAAGTCCAGGACCTGCGGTGATGTCAGAATCATGTGACTGATCACATGCTTCTTACATCACCACAGGTCTCATACTGCCATGCTGCCCTGGGACAGGGTAAGAAGAAGGGAAATGGGGGAAGTATGTGTGTGTATGTATATGTGTGTGTGATTCTGTATGAGTGTGTATAGGTGATGCAAAGTTGAGTGTGTATAGGTGATGCATGATGCAGAGTTGAGTGTGTATGTGAATGGATGATGCAGAGCTGAGTGTGTATGTGGATGGATAATGCAGAGTTGAGTGTGTATGTGAATGGATGATGCAGAGCTGAGTGTGTATGTGGATGGATAATGCAGAGCTGAGTGTGTATGTGGATGGATGATGCAGAGTTGAGTGTGTATGTGGATGGATGATGCAGAGTTGAGTGTGTATGTGGATGGATGATGCAGGGCTGAGTGTATAAATGTATGTCAGTGTGTGCTGTGCTTTAGTGCGACCAACAGGGATATTTTAATTGGTGTAAAAAATATTTTTTCTTTTTTTGGAAGCCTAAATCTGGGGTGCGTTCTATAGTAAGAAGCGTCTTATAGTCCGAAAAATACGGTAATCCTGGTTCTGATGACAATCCAACATTTTTAAAATCCAATTGTCACAGAGACCAAAAAAATTCTGGCTGGGATTACAATGATAAAATATACAGTTCCGACTTACATACAAATTCAACTTAAGAACAAACCTACAGAACCGACACGGTGACTGCCTGTAACACTATAAACACTTCTGGAAACTATTAGCGTTTTCAGTCCGTTTAGTGTAAATCAACCTTATCACACAGATGACACTATTTACATCCCTGTACACATGAGAAGCAAACAGAAGTTTACGACTTATTAATTCCATTTATTAAGAAATAAACATTTTTTTAAAGCAAATTTTGGGAAGCAATGAAGATACAGAATGGAGGCAGAAGCAGACGTTATAGTATTTTTTATAGGTTAAGTGTTTTGCATTGCCTTTTTTTTTCCTTTTAATATACAGTAGGGGTGCCAAATTTTTAAAAGGTTTATTCTGGACCAAAGCCCATATAGTGAGGAATGGGGTGTTTTATACCAAAACAGTGTTGTAGACCAGTCTATATGTCTATTAACCTGTTGTCACTTTGGAAGAACCTAGTGATGTCATCCATACTTTCCATGCTGTTTTGTAACAGATTTAAGGGCTGGTGAGGGCTTGTGTTCTGTGCACTTTCTCACGTTACTTTGGCATATTTGATGGATATGGAGGACATCACTGTCATAGAATTTCAGTAGAGAACCGATTTGTTCCACCAAACCAACTACAGGTCCTCCTGGGTCTTTAGTTTAATGTCTCGAATGGTCCTATAATAGAGATGAGCGAGCACTAAAATGCTCGGGTGCTCGTTATTTGAGACAAACTTTTGCCGATGCTCGAGTGCTCGTTTCGAATAACGAACCCCATTGTAGTCAATGGGAGACTTGAGCATTTTTCAATGTGTCATTTTATTGAGAAATAATGTTTTCTGATATGTTAGCGCAGATGTATGGAAACATCTGCAATGTGTACTTCACTGAAGAACACATTGCAGATGTTTCCGTACATCTGCTAACTTATCAGAAGACACGAGTGTAGAATGGTGTTCTTTGCAATAGTATGTGAAGAACAATATGTGTGAAGAATACATTGCAGATGTTTCTATACAATTTTTGAGCGGGCGAAATACTCGTCCGAGCAATGAGCCGTTTCCAGTATGCTAATACTCAAACATGCATCAAGCTCGGACGACTATGCTCGCTCATCTCTATCCTATAACATCTTGGTCTGTGGCAACTATTAAAAAAACAAATGTTTTTACTTACCTAGAGATGAGTCAGATAAATTGCAGATGAAGCTTCGATGAAGCTGGTATATTACACTCTGGCGTTATTGCGCATGCGCCGCATCTATGTCACATGTGCAGTGTAGCCAGGGGTATACTACATCGGCTTTACTGAATGACTCCACACAGAGTTTTTTTTTGTGGGACCGGACAAAAATAAAATAGGGCAATTTGGACATTACACCATTCGTCCATAAGGACTTTTGGGTGATTTAGTGTTCCGAATAGCCTTGACATTGCCTTAATTTTATCAGTGGGTCTCCCAATGCTGATATTACCAGGACGTTGGTTACTTATACTCCTCTAAAGCTCTTGGAGCTGGTTGCGCATGCGCGTTCCATTCATTCATTTCTATGGGACTGCTGGAGATTGGGGCTGCTGGGAATGTACAGCCCTTTGGGTCCCTTTAACATCACATGTAATTTTAATTGTAATCCAGTGGGTGGTGGGATGGGGAGGACTTTTTATCAGTGGGTTTCCCAGTGCTGAGATCACAACGACTCGGGTCCCTTGTACTCCTGTATAAACTGAGTTGATGATTGCACATGCGCAGTCAGTCCATTCCCTTCTATGTGACTGCTATATGGGACTACAGTTCTCAGCGAGTAAGATAGTGCAAGTATTTGAAACCTAAATGACTATCCAGAAGAAAAAAGAACTAACAGCCCTCCAAGTAAAATGAGGAGGGTGCTTGTGGTTTTGTTGACCCTGGTTAGAGGTCCATAGTCATGCAAGAACTTTCATGATTTTTATCTCCACCTTTATTTTCCATAGCATAAATATATAGTCAGGGAGGCTGAGCTGAAAACGTGAACCTGTGTGATTATTGTTAGTAACTATGGTAGAAGTTTCAATCTTCCTGTAGGGAACCTACACTAAAAATAAAGGAAATCCTTGACATATCAGCCATTCGGATCATTCCTTAAAACCACCAAGTGTCAGTTTAATTGCAAAACTGTCAGCTAAAGGAAGAGCCGGCTCCATCTTGTTAATTCGCAGTCAATGTTCTTGCCATATATCACAAACTTTTCCCACACAATTAAAAGTTGAATCTGATCCTCTTAGTCCGGTTCATGGGAGAGGTACATGTATCATGCGCAGTGCCATATATTGTTAACAGCTCAGGTTTTCTGAAAAAAAAAGGGCATGAAAATTAATCCTGATTATGTTTTGGACATGTCAACATCATTTAAGAATCCATGGCGAAGCAGACAGCGGCCCTGGGTAATATCTGGGAGGATGAAGAGCAGGCCTCCAGTTTTATGTTAATTCCGTTAATTAGATCCTGATTTATTTCCCGTAAACTTTGCCTAACAGGTTTCCTGAGATGACATTCTTGTATACCTTTCCCTTGATTTTAATTCATTAATTTTGTTTGAAAATTGTTTTACAGTTACTTCATCTTCTTGTTAACTGTTCCCACATTCAGCCTTGTGGCCTTAAAGAGGACTTGACAGCTCTCCCGACGTGACTGTTTCAGTACAGAGTTGTCTCCTCTATTCTAAAAACTCTGCTTTATGTTGTTCCTCTGTACTCCTCCTAATACATGACTGTATTACCAGCTTAAGGGGGTTGTTTGAGAGGGGGCTGCTTAAAAAAAAAACATGTAATCATGTAACCCCTGCGGTCCTTCCCGGCATCCCGCGCTGCCATCCCTCCAGTTGGCGCCCCATTTAAAGAAACAGGGACACGTTTGGTCGGCCAGGGTGGCCAGCTGCGTCCATCTGTCCCTATTCCCAGCACTGTATAATGCGGGATGGGTGGGCATGGTGGGCCACCACAGGTAGCCGAAATCTAAATGCAGCAGACTTCCGTGCCCCTTTTCATTTACATGGGGCACAGACCAGAGAGTTGGCAGCGCAGGATGCCAGGAGGGGCCGCAGAGGTAAGTACAGGCGGTCCCCTACTTAAGAACACCTGACTTACATATGACCCCTAGTTACAAACAGACCTCTGGATGTTGGTAATTTCTTGTACTTTAGCCTTAGGCTACAATAATCAGCTGTAACAGTTATCACAGGCGTCTGTAATGAAGATTTATAGTAAATCCTGGTTCTGATGACAACCCAACATTTTTAAAATCCAATTGTCACAAAGACCCAAAAAAATTTGGCTTGGGCTACAATGGTAAAATATACAGTTCCGACTTAAATGCAAATTCAACCTAAGAACAAACCCACAGACCCTATCTTGTATGTAGGACTTCACAGATGCACTAACTGCTACCCTGCCTCATACACCAATGAGCGCTTCCATCAGTTATGTTACATCAGTTATGTAACATCAGTTATGTTACATCAGTTATGGAAGTGTTCATTGGATTCCGACTGTCAGCCGGGTGCGGACCACAACTCATGGCTTGACAGGCTCCATGTGGCCGGCGGCTACTGGTCGTGCGCCATTTTTCTAGGCTTTTAGTTGAGATAAATTTGGCTGCACTATATGTACATGCTCAGTAGTCAAGCTCCTCTGCGACAGATCAGAGGAATAAGACACTTGGAAGGAATGCCCGCATATATCTCAAGCCCTTCTAGAGGGATCAGGAAAACAGGACTGTGGAGCCAGAGTCGGTGACCATTTTGTTGGAGCTGGAGTCGGAGTTAGGGAAATTGAGGAGTCAAAACTCCACAGCCCTGCTCCCCCCGTTATGCTGCCTCCACACCAAGGGCCAGGGTGAGGATGCCCCACACCTGTACATTAGCTATAGCCTGCACTGGTTCCTGGCCCATAGGAAGGGCCTGGTATAGAATTAATCTGGGTGCAGGGTTGTCCACCAGATATACAGACGGAAGGAGAATCTTAGTGTATCCGGCAGGATGTGCAAGGCATGGGAGGAACATGTGCCAATTCTTGCCAAATTTCCCTATATGTAATAAATATAGACCCATATTTCAGAGTTTCACACCATATAACGCCTCCTCGCTATAGGCTTGAGTTAGATCTGATCTCAGATTTTCCAATCATCATATAAACAGGGGATAAGAGGGGGAATGTCACATTGGTTTCAGATAGCAATGGATTTTCCACTCGTTTTGGCTACGTTAAGCGCTATTTTTGTTCCGAAAGTGAATTTTAAGCTAGAATTATGTGGAGATATTAAATTTAATCCTGTAAACCATAATATTATTTTCTGGTAAATGGGATTTAATTTTCCTCATCTTCTTCAAAACAAGAAATGACCCAATAGATTTTAATTATTTATTAATGCATTTTTCCGCAGATATTTCCACAACTTTCTGTGACTGTGTATATGTGATACACGATAACTTTATAGTTAATACAATGAAATCATCTTGTTCTATTAATAATTGAGTATTCTGGTATACAGTGTTTTCCATTATGGAATATCACAGAGACTGAGCGGGAGACACACATCTCCATATATCTGATACTATACCATGTATTGCCCATTCATTAGAGTGGGATGGAGCCGGCATCCTCAACTATTGGAAAACATTCGTTCCGACCCACATTCCATACAAAGAAGCAAGTTGGGGTTACTGAAAGGGCTACATACTGCTGTATGTTGTACAGTGATGAGTCCTCAAGCTCCCTTTTGGCATACGCCTATCTATATTGCAGCATTTATGCATAAGAAGAAACACTCTTACTGGTCTTATGACACTTTTAATATTTGTAGTTTGCAGCTCTCTTTGGACTAGTGTAAGGAAACCTAGCTGCTGTGACTCACTGCTCCCCCTTATTAGAGTATCTACGTAATCTGACACCACAGGGAAATAATATATAGCTTGGAAGCAAGATGAAATTCAGGAGGTTTCAGAGTTAAAAAACAGATTAGGAGAGAAGGAAAATAATAACAGCCAAGGTAAGGACATTATTTGTTCGATAAGATCTACTTCAAGATTTATTGTGGTTCTGTCACGGCACGGAGAAAGTACAAACCCATGGCTTCTAGTGACCTCTGTTCCTGCCTACATGTAGCCCTGGACTAAATCACAATTGACAACTGTGTGACAGCCCCTACCCTGGGTTTCTGTACAGAGCAGTAGGATAAATAAACAAGAGGTTGACAAATAGCAAGGTCAAGCAAAGTGAGTAAAAACTAATATGGCAGTGAGGTACAAAACCATAATGCAATAGCTAGTCAAGGGTACAGGCAAAGGTTCAGAAGCAAAGCAAGAAAACCAGAAGGGTATACGGATCACAACTAGCTAATATACTTTTCTAACAACAACTGAATGAAGTCACCAGTGAGATAAATTGAAGTGCCTGGATGCCTCCCCAACTGCTGATAGGATTGGCTGTCCATCACTTTGGCAACTGTGACACCCGCCCAGTTTCATAGAGGCAGCAAGCTGTCACTCCTTGACTGCTCTATACCCCATATAGAGCATAAACCTGGATGTGGTTCATAACTCAGAGAATTCAAACTGCAAATTGACAGTTTCACCATTTAAGGACTGACCTTGAAAACTCCAATGTTTTTTGGCCACATAACAAGTTGGCATTACACTTTTTTTACAGCACAGGTTTAAAAAAAAGTTTTGGGTGGTGACTTATCCAGCCATAGATAACAGGGGTTTAATGAGATGAGTCTTCAGCGTCATGTGGGTTCTGACATACACAGCGCGCAAGCAATGTTATTTGTATCACTTACAGTGATGAAAAAAGAGAATATCCGGGATCTCAGTCATAAAATAGGAGTTTATTTCAGTGAGCTTAAATATATGCATAAGATAGGTTGATGCAGCTTCACTCTCACTGGACATATAGGCGGTTACTTATCATATGATGTTCCCTCCGTCCCTCTTGAGCACCAGATATATCAGGAGGGTCCAGCCTTGCGGGCAGCTTGCACTGGCTTAAATTCTTAAGTTCTGCTTGGCCCAAGATTACACTTTAACTGGCTTTAACCTGAATAGCTAGGGTGTAGATGCAGGGGCAGGAACGCCCCCACCGGCTCCCTCCGCCATCGGGTGCATACCGTTCACGCACCTGGATGTGGCGCAAAGGAGGAAATGATCACAATTTCTGTCATTGTGCGTTGTGCTAAAAAATTGTCCTACAAGCCCCCAATAAATCTCCCCCTTAGTGTTAGTAACAATCTATGACTTACAGTCTAAAACACATAAGTTTTCCTAGGAAGTGCTATAGTCAGTGATTGGCTGAGCCTCACCTAGTGCTTCCTGTGATAGAGATGAACGAGAGGAACGGACCCTTGTTTTCGGAATCCGTGGGGCTTCTATCACTGAGACTTCCACCGATGAGTAAGTTCGGCCCTATCCTGTGAACGGGGCCCAACTTGCTATGACCGGACAACCTCTTCAAATGGAGCAGAAATCAGAAGCAACATAAACTAGTACACAGCAATTTATTATTTACCATTCCCTCTAGATCCCCTTAACATATAAGTTTTATTACTGCCCCCCCCCTTCCCTTTAAGTAGATTGGATGGCAATACCAAATAATTAGCATTTAAAATATTTTTTGTAAGAACTTTAAGACTAATAATTCTTAAAAAATGGTAAAAGCTTTGGGTTTAATGTAAAAAAAGGAATAAAAAAGAATAAAAATGTTATAGCTGTTTAACTACCTCTTACTAAAATAACTAAAATGTCCCTGAGAGTCCAACAATACCCCAGACCTAATCCGGACACCATTGCTAGAATATTTATTGCCTTAATTTATCCTAATTGTAGATATTAGAACAAAAATATCCATTAACCAAACGCAAATTCGCACCTAGAAATAATTGATAGATAAAAACATCAATGTCAGGGAATGTACATAATGTTGCCTCTGCTTAAACTATTGAATACATCCTATATTTTATGAGAGATGTAACCGAACCCTTTAATATTAGACATTTTCCTGAAGGCTTTAATTTGATCTGCTTGGGTTATTGAGCTCTTGGCTCCTCGGAGAATAATTCCGATTACACTTTGCAGGAAGCCGGGAGTGTGGATGGGACGCCATTATACCCAACACCCGATCCTTTTCTGGCCATTATTACAATTGCTGCATCCTAAATTTATTACACATTAATTTTCTTGCTAAGCTGTACACCGGGTTTGCCGGGATAGTGTTGCCTTAAATTGCTTTCCACTTTATTACTAGTCACGTTTTACACGGAAGATGTGAAATGATTGACCTTATGGTTTATTGCTGAAGCGTAACTTTTAAAGGAGAACTCCAAGAAGACATCTAGATCCTATTTGGGACTTAAGGGGACAGTGTAAGACACAGGGATTCAAAGTAATCCAAAGATAGGAGTTCCCATAATGCAATGCGTAACATAAATATTCTAAACAATAGGGAATATTGTTGTGAAATTATGCTTCCCTCTCTATATATAGACAATAATATAAAAAATGTTAAATTTCCCAAGGCGACACAAGGCTTCAGTGGGTTATGTTATCATGGTACTCCACCTGATAACTGCCACTTACACTGCTAATTTGCGCCCCCTCAGGAATGGGGTATTGGGCAATAAGGAAGTTGAGAGAGATGGTGGCTGTATGTGACTTGCTGAAGAGAATTCCTGAGACAGGGGGAATGAGGGAGTTGAGAGACACGGTGGCTATATGTGACTTGCTGAAGAGATTTCCTGAGGGAGGGGGAATGAGGGAGTTGACAGAGACAATCGGGATAATTTACTAAGGGCCCTAATCGCTATTTTTCGTTGGGTTTCCCGAAAATTTCCGGTTCCCGGCGAATTGCCCCGGGTTTTTGGCACACGCGATCGGATAGTGGCACATCGGCGCCTGCATGCATGCAACGGAAATCGGGGGCATGGCCATCGGAAAAACCGCAGAATTAAAAAAAAATAATGTGTCGCTTGACATGCGCTTACCTGCACCCAGGATAGGAAGGTGAACTCCGGCAGACTTCAGCGCAGCAGCGACACCTGGGGGACATTGGGCGCACTACCTTAGTGAATCACCAGATGACCCGAATCCTCGACGGAGAAAGCGTTGCTGGATCGCGACAGGACCGGGTAAGTAAATCTGCCCCATTGTCTGTGAGTGACTTGCTTAAGAGAGAGGGAACAATGAGAGAGTTGAAAGAGAGTTTGGCTGCGTGTCTCGCTGAAGAGAAATCGGCTCCCTCATTCCACCCTCCCTTTTTCACACATCCAACATCTCACTCAACTACCTCATTCCTAAAGGGGCCTGGTTTAGCAGTGTCAGTAGCAGTCAGGAGGTCGGGTAGCCTGACTATGTATTGGAGCTCTACTGTCTCCAAGACTAGTAACAGATTTTTTTAGAAGAATGGCAGTTCTAATCCCACGGATATCCATCACCCGGATTCACCTTTTCCCCAAATCTTCCCAATATAAAGCAATAACACAGTACAGTATATACATCGTTCAGTGTGTAGAAAAGATACAGACAGCAGGAACAACTCTCTGGGCTGTAATCTAAGGCTTTGATGCAGTGCCATACGAGGTTCTAGAATCATTGCTTTTAGGGGAGAAAAGCATCAAATTTATCAAACATTTTTTAGTGATCTAAATATAAGGTGTACATGCAGAACCGCCATAAGACTGTGTGGATAATACCCATTAATAACATAACATTACATAAACAGATGTAATTATGACTGTGTGCATAGCTATTAACAACTGTAAAATTACTGTGTGCTTACCCAGTAATAGCCATAGTATGACTGTGTGCATACCCAGTAAGAGCCGTAGTATGACTGTGTGCATACCCAGTAATAGCCGTAGTATGACTGTGTGCATAGCCAGTAAGAGCCGTAGTATGACTGTGTGCATACCCAGTAATAGCCGTAGTATGACTGTGTGCATACCCAGCAATAGCTGTAGTATGACTGTGTGCATAGCCAGTAATAGCTGTAGTATGACTGTGTGCATGCCCAGTAAGAGCCGTAGTATGACTGTGTGCATGCCCAGTAATAGCTGTAGTATGACTGTGTGCATGCCCAGTAATAGCCGTAGTATGACTGTGTGCATAGCCAGTAATAGCCGTAGTATGACTGTGTGCATGCCCAGTAATAGCCGTAGTATGACTGTGTGCATACCCAGTAATAGCCGTAGTATGACTGTGTGCATACCCAGTAATAGCTGTAGTATGACTGTGTGCATGCCCAGTAATAGCCGTAGAATGACTGTATGCATAGCCAGTAATAGCCGTAGTATGACTGTGTGCATACCCAGCAATAGCTGTAGTATGACTGTGTGCATGCCCAGTAATAGCTGTAGTATGACTGTGTGCATAGCCAGTAATAGCCATAGTATGACTGTGTGCATGCCCAGTAAGAGCCGTAGTATGACTGTGTGCATGCCCAGTAATAGCTGTAGTATGACTGTGTGCATGCCCAGTAATAGCCGTAGTATGACTGTGTGCATAGCCAGTAATAGCTGTAGTATGACTGTGTGCATGCCCAGTAATAGCCGTAGTATGACTGTGTGCATAGCCAGTAAAAGCCGTAGTATGACTGTGTGCATACCCAGTAATAGCTGTAGTATGACTGTGTGCATAGCCAGTAAGAGCCGTAGTATGACTGTGTGCACACCCAGTAATAGCCGTAATATGACTGTGTGCATACCCAGTAATAGCCGTAGTATGACTGTGTGCATGCCCAGTAATAGCCGTAGTATGACTGTGTGCATGCCCAGTAATAGCCGTAGTATGACTGTGTGCATGCCCAGTAATAGCCGTAGTATGACTGTGTGCATGCCCAGTAATAGCCGTAGTATGACTGTGTGCATGCCCAGTAATAGCCGTAGTATGATTGTGTGCATGCCCAGTAATAGCCGTAGTATGATTGTGTGCATGCCCAGTAATACCCGTAGTATGACTGTGTGCATGCCCAGTAATAGCCGTAGTATGACTGTGTGCATGCCCAGTAATAGCCGTAGTATGACTGTATGCATCCCAATGAGTCTCCGGCATTCACCATACATTTCCTCTGCAGCTGAGGCTCTCACATACTGCGGGTCTGACCACACATTACACTACGGCTAAAGTAAAGGAAACAGAATCCAAATCCATTTATTTGCAGCATTTCCTAAGCAGCCCAGCATTGCTATGCCTTACAGCTTCACATTTGTAGATTATCCGTCCTCAGACCAGGTGTTTTCCACCCAGGAATCCTAAACTTTGCAGATTTTCCATAGACGTACCCAACATACTACCTCTACCGTATCTAAATAATGGACATGCAAATCCGTAAATGAAGGAAGAGAAAATCCTCGCAGGTCCCGGCCTTGCTTTGGATTACGCTAATTGCTTTTGAAAACTTACTTATGGCAAAAATGATTACACCATTGTTTGCTGCTGCAGGCGCTCCTGACACACGGCATCCCATACGGGGTATCCGGCTGTTTTTAGGAATTAGTGGCATCAGCTAAACGGTACAATGTAAACAAGTCTGCGCTCGCTCTCGTGGTATGGATCGGCTTCCAAACCTATGACTAAACCATGTAGCTGTATATTTAATTGAACAGAAAGCAGCGGTATACAATGACCTCACTAGCACCTTCCATCCAGCACAATCCGGGACGTATCCAGCCTAAACATATACCGCCCTGTTATTCTTTACTCAACATATGTTATTCCAGTAGTAGTTACAGGGATTGACTGAAACAATAAAAAATAGCCGGCTGCTTGCCACAAACAGTGACATCTTTGTCCATAGACTCCGTCTGGTATTACAGTTCAGCCCCATTTATTTAAAGGGATTGGCCACTTTATTGCTACTGTACTTACGAGGAGTTACGATAAAGCTACTACAGTTAAGAGTGGTAAATTGTTCAAGGGGCTGTCCAGTGTTTCAATATTTTATTACAAGGGGCTATTGATTACTAACATGGCGCCTCTCATCATCCCCATTCACTTTGTTGGGGGATTTGGGTTGCAGTCTGGGACCCATGGACATCCAAAGCTCTCTGGATGCTTTACCATAGTCCCAGACTGCAATGATCAGCTGTAAGGTGTCTGTAATGAAGCTTTAGTGATAATTCTTGGTCCAATTACAGCAACAATTTTGAAACTTCAATTGTCACTGCGACAAAAGAAAAAAATTTGTCTAGAACTTCAATTATAAAATATACAGTTTCGACTTACATACAAATTCAACTTAAGAACAAACCTCCGGACCCTATCTTGTATGTAACCCGGGGACTACCTGTATGTGTATTGACTCTCAACACAAATGACTACAAGAACCTTCCAGGACCTTTTTAAGGTCCTCCAAGCTAACACATGGAACCCCACCTATGCGCAGTTCTGGTACCACATGTAGGAAGTAAATTTCAAACAATTTTGATTTGTGGGTGCTCATTATTTCCACACAGCCCAGGCCTCATGGCAGGCTTAAAGGATACCTACCACCAGGAATCTACCTATTATGGTAGATCTGATGGTAGATTCCTTCTAATATACTAAACCCTAAACATAGGGTCATGAGTTGTATCTGACGCCACCATGAAACAGCTGACCAGGCACCATTGATATTTTTTGAATTACTCTAAGGCCTCATGCACACAACCGCGTTTGAGGCTGTGACCCAGCCACACAAAATTGTGGCTACTTCACAGCCCCCATTGAGGTCTAGAGAGACTAGAGACTCTATGACGAGGCCGCCATGTCTCACTGCACTCTGACCATGTGGCCGCTCTACAGGTCCTGTTCCTGTCTGTAATACTTTGTGGCCAGGCACTTTAAATGGATATCTTTGGGCTAATGGTGCTCTACCTGCACATGTTGGACAGGCCACAACCAAAGGGCACACGGCTGTGGTTTGTAACCCATTTATTGCACATGGTCGTGTGCATGTAGCCTAAGGCAAGAGGGCTGGTAGTGCATCAAGACTGGTGATGCATTGAGTCTCTTTATAACATAGACTTAATACCCAATTATACCTTAGACTCTCTTACAAAACTTTACCAGGGTAAGTGCAAGACACTAGGAGAGTCACCCATAGTAAAGTTTGTGTAAAGCCACCAGGATCTGCACTTCCCATGTCCTGCCAGCAGATGGAGGAGGCTATGCTTTACTGTAGGTATGTCCCCTGCATCATAACCCTCCCATAATAGCGGATGTCCTTGGCACACCCCATCAACCATTACTATGGGAGTGGTTATGATGTATGGGACTTTACTATAGTAATGCCTGCACACCGCCCTCCAAATGTCAGAAGGAAGCAGGACATGAGACATCACAGGAAGTGCCGATCCCGGAAGCTTTATGCAAACTTTACTAGTGTAAGTACTACATGGGTGACTTTATTTGGGTCTTGTACTTATCCTGGTAAAGTTTAATGATCGTGGCCAAACTTTTCAAGCTCTTTTTTAACCAAGGACACCTTTGATAGATAGCATGTCAACAAATAATACCCTCATTGACAAAAAACTACAAGTGCACAGGAACTACACAACGCTCAACGGCCAACATTTATGGACAAATGAGCATTATTCTTTTAGTCAATGAGTGAATTAACTTTGGTCACTTTAGGAGAATGTCGGCAAACTTATGAGTAATATCCAAACTCCTCACCTGGTTGTCAAAGACATTTTAATCAGAAAGGGGGTTCTCTCATACAGTGGGCTCCTCATGGGCGGGGAATAAGGAATAATCATCCAATGATCTTCGTGTTGGAATTACTGTTCACCAGTTCCTCTACCTACTTGCAGGTGTACACATGGACTCAATCAGGAAGTCCTCAAGCATCACATCATGCTTTATGTATTGTACAGAAGTCAGAAGTGATGTCCATGGAAAATTACGTACACAGCTCAACAATTGCTATTTTTGTTCCATCAATAAGTGGTGATTTTTAGTAGCAGTCTGCTTACATTCTTCTTGACATGTGTCAGCCCTTAAAAGGCTCTGGAGTGAGGAAACTCGCGGCTGTAGCTTGATCTCCCCTTCCAAATCTTGCTGGATCCGCATGGCTTTCTGTCATATTTTTTCACCTCCTACTTTTGGGCTGATAGCTGGGAGCAGCGCCATCAATCACAGAGGCTCTCATACCTTGGATCACCTATTTAGAGAGCTTTGGGAGAAAGCCATATGTCAGGGTAACAGCCTCGCTAGACAGGCAACCTTTAAAATGTTTTACTGTTGTTTTTATCAAATCTATTTTTATTTTTCCGGCAAAGGTATTAACTTTCTTGGTCACAAAAACACATTTACCTCATCACAGATACAAAGTGCCCTGCGGACAGAGACCTGTTAGGAGGACAAATTGGATGACAACGTTCTCAAGTAAATATATGGCAATATTATGTAGGTTCTATGTGGTATAATTATTTAGAAACTCTATATTGTTATGTATTTTTTATTATTATTTATTGATAGAGCACAATCTATTCTACTGGGCCATATATTCAATAAGGGGTTCACATAACCACATAGAGATGAGGACAAAAGAGACAGAAGGAGTGATAGGAGGACCCTGTCTGTGATGGTTGACTATCCATATGGTACAGAACCATCAATGCCATCATCCTTTAAAGGGATTGTTTAGAACATTTGGAGAAAGGTGGCCCATTTTATTTCCTTCTTGAGCCTATTTGAGAATCTCCTCAAAGGTTTTAACATTTGGTTCAAAGGTCATAAAAGAGAAAACATGCACCAAACTCTTCTGTCTTGGGTGGCAAAACCTGGCACCATAATCCATCTCTTGTTGTGTCTCCTCTATGCCGTTTCCTCTATTGGTTACCTGAAATGACTTCAATTTTAACCATAACCATACCAAGCCATCAACAAACTGTCCCCTATAGAGATGAGCGGACCGAACTTCCCATTTGGGCTCAGACTTTGGGTCTGTTCCGCGCTGCCTGGACATATTGGCAACTAGCTTTAGCTGGAGGACACTTCTAGATATGATTATATCCATATCTAGTGGCCAGTGGCGTCAATCTGCCAGATTGTCTGTTCAGTTGCCAATTCGGCACTATGTCCTGGTCACTCGAAACGAACCTGAACCCCCGAATGGAAAGTTCAGTTCCGTTCAGCTCTTGTCCCCTTCAGATATCTCTGATCTGTCCCTCACCTAACATCCAAACTTCACAACGCCTTGGATATCTGCTTCGCTCTCCAACTATCCAATCTTCTCACCATTTCTAGGACTTCTCTACTACATTCTCTATACCAGTCTGGCCAAATTGGCCATTGCTGTCCGACACATATGGGGAGATTTATCATACGTCGGCACCACCCCTCGTAGTCCCAGATACATCAAGAGGCTTAGGCAGGGTGACCGGCAAGCAAAACTACGCAGGCACAGGATATTCCCTTCCAGCGGCGGGTGCCCTATTGTTACCCTATTGTATAACACATCTGAGAAAAAGAGAAATAATAGGAAAATTCAATGTTATTTATGAAGTCTTAGCTTTCACAAAGCAGCTGATACCAGACCTGGAATAAAGGTAGGACTCCCAGGCTCTAATAGATAACATCTGCTTCTGCTCGGCTGCCCCTCTCCTGCCAATTTACTAATTGTGCGTCATACAATACATAGTTGTAGCTGTAGCTGTTTTATTCGTTAAGAGACCTAAATCTGACCACACATGTCGGAGGATTGGTGAGTGCCCTGCGCCAAGCTGTTCCAGATGTCGGCCTTCCGCTAAGATCTGATAGTGAGCTCCTAATGTGCCCTGTATACACAGGCTTATCACACCTTGCCCCAGCCAGAGATGCTTTCTACTTTTTGCTCCATAGAACTATATTCGGAAATCTTTCTCCGTCAAAAAATGTCTAATATTCCAATATCTCAGCCAAGGTGACAGGGGAAGTACATAGAAGAAGCAGATCTCAGCGCTATTTTCATGTTTTTTGCCCCCCGGGTGCTAATAAAGTGCAATTTGGGCCATTTTTACCAATCTAATTGAACATAATAACATTTCCGGAAAATCCATCAACAACATTCTGGCCAAATAGTATTGAAATTAAAGAACCGTTCAGTTTGGAGGGGAAGTCAGATGCAGTTTGTGTGGGCTGAATGTGAGCAGCGCAGCAGTTTCTCAATGGGCAGAGGGATTAACAGAAAGCTTTGTCTGCTCTATAATCATCTGTTATTGCCAGATCTGGGGATACTGCGCCCCTGCTGCGGAGGTCATCAACAGAGGGGAATGGTTAATAAATGAAGCAAAGAGGACCATAGCAGGGGGGGCATTCGTGACTCTCCATGTGGGTCTTATGATGAATCTATCATGATAAAAATGTACTCCTATCTGCAGGCAGCATGTTATAGAACAGGAGGAGCTGATCAGATTGTACATAGTGTCCTATCTGCAGGCAGCATGTTATAGAGCAGGACGAGCTGAGCAGATTGTACATAGTATCCTTTCTACAGGCAGCATGTTATAGAGCAGGAGGAGCTGAGCAGATTGTACATAGTGTCCTATCTGCAGGCAGCATGTTATAGAGCAGGACGAGCTGAGCAGATTGTACATAGTATCCTTTCTACAGGCAGCATGTTATAGAGCAGGACGAGCTGAGCAGATTGTACATAGTATCCTATGTGCAGGCAGCATGTTATAGAACAGGAGGAGCTGAGCAGATTGTACATAGTGTCCTATCTGCAGGCAGCATGTTATAGAGCTGGAGGAGCTGCTCAGATTGTACATAGTGTCCTATCTGCAGGCAGCATGTTATAGAGCAAGAGGAGCTCAACAGATTGTACATAGTGTCCTATCTGCAGGCAGCATGTTATAGAACAGGAGGAGCTGAGCAGATTGTCCATAGTGTCCTATCTGCAGGCAGCATTTGATAGAGCGGGAGGAGCTGGAGCAGATTGTACATAGTGTCCTATCTGCAGGCATCATGTTATAGAGCAGAAGGGGCTGAGCAGATTATACATAGTGTCCTATCTGCAGGCATCATGTTATAGAGCAGAAAGGGCTGAGCAGATTATACATAGTGTCCTATCTGCAGGCAGCATTTGATAGAGCGGGAGGAGCTGGAGCAGATTGTACATAGTTCCTATCTGCATGCAGCATGTTATAAAGCAGGGGGAGCTGAGCAGATTGTACATAGTGTCCTATCTTCAGGCAGCATGTTATAGAGCAGGAGGAGCTGAACAGCATGTACACAGTGTCCTATCTGCAGGCAGCATGTTATAGAGCAGAAGGAGCTGAGCAAATTGTACACAGTGTCCTATCTGCAGGCAGAATGTTATTGAGCAGGAGGTGCTTAGCAGATTGTACATAGTGTCCTATCAGCAGGCAGAATGTTATAGAGCAGGAGGTGCTTAGCAGATTGTACATAGGGTCCTATCAGCAGGCAGAATGTTATAGAGCAGGAGATGCTTAGCAGATTGTACATAGTGTCCTATCTGCAGGCAACATGTTATAGAGCAGGAGGAATTGAGCAGATTGTACACAGTGTCCTATCTGCAGGCAGCATGTTATAGAGCAGGAAGAGCTAAACAGATTTTACAAAGTGTCCTATCTTAAGGCAGCATTTAATAGAGCAGGAGGAGCTAAACAGATAGGACACTATGTACAATCTTAAGGCAGCATGTTATAGAGCAGGAGGAGCTGAGCCAAATTAAAATAGTGTCCTATCTGAAGGCAGCATTTAATAGAGCAGGAGGAGCTGAGCAGATTGTACACAGTGTCCTATCTGCAGGCAGCATGTTATAGAGCAGAAGGAGCTAAGCCGATTGTATATAGTGTCCTATCTGCAGGCGGCATGTTATAGAGCAGAAGGAGCTGAGCAGATTGTATATAGTGTCCTATCTGCAGGCAGCATGTTATAGAGCAGGAGGAGCAGAGAATTTTGTATATAGTGTCCTATCTGAAGGCAGCATGTTATAGAGCAGTCGGAGCAGAGAATTTTGTATATAGTGTCCTACCCCTGTTCTGCCATCGTACAGAACACGCTCCATAGACGACTCCATGGAGGTGAGATCATCCTTATTTAAACTTAACTTCTGTTCCATTGACTGAGATCTTTACTTCTCACTTTCATGCCAGAGAAATTGTGAAATAAAAGCATCCAACAGATCCCAGCTGCGAAAGCCTTTGATAAGCCGCTGTCGTAAGAGTCTGAACTGTGTATTAGAAAAACACGCAGAAAGGCTTAAGGGCAGCAGAAGAATTCCCAGGTGTTTTACCATCTAGAAGCGTAAGAAACCAGACAGAGGAATTATTACTAAAAATAAAACCGTCCACTACAGCTGGAGGATCGGAACTATCACTCTCAACATTCCCTGGGTCAATGTTACCCAGCCTGGGGCTCTCCAGCAGCTAAACAACTACAACTCCCAGCATGCCCTGCTTCCCTGAAAAACAGTACAGGCGGTCCCCTACTTAAGGACACCCGAATTACAGACGACCCCTAGTTACAGACGGACCCCTCTGCCCACTGTGACCTCTGGTGAAGCTCTCTGGATGCTTTACCATAGTCCCAGACTGCAATGATCAGCTGTAAGGTGTCTGTAATGAAGCTTTATTAATAATCATTGGTCCAATTACAGCAAAAAATTTAGAAAAACCAATTGTCACTGGGACAATATTTTTTTTTTGGTCTGGATCTACAATACTAAAATATACAGTTTCGACTTACATACAAATTCAACTTAAGTACAAACCTAAGGAACCTATCCTGTGCCTGTATTCTACTCATTCCAATTACATGTCCCAATAAGTTTGTAAAAATAAAAATGTTTGGAGAATCCTAAGCATCATCTTAGGATTCCCAAAATACTCCGGGTCTTCCATTTGCCTGGACAGTGATGTCTTTGTTCATGGTTTGGACTTGGACTTGTGGATTTGGTTATTAAATTTTTTTTATTAGACCAAACTACACCCAGAGATCACCCGGTGTGTAACAAGAAGTGTGTCCAGGAAGTGAGTAACATTTTGGTTTAGTGCTCACTCAACCACAAGCATTTGGGTGGAGTATCCAGTGTTATAATAGCAATTCTGTCATAACCCGATGTACCCCCAGTGTTATTATTCCCTGTATGATGCCTAATATTTTGCAGGAGAGCTATTACATACCACACATACAGTAACTAGGAGTATGAAATGTTATTTACATGGAAATGATCGAATGAGATATTTATGGCATAAAACACGTGATATTCCACAAAATTCTGGGCTTAGGAAGCAAAACAAATGTGACATATAATTGAATATCAGCAATTATTCTGGTAATGTGTCACCCATTAATATTATTATATTATGTTATCTATGTATGTTACCCTTTTGTTTTACCGCTATATGTATTTTCTTTGTGACTTAGTTTACATTCTCTAAATATTGTAATACTCTGTTGTACTGACATCACTGTGTGTATTATCCCTGTACTGTGACATCACTATGTGTATAATCCCTGTACTGTGACATCACTGTGTGTATTATCCCTGTACTGTGACATCACTGTGTGTATTATCCCTGTACTGTGACATCACTGTGTGTATTATCCCTGTACTGTAACATCGCTGTGTGTATTATCTCTGTACTGTGACATCACTATGTGTATAATCCCTGTACTGTGACATCACTGTGTGTATTATCCCTGTACTGTGACATCACTGTGTGTATTATCCCTGTACTGTGACATCACTGTGTGTATTATCCCTTTACTGTGACATCACTGTGTGTATTATCTCTGTACTGTGACATCACTGTGTGTATTATCCCTGTACTGTGACATCACTGTGTGTATTACCCCTTTACTGTGACATCACTGTGTGTATTACCCCTTTACTGTGACATCACTGTGTGTATTATCCCTGTACTGTGACATCACTGTGTGTATTATCCCTGTACTGTGGCATCACTGTGTGTATTATCCCTGTACTGTGATATCACTGTGTGTATTATCTCTGTACTGTGACATCACTGTGTGTATTATCTCTGTTCTGTGACATCACTGTGTGTATTATCCCTGTACTGTGACATCACTGTGTGTATTATCTCTGTGCTGTGACATCACTATGTGTATTATCCCTGTACTGTGACATCACTGTGTGTATTATCCCTGTACTGTGACATCACTATGTGTATAATCCCTGTACTGTGACATCACTGTGTGTATTATCCCTGTACTGTGACATCACTGTGTGTATTATCCCTGTACTGTGACATCACTGTGTGTATTATCCCTGTACTGTAACATCGCTGTGTGTATTATCTCTGTACTGTGACATCACTATGTGTATAATCCCTGTACTGTGACATCACTGTGTGTATTATCCCTGTACTGTGACATCACTGTGTGTATTATCCCTGTACTGTGACATCACTGTGTGTATTATCCCTTTACTGTGACATCACTGTGTGTATTATCTCTGTACTGTGACATCACTGTGTGTATTATCTCTGTACTGTGACATCACTGTGTGTATTACCCCTTTACTGTGACATCACTGTGTGTATTACCCCTTTACTGTGACATCACTGTGTGTATTATCCCTGTACTGTGACATCACTGTGTGTATTATCCCTGTACTGTGGCATCACTGTGTGTATTATCCCTGTACTGTGATATCACTGTGTGTATTATCTCTGTACTGTGACATCACTGTGTGTATTATCTCTGTTCTGTGACATCACTGTGTGTATTATCCCTGTACTGTGACATCACTGTGTGTATTATCTCTGTGCTGTGACATCACTATGTGTATTATCCCTGTACTGTGACATCACTGTGTATTTTCCCTGTACTGTGACATCACTGTGTGTAGTATCCCTGTGCAGTGACATCACTGTGTGTATTATCCCTGTACTGAGACATCATTGTGTGTGTTATCCCTGTACTGTGACATCACTGTGTGTATTATTCCTGTACTGTGACATCACTGTGTGCATTATCCCTGTACTGTGACATCACTGTGTGTATTATCTCTGTACTGTGACATCACTGTGTGTATTATCCCTGTACTGTGACATCACTGTGTGTATTATCTCTGTACTGTGACATCACTGTGTGTATTATCCCTGTACTGTGACATCACTGTGTGTATTATCTCTGTACTGTGACATCACTGTGTGCATTATCCCTGTACTGTGACATCACTGTGTGTATTATCACTGTACTGTGACATGACTGTGTGTGTTATCCCTGTACTGTGACATCACTGTGTATATTATCTCTGTACTGTGACATCACTATGTGTATAATCCCTGTACTGTGACATCACTGTGTGTATTATCCCTGTACTGTGACATCACTGTGTGCATTATCCCTGTACTGTGACATCACTGTGTGTATTATCACTGTACTGTGACATGACTGTGTGTGTTATCCCTGTACTGTGACATCACTGTGTATATTATCTCTGTACTGTGACATCACTATGTGTATAATCCCTGTACTGTGACATCACTGTGTGTATTATCCCTGTGCAGTGACATCACTGTGTGTATTATCCCTGTACTGTGACATCACTGTGTGTGTTATCCCTGTACTGTGACATCACTGTGTGTGTTATCCCTGTACTGTGACATCACTGTGTGTATTATCCCTGTACTGTGACATCACTGTGTGTATTAACCCTCTTCTGTGACATCACTGTGTGTATAATCCCTGTACTGTGACATCACTGTGTGTATAATCCCTGTACTGTGACATCACTGTGTGTATAATCCCTGTACTGTGACATCACTGTGTGTATTATCTTTGTACTGTGACATCACTGTGTGTATTATCCCTGCACTGTGACATCACTATGTGTATTATCCATGTACTGTGACATCACTGTGTGTATTATCCCTGTACTGTGACATCACTGTGTGTATTATCCCTGTACTGTGACATCACTGTGTGTATTATCTCTGTACTGTGACATCACTGTGTGTATTATCCCTGTACTGTGACATCACTGTGTGTATTATCTCTGTACTGTGACATCACTGTGTGTATTATCCCTGTACTATGACATCACTGTGTGTATTATCCCTGTACTGTGACATCACTGTGTGAATTATCTCTGTACTGTGACATCACTGTGTGTATTATCCCTGTACTGTGACATCACTGTGTGTATTATCCCTGTACTGTGACATCGCTGTGTGTATTATCCCTGTACTGTGACATCCCTGTATCCCTGTACTGTGACATCACTCTGTGTATTATCCCTGTACTGTGACATCACTGTGTGTATTTTCCCTGTACTGTGACATCACTGTGTGTATTATCCCTGTACTGTGACATCACTGTGTGTATTATCCATGTACTGTGATATCACTGTGTGTATTATATCTGTACTGTGACATCACTGTGTGTATTATCCCTCTACTGTGACATCACTGTGTGTATTATACCTGTACTGTGACATCACTGTGTGTAATATCTCTGTACTGTGACATCACTATGTGTATTATATCTGTACTGTGACATCACTGTGTGTATTATCCCTGTACTGTGACATCACTGTGTGTAATATCTCTGTACTGTGACATCACTGTGTGTATTATCCTGTACTGTGACATCACTGTGTGTATTATCTCTGTACTGTGACATCACTGTGTGTATTATCCCTGTACTGTGACATCACTGTGTGTAATATCTCTGTACTGTGACATCACTGTGTGTATTATCCTGTACTGTGACATCACTGTGTGTATTATCTCTGTACTGTGACATCAATGTGTGTATTATCCCTGTACTGTGACATCACTGTGTGTATTATCCCTGTACTGTGACATCACTGTGTGTATTATCCCTGTGCTGTGACATCACTGTGTGTATTATCTCTGTACTGTGACATCACTGTGTGTATTATCCCTGTACTGTGACATCACTGTGTGTATTATCCCTGTACTGTGACATCACTGTGTGTATTATCCCTGTACTGTGACATCACTGTGTGTATTATCCCTGTGCTGTGACATCACTGTGTGTATTATCTCTGTACTGTGACATCACTGTGTGTATTATCTCTGTACTGTGACATCACTGTGTGTATTATCTCTGTACTGTGACATCAATGTGTGTATTATCTCTGTACTGTGTCATCAATGTGTGTATTATCTCTGTACTGTGTCATCACTGTGTGTATTATCCCTGTACTGTGACATCACTGCGTGTATTATCCCTGTAGTGTGACATCACTGTGTGTATTATCCCTGTAGTGTGACATCACTATGTGTATTATCCCTGTACTGTGACATCACTGTGTGTATTATCCCTGTACTGTGACATCACTGTGTGTATTATTCCTGTACTGTGACATCAATGTGTTCTCTGCTGTTAGATAGGAAAATAAGAAGGAGCTCCCTATATATCAATCAGTGACTTTCAAGAAACCCTGTGAATGTGTATTGTAACGCACAATGGGGGAGATTTATCAATCTCTGTACAACAAATGGTAATTTGCACCTGAAATGATTTGATTATTAAGCATTTCAAATCAATTTGGGCAATTGTCCGACTTATACTAAAACGGGGGCGTGGCTTACTATGCACGCCAGAAAATTCCCTCAGAAACTAGACCAAATAATAGCTGGTCTCCAAAGTTGTAAACTACTCCAGATACATCATCCAGCAGGATGTTGGGGGTTATTTATCATTAGGCGACTCTATGTCTGTCTTTGGAGCTTTGCTGCCCATCACATTCATTAGAGTACCCCATTAATTAATGTTCTTGTGGTCGACTTTTTTTTTTTTTTCAAAAAGTCCCAAGAAAGTCTCAAAAAGCAGAAAAAGTCCCAGCACATAGACCAGCATTGGACTGGAGTAACTATGAGACTTTTTATGGGACTTTTTGCAAAAGTCATGACTCTGGCTTTGCACGGCGTTGCACTCGCAGTAGTTTCCACCAGATTAATGAAGAGGTGTGTATAGTCCTGTGAGACATTTTAGCAGTGAAAAGTCCCAAAAAACCTTAATGCGACTTTTTTGAGACTTTTTTACGCCAAAAAAAGGAAAAAAAACAATGATAAATAACCCCCATTGCGTCTCTCTCTGCTCTGGTCTATTCACTGACTCATAAATCTCCCCCAATGTATCTTCACCAGTCTGACCAGAAGAGCTGACAGTCACATGTGCATCCGGAGATTGCTCCCGATACGGAAAACCATAAAGACAAATAAACCCTGCGCCATCTGTATCTATATGTTAAACACAACGTGTAACATGACCGGACATCACTGCGACCAGACATCTTGTAGAACATGTTGGTAATTTCGGATGGACCCCTGATGGAAGATTTGGTAATGAACACTGACATTCTGCGTCGGCTGCAACCAATTCTGTATGAAGCAGGTGGATAAATATTGGGATCACACAGCGAGATGTGTAGTCGCTGACCGCGTGCACCTCCTACCCCCCGGATAATGTTTCCGCTTTCATATACATATGGCAAGAACATAACAAAGCGTCTGATTGACTACGGAAAAGTGGGAAGGATCCCCCCACCAGCCCCTACATGCAGACGGCCCCCGTCCTGTAAATATTTGTATCTCTGTCTAGAATGGAAGTCGGAGCGTAATCCGAGATTTCTGGAAATTTTAAGTACATCTATAATTACCTATAGAGCAGGCGAGGATTAGCGCAGGAACCTATAGATGCAAAGTCATTGGCTCCCGACGTCCAAGTGGTTTAGCAGCAGTTTTCTGCAAAAATAATTTTTTTGGTATCTTTAACCGTATATTCCTAAAAATATATAACATGCTGCCTGCTGATAGGACACTATGTGACATCTGCTCAGCTCCTCCTGCTGTATAACATGCTGCCTGCTGATAGGACACTATGTACAATCTGCTCAGCTCCTCCTGTTCTATAACATGCTGCCTGCTGATAGGACACTATGTGACATCTGCTCAGCTCCTCCTGCTCTATAACATGCTGCCTGCTGATAGGACACTACATGACATCTGCTCAGCTCCTCCTGCTCTATAACATGCTGCCTGCAGATAGGACACTATGTGACATCTGCTCAGCTCCTCCTGCTCTATAACATGCTGCCTGCAGATAGGACACTATGTGACATCTGCTCAGCTCCTCCTGCTCTATAACATGCTGCCTGCTAATAGGACACTATGTGACATATGCTCAGCTCCTCCTGCTCTATAACATGCTGCCTGCTGATAGGACACTATGTACAATCTACTTAGCTCCCCCTGCTCTATAACATGCTGCCTGCTGATAGGACACTATGTACAATCTGCTCAGTTCCTCCTGCTCTATAACATGCTGCCTGCTGATAGGACACTATGTACAATCTGCTCAGCTCCCCCTGCTCTATAACATGCGGCCTACAGAAAGGCCACTATGTAAAATCTGCTCCGCTCCTCCTGCTCTATAACATGCTGCCTGCAGATAGGACACTAGGCACAATAACATGCTATCAACAGACAGGCCAGCTTCTCTTCAAACTGGTTGTCTGTGATAAGAATTTTTTGTCTTAGAAACAGCGCCACTCTGCTCTACAGGCTGTGTCTGGTATTGCACTTCTTAAACGGTTCAAGCCAATTTTTTTAAAAACAGATGAGATTTTGTGTGGGCTTTGGTGACAGGTTCTCTTTTAGCTTTAGCAGGGGCGGTGTATGAGTCATTTGGAAGAAGTCGCCTAGATATTTGTAGGGTTTACAGGTCACAGCCAACAGACTGAAGACTATACAGTAACTATAGCCGATCGGTGGCCACGATCCTCAGCTAACGTCATCGGGAATAGATGCCGAACAGTGACTCACCGCCCTCCCAGCGAAACCAATGTTACCGATTCTGTGAAAGACGTGTTACAATAAAGAACCTTTTAAACTTAATGTGACCTTGAAAGATTATTGGGACATTTTTCGGGATTCTGAACGGTTCTATGTAGATTCCTGCTGCGAATACATATTTTATGGGGGCATCTGGGATGAAATAGTGACCTGGACCAGTGTGGACGGCAGCTCCCGCTTATATTTATATAGGGTGGTGTAAGTTACAATGTAAACAGCCTGTCCATGTCCGCAGCTGCTCAACACAAAGCAGAGCAATTTACATTGGATGTCGTTTCGGCAAAATTAAACCTTAAGCAAATATTTTCCTGCTGTAGGGTCATTCCCAATTCTCATACATGTGCAGCCCCATGTAACATGTCAGCAGCGTCTACCAGGAGCTATAATGAGATTATCCCGGAGCCGCACTCAGATTGGAAACGTCCATTTTTAGGAAGAATTAATGTTGTAACTTTAGAAAAAGCCGGAAAAATTGTGCACCGCAACAAAATCATGAAATCATAATGAAACAAAACTTTTTGCTCTAGTTTTTCAATTTTTGGCAGTGATTATGGTTTCATGTCTTGTATATGTTACAATATAATATGACTTGGAGGAGCATACAGGGTGTATTCAATAAATATTAGCCAACCCAATCACTGGCGCCTGTAGGACAGTCACTTAAAGGGAACCTGCCATCAGGATTCCAAATATTGACCTAATGATAATGTTCCATTGGCTGTTTTATAACAATTTCAAATCTGATGTTATAATTAACATTACTAAGTATATATATATATATATACACGCCTGGTTCCCTGCCAGCAAACTAGATTGGGTCACATGTGTGTCTGTTGAGTCCCTTTGTGATAATCATTATCCTTCCTTCCTTCTTCTCTCCACTTCCACCTGCAGACATGAGCTGACAGAGATCTGGTTGCAGAACGGCTGCAAGATGGAGGAGGGAAAGGACAGAGAGCTGTGAGAAGGTAATGCTGATGAAACTGGAAGATTCCAATAGATACCCACATAACTTGATCCAATTAACCAAGTGGACACAGCTAAACTGGATCAAGTCATGGGGTGAATGTTGGAATCCTGTGATTCCCTGTGCCATCATTATTATCTTCTCACAGCTCTCCTTTCTCCCCCCCCCCCCCCCCCATCTTGCAAACATGAGCAGAAAGAGATTTGATTGCAGCATGGGGTCAGCTATTGGCTGCATGAGGAACGGCGGAGGGAAGAGGGGGGGGGGGTGAGAGCTATGAGGTGATAATGATGATGAAACCAGAAGCTTTAAAAAAAAACCTACATAACTTGATCCAGTTTGTCGGCAGAGAGCCAGGTATATTTTTATCAAAGTAAGTGGAAGTAGCTAAACTGGATCGAGTCATTGGGTGACTGCTGAAATCCTATGATTCCGGTGTCATCATCATTATCTTCTCACAGTTCTCCTTCCTCCTCCCCTTCCATCTTGCAGACATGAGCGGACAGAGATTTGATAGCAGCACGGGGTCAGCTATTGGCTGCATGAGGTAGCGCAGGGGGAGGAGGGGGGGAGGGGGAGTTGTGAGGTGATAATCATGATGACACCGGGACAGATTATAACAAACGGCCACATAAACTAATAATCAGGGAATGGAACAGGAAGCAGACAGCTACATTCCTTGTGTAGTGGCTGAACAGAGTCATGACAGCCTAGATCCAACTTTAATAAATGGCAGCTTTTCTGCAGTAACCAGGTCGGACCACTACACAGAGCACAGAGCTGTCTATTTATTGTTCCAGTCTCCAGTGTCTTAGTGTCTGAGTACAGAATTCCAGTGGGATAGCTGGGTGATGTACCCCCACCAATCTGATATTAGGGTCTTATTATACTCTTATATTATCAATATTTTTAGCCCTGAAATCTGGCAGGTGTCCTTGCGTTTTGATAATATTGCCTTCTTAACTCCTCCAGATCGAATTAATGGGGAGTGGAAGACAAGAAAAAAACAGGTGGAGCACCAGTAGACATGGCCACGCCCCTGGTGCACTTAGAAGCTTGTTTATATATATCCAAAATTGCAAAATTACTTTAAAATTACAGATTTCGTGGAAAAAAGAAACGTTTTTTCAGAAATGTTTAAAGGTGCTGTACAAAAAGCTGTTTTTACATGTGCAGTGATACGGGGGCTGGAACAACCCCTTTAAATATTAAAGGAGGCCGTTCAGTCCCAGGTTATAAAGTGTGGTCATCCCGTATTCTTGTAGCGGAGCCATAGATGACGGTCTCATTTTATGGGGTCATTGTTTGGGATGATTAAACGTATTGTGCTGTTTTCACCACTCGCGCTTAAGTGATTTAACATTCCAGTCACTCCGGGCTGTAAGAAAACAAGAACCTAAATTATTTTTTCTTCCAAACTGCAACATGACATCTGTGACAGTAAGAAGGGATTGCGCCGCATGCCTTATAAATCATACAAGCATTTTCCAATTGCTCATATTTTGTTTTGTCACCCACTCACATCCCTCCCACCCCCTGAGTTCTGACAAGTTTCCCCGTTTTCCGTTTTTTCTTTGGTTGGATTCAGGGTAATAAAGGAGAACAGGTAAAAGAAGCTTCCAAATTCCGGTGAATCAATTATTACACAATGACCCTGGATCCAGTTATTCTATATATAATACCTACACATTTATGGACGTTGTCAACTTTCACCGCCCCGAGTAGGGATCACAATTTGCATTTCCCATGGATTCCAAACCCAGGGCCGTTACACTGCAAGACAATAGTATTATTGTCTGACACCATGGGGGCTTATTTACTAAGGGTCCCGCGGTTGCATTTTCGTCGGGTTTCCCGACTTTTCGGGAATCTCGCCGGGGATTGTGTCACACGTGATCGGATTTTGTCACGATTGCGGCTGCTTTCATGCGACACAAATCAGGGGGTAAGCCGTCGGACGATCCGACGAATTCGGACTGAGCGTGGGATTTACCATTTAAATTTGTGCCGCAAGTCATGCACTTACATACACCGGAGGGAAGATGGTGAACTCCGGCGGACCTGATCGGTGAAACGACACATGCAGGAAATCGGCCACACAATCTTCTTGAATCGTGGCAGATGTCCATTCCGGTGGACATTCCGGATCAGGGATCGTGTAGGACCGGGTAAGTAAATGTGCCCCCATGTGTCATTTTATGTTGTGGAACCATACAACCCAATATACATGACAATATCGCCTGATACATCCATGACTTGACATATTCTATTATATACTTTAGATAGTTGAGGATTTCAATTTAGCTCAACCCACTTACATGTTATGTGTATGAGAACCTGTCCGGGCAAATTGGGACTCTAAACCACACACAGGTATTTATAGATTTTCCCTCTGTGCCCGCAAAGAAAAAAAAACATATACCAGCCTCGGTCTCATGCTCTTGGTGCCAGCAGTGTGATGTAATGAAGCCGATGCAGTACACCCTGGCTTCACTGTGCATGTGCCATAGTTGTGGCGCATGTGAAATGAAGCCGGGGTGTACTACTCCGGCTTCCAGGGCAGCCATCAGGGGGGAACATCATTCAGGGGCTTGTACAGGGAGGGGGCCGGGCCCGTGGAGTCCCAATATTCATGTGCCCCTCCCTGATCACTTATATAGAGGTGGGATCAGATCAAGAAGAACCTATGTCTTGGACCAGAACCCCCCTCTTAGTTTAGCAGCGAAGCACGGGACCTTTTAGCCCTCTGCTCCACTACTCTGCAACCAGTCAGACCTATGACCGCAGCAGGCATCACCTCTGCCTTGTAGCTCATTCATGCTCCAGAGGAAGACTTAGGTAACAGGAAGAGAAGAAGGAATAAGGTGATTATATTTTTGTGCCTTGGATACTAGGTATGGGGGAGCACAGTGTGGGGGGCCCTGTGACTTGGCTATTTTGCGGGGGAGCAATGTGGTTTGTCTACTGTGTGTGGGGGCACTATGATTGTTGACTACTGTGCAGGCGTTATATTGTTATTATATGGCCCCGTGACTATATTGGCTACTATGGGGGCACGGTTATTATATCCTCTACTGTTGGGGTGTGCATTATGACTATATTCGCTACTTTGGAAGCACTGTTACTCTAGTGTTTATCATGGGGGCACTGTCACTAAATTTGCTACTGTTATGGCACTGTTAGTATATTGGATGCTATGGTGGAACCATTAGTTTATTATCTACAGGGGGGGTGTTACTATATTGTCTACAGAGCCCTAGTAACTATCTGACACCCTTCTTTTAGCTAAAAATTGTTTCCCTTGCATCCCCATTAAATCAGAGTTATAAACTTGCCGGGTATCTAGGGATCTATAGTAGTGATGAGTCGTTCGTGCACGAGCCAGCTGCCCTCATTTAACCCCGCCCCTAACCGGCTCACCACGCCCCCTTTGACCTGATACAATCGGGTTAAAAGTGGTGTGGAGTGGGGGTACTGGCTGGACTGCAGCTCCCTATTATACATGTAATAGGGAGCCGTTCAGGAGCCAGAAGAGTCGGAATGAGGCGGAATTCCCATCATTAATCTATAGAGCGAGTTGGGGGCATGGCCTAATGTCACGTGACCAGGGTGACATCATCACAGGTCCTTTAGCCTCTTAACATCAGCAAACTGTATCCCATGCACATATCTGACCACATAAAAATTCACATCGTGCCTGCATGGACTTCTACTCCTCTCCTGCCGGGATTTCATGTGATATAATTTGCTGTGATTTCATGAGATATATGCTTGGTGTACAGTTTGCTAATGACATTGCCTGATATTTTCTATTTACTATGGTATGAACGCCAAGTCCTGTTCATAGGGATAAGGTTGTTCGGCAGTACCAGATACACCCTATGCACAATGGTGCCGCTATTTTATAAGTATAAAGCACATTTTTTGTTCTAAATACAGAACCATTAAATAGTAAGCGTTTTTTTTTGTCATAGTCCCCCCCTCCCCATCATATATCTATCAATACCTCCCATAGATATGTATAATCTGAGTGTTTTCTGCTCATTCTAATGAAGTGTCCACTTTCTATGCGAGCGCTTGATTTACATGGTGCACAGAAAACATATTGGACACAAAACCAGGGGATTGGGCCAGGTCCGGCTAATCTGAGCAGGAGATTTATTATGAAAGGCAGATAGAAAGCCTCAGCGCTGCGGCCAGGACGTATGTTCCTCTCATCAGTATCAGGACACATTAACTTTCCTCCACTATCAGACCTCAATTCATAACAATCGCCTTCAGCCAATTGTCTCATCCATCTTTGCTGCATCTCTTATTAACCCGGTTCTCGTCTCGCTCTGCCATCTATCACACCGGCCATGGACAAGGTAGAGATGAGGAAACACAACTCATCAATGAAGTAAAGTGTCTGGAAGACGCTCTACAATTACCCAAACATGTGAGAGAGCAATCCAAAGTATCTGCTGCGTATACTACCAACAGCAAGAAAACATTTACACCAACGTATGTCCACCGGGCCGTAACCGGGCGGGCAGACGCTGGCACAATGGAGAGGAGGAGGGGTGACCCCTCTCCATAGAGATGAACGACGTACACACGGGAAAGGTAGGATATGTCCTATTTTTTCCCCGTGTATGGAGCGGTAAGGTGCCACACGTGTGCTGCACCGTATCGCTCCATGCGGCCGTCCATACGCCCTTACAATGGTGTGAATGCGACCTTACTAGTCTACCACCAGGGGGAACCACCACTTAGAAGAGGGAACTGTATTTAATTATAAATTGGTGTAATGGTGTTTTCTCTTCTTAAATGGAATCTCCCAGCTCCCAAATCACTTCTTGGGATAATATATTGGGATATTCAGGCACTATGAGGGGTAGTGGGGTAGTGCTTGGGCATGCTGGATAAAAGAAGAAAATGGGTACAACAGCAAACATTGTCCCACCTCCTTATAGATTATTGGGGTTACATTGACTCTGGCTGGGCCTCTGAAAGGAGTTCTAGCATTCCCCCTGATATATTCCCCTCCTATCCTGTATATATGGGCACAACAAAGTACTACTACCCTTATTCTTTTATAAGTGCAGTGTACAATACTACTACTCCGATCCTGTATATATGAGCACAGTACTACTACTCCTATCCTGTTTATATGGGCACAGCACAGTACTACTACTTCTATCCTGTTTATATGGGCACAGCACAGTACTACTACTTCTATCCTGTGTATATGGGCACAGCACCGGACTACTCCTCCTATCCTGTGTATATGGGCACAGCACAGTACTACTACTCCTATCCTGTTTATATGGGCACAGCACAGTACTACTACTTCTATCCTGTGTATATGGGCACAGCACAGGACTACTCCTCCTATCCTGTGTATATGGGCACAGCAGAGTACTACTACTCCTATCCTGTGTATATGGACACAGCACAGTACTACTACTCCTATCCTGTATAGATAGACCCAGCACAACACGACTACTACTATCCTGTATATATGGGCAGAGCACAGTACTACTACTCCTATCCTGTATATATAGGCACAGCACAACACTACTACTCCTATCCTGTATATATGGACACTGCACAATACTACTGCTCCTATCCTGTATATATGGACACTGCACAATACTACTCCAACTCTGTATATATGGGCAAAGCATGGTACTACTACTCCTTTCATGTATACATGGGCACAGCACAGTACTACTACTCATATCCTGTGTATATGGACACAGGACAGTACTACTACCCCTATGCTGCATATATAGGGGCACAGCACAGTACTACTATATCTATCAAGAATATATTGATACTGCACAGTATCACTGGGTTATAGAAATTGTTATATCACAGAACCCTTTGTACTGAAACCAATTTTTAATGTCACAGCAACTTACCTTGCCAGGCAGCTTAAGTAGAAAAGACACAGTTGTGGAACCTGTATGGTAGCAATAGCATCTGTTTCCTATAGCTGATACCAGGCCCCCACTGAGCCACTGTGCTCCCCTAAAGTACATGTTCTGCTATATTGTATATCTTATGTATGTAGACACATAACAAACCCGCATTAAATGCAAACATTTGTATTGCTTCCACCACCATTAGAGGCTCTTAATAAGATAGTATACAGTAAGCTCCCCCTAGTGGTGGTTTTAAGAAGCTGGAATATTATCTTTTAGCTTCATGTCTACAGTACAAAGGAGATTTGGAGCTATGTAACCAAAAAAAACTGCAAAAATGGGTAAAAAAAGAAATGAAAGAAATCATTAAATGATCTTGAACAGAAAAAAAAGAAATTTGGATGCACATTCAATACAGTAAAATTTTCAATATACAAATGAAGTTATAATTAACAACAATTTAATTTCTATAAACCAAGTTGAGTGCCGGAGAATTAATAGAGAATATAAGACAAAATACATTAGGAATTATTCACTCGAACATCTGTGGAGTTGGAAAGATCTCGCCCCGCGCTCACCAATATCAGGTTATGATTCATGTCTTTTAATAAGAAGAATTACTGTATCAACACGCAGACATGTTTTATCACTCAGAGATTTATACATTGTTTAAAGTGCGACTGGAACAAAAAAAAAAAAAATATTTGTTACATATAACAACATTCTTAGACTATTAGTCAGGAACTGGATATGCTGCAAAGTAATATCACAGCCTATAGTTGTAAGAGTAATATATGGGTTAATCACAGAACCGATCTTACACCCCAGTGTAGAAAAATCAAATAAAAAAAAAAAGAAATTGACCTCTACTCATCGATTCATTTCTGTAAGCAAAAATGACATAAAAATAAAAACATAAAACATAATAATGCACCAAGAAGGAATTGTTCCAATCAAATAATATTGTATATAAGTACAATTATCGAATTTGTTGCAATTGGACCTATAGATCCTGTACAGTTGTAGTTGCCGAAGTTAGCGTTCCAGAAATGCTTGATGGACAATAAACCTCAAGACTGGGTTGGCCATGAAAGTGAGACTGGAAAACACTGGCCGTGTGTAGGTGAGCATTATCCTGCGGAGATATGCCAGTCAGAGGCCATGCAATGATGACATCCCAGTGTATTATTTGGTAAAAGTGGGGACGCACAGGGTGGTCAGCTGTGAGGAGTATATATTATTTAGGTGCACAGTGTGGGACATTTTACTGTAAGTGGTATTTTTAGGGATGTAGTGTGGGCATGTGCTGGAAGGAGTTGAAGATGAATGGGCAGCAAATTCTGAATAAGTTAGGGTCAGGAGAAGTTATCACAATTGTCACTTGTCAGGAGTCTACTTGAAGACCAGGACAGAGAGGCTAACAAAGATGTAGAAGGTAGAAGCTGTGGCTGAATTTAAACAGAAACTGATATCTATGTCTGTCTGAAGGCAGTACAGTCACTGCCACTATATATTTATGTGCAAACTATTTACTGTTGTTCTATATTAATATTTGCAGTATATTAATTTATGTTATACATTTTTATGTGGGATACATTTCATTCTGGTATATTTACTGCAGGTACATATTTTTGTGAGCAGTATAATTACTGCTGGTATGTATTTTTAATTTTTTTTTTTTTTACATAGGTTTAATTGGGGATTTCAGTTGGGTTTTAGGAATATGGGGTCACTATGCTAATTTTGGATTAGGTACCATGTGCCCGAGTAGATGTCCTGTCTGTTCCTAAACACCATTTAGGCTACATTCACAAGACTGTTTGCTCACCTGAGTCAGACACGGGCCTTAGCATACAGTCGGGTGGAGAAGAAGGGGGGCGGTATAAGCTCCTTACTCCTCCCCATAGAAAGCTGAGCCGGTGCATTGCAAATCTGGCCAAATATAGAGCATAACCAATATTTTGTGGCATGGTTTCAAAGCTGAATCACGGTTCAGTTGGAACTACGGTCAATAAAATGGATGACCATATTTTTCTTTGAAACGATGGGGCTGTTTTCTAGCTTTGAAAAAAAAACAAAAAAACGTTACGTTATGGCTATCACATGGCCAGAAAATACGATCAAGTGCATGTAGCCATACTTTGTATTTGAGCTGGATCGTTTGACTACATTATTAGTTGTCCTTTGTAGCTTTGTTTGGGCCGTTGACCTTCATGTACAGTACGATTTACTCGACCATAAGATTTCACCTACTAAAAGCAACTACTTAGTCCACAAAATAAATCCTATCTTAACTTTATCCTTTGTATCTTGCATTATGCTAAACAAATTTAAAAAAATTTTTTGAAGATCGATCCCAAAATGTTGACTAAGTAAAAAGGCAAATTAAACCCGGCCCATTCATAATAATAAGTCGATGTTTTGAAGAATTTGTTTTCTGCTCATCTGTTTTAGGTTAACATATATAACTTCTAACTAGTCACCTACATCAGCTCTAAAAACTTTCTGTCTGGAGTAGTTCATTATCAGTCTTTCACCACACACGCATACTACAGCTTCCTCCCATCTCCTATGGGGAAGGACACTACCAGATTACAAATTGACGCCTGTCTGACCTAATTGAAACAACAGATACACGACCCCCTAGAGGAGGCCAATTATACTGCATTTAATTCCATTTATGAACATGTGGTGGATCTATATCATTTTTCAGAAGCCATTATGTGTCAGAGTATTCGCTGTACAGCTGCTGCCTGTTCATGAAGCTCAAGGTATATCACATTTATGTCCTGCCAGATAATGTGATCTCTGCGGTACAAGTACAAGGCACACAAGTCTATCGCTCTAAAATACGACCTATGATTATAGGAAGTCCAATATACGGCTTCACTTTGTGACTATTCTGTAGGTTAAATCTTGTTCTGGACAGTCATAAATTACTTCCAGGCAATGGACATCATGAACATAATTTTTGCATATGCTAACAGTGATACAAAGTTAAAGAGTTGCACCAAAGTCAGACACTGCTAATAATTTTTAAGACCCCCTTGACAGTATTTGTAACCGGCTCCTAGTGTCAGAGTTTTCTGATGTATTCACGGACTGGGGCGTAACTTGAGGGGATGCAGAGGGTGCAGTTGCAACTGGGCCCAAGAGGTTTAGGGGGCTCATAAAGTGTCACTTTCCCATGTGAGAAGACTAGTATAATAAACAATACATTGTATTCGGCAGCCTGGCAGACTTTGCACTGGGGCCCATCAGGTTAAAGTTACGCCACCGGTTTTTCCTGAACTGAGGGATCTCTTCTTCCTTGCGATGGCAAACACAGATGCTAAGAAGTATGTGTACTCTCCTCTCCCTGCACTCCTACACAGTCTGTGCAGCTCCATTCTCAGTACACTTTGGGGCATATTTACTAAGGGTCCGCACACCGCATTTCCGATTTGCGCTGCATTTAACAGGAGTTTTTGGTGCACGCGATCGGATTTTGGCACCGACTTTCATGCGACACAAATCAGGGGACGTGGCCGTCGGATAACCAGACTGTTTCGAACTAAGCGTAGGATTTAAAATTTAAATTGTGTCGCAAGTACATGCACTCACATACACCGGGAAGAAGAAGGTGAACTCCGGCGGACCTGAGCAAGGAAGCGACACATGCAGGATATCGGGCGCACAAGCTTAGTGAATCGCGCCGGACTTCATCCTCGGGGATCACGACAGCACCAGGTAAGTAAATGTGCCCCATTGTGTGAGCCAATGTATGCCGAGATCAGCTGGTGATGAAGGGAGAAGCTGTGCTGGATCGGAAGTAAATTCTTTATTACTTTTTTTCACACCTTAGGTCAGTGATGGCGAATCTTTTAGAGACCCAGCGCCCAAACTAAAACCAAACCCACTTATTTAAATACGAAGTGCCAACATTGCAATTTAAGCAGTAACATGTTGCTACCTGTTTTGCAACGGTTTTTAATTGTATTGGTGTCCTGAGGACACCAATACAGTTAACAGAAAGAGGAGAAATTCAGACTATAATTATAGCTTCCTTCCAGGGTCCCCTAAAAAGGAAGAATTGTGGGGCCCAGAGCAGGAGCTCCAATAACAATGCAGTCTTGTCTGCACTTCCTTGCTACTCCTGTAGTCCCAGACAGCTAAGGATGTGTAGCTTAAAAAAAGCACTGAGCATGGCATATCCTGGGTGGCCAGGGGCTGCAGGAGGAGGTTTTGAGTCTGGAAACTCTGTGCTGGGGTGATGGCCTGGGTGCCCACAAGGAGTGCTCTGAGTGCCACCTCTGGCACCCGTGCCATAGGTTCGCCACCACTGCCTTAGGCCAACTGTAAAAATGTCATGAGCCTAGACAACCCTTTTACCCAATCTTATATTTGACCATCTACTAGTCCGAATTGTATTGGTTTGCAGATAAACCCACCAATTTTCTGAAAGACATTTGCTGACCCAACAGAATTTTGTCCTAATCTTCTGGCTTAAAGGAAACCAACAAAGAGGTGCAGAGTACGACTAGACAGTTTATACTTCACCAGATTTATCACCCAGCACCAGACGCTTATATGAATCTGGTGCAGAATAAGACGGAAAAAGTCTGGGAGCACTGATGTCAATTTCTGTCCATTAGCCATCTACAGCTTTGGGGTCATGGCTTGGCTCGTTTACAGTTCCAACATGACCTTCAGGTGTTTAGTTACTGTGTCTTTAAAGTGTAACCGTCATTTCAAAAAACTTTTGATATGTTGTAGGGCAGGTAATTTTAAGCCCTTTTGCAATTGGATAAGTTACCCGAATCTTGCTCCTTCCTCTTGTATTCTGCAGACTTCCCCTAGATGGCAGTGATCTCTAGATGTCTGGACATTATGGACATTCGTCTTCAGAAAGAAGACTACAGGCAGGCGACACGCCCCCTCCCTGCTCACAGCTGATCACCTCATGTCTCACTGCTCACAGCTGATCACCTCATGTCTCACTGCTCACAGCTGATTACCTCATGTCTCACTGCACACAGCTGATTACCTCATGTCTCACTGCTCACAGCTGATCACCTCATGTCTCACTGCTCACAGCTGATCACCTCATGTCTCACTGCTCACAGCTGATCACCTCATGTCTCACTGCTCACAGCTGATTACCTCATGTCTCACTGCACACAGCTGATTACCTCTTGGCTCAGTGCTGCAGCAGCCATGTGCAGGGAGAAGCCCTCACTAATGTTATAACCAAGCACCTGAACTTCTCTCTCCTTACCTTTCCCTACACTTGTGTATAACAAATAATCCACACAGACACAAGCTGCAGCCCCTCACCCCATCACCTCACACTCCATCTCCAAGTCTGCAAGCTGTGCCCTCATGTGCTCTGCTGGAGTGTTACATAGATAGATAGATAGATAGATAGATAGATAGAAGATATATATGTATATATATGATAGATAGAAGATATATGAGAGATAGATGATAAATATTAGATAGATACATAGATATGAGATAGATATGGCTAGATAGATATTACATAGATAGATATGGTGTCACTGGTAAGCACCAATGCACTTGTTATGAGGTGGCAGGCTCCGCCCCTCCATCTTGCTGATTGTAGTTTTTTTGAGAGCTGGACACCCTGGTTGCTATGGGCCAAAAAAGATACTAAATGAGGACCGAGAGGGAAAATACTTTGAGGAATGATTCCCAGGGACATCTGGAGCAGAATTATGTATTTTAGTTTTTTTTGTTTAGAATGATGGTTACACTTTAAGTTACACTCCGTAAAACTCAGAAATAATATCAAGCCAACCAGATTTCCGCTCCTTTAATGCCCGGTACGCCTCATTGCATCTTTTGATGCGCCAAGCTTATTGAGTTGTTTAATGGTCGGCTCTGTGGTTTCTTACAGAGTTGGGAATAAAGGTTTGAATCCAAAAACAACATGTACCTGGAGTTTGGACAACATCTCATGGGTTTGTATGAGTTTCCTCAAGGTATTCTGGTTTCTTCACACACTCCAAAAACCTACTTGTAGGACAACTGGCTTCCAACAATGGCTCCAGGATGTGTATGAGTGTGTCTAAAGTAAGGACAAGGTGGTGAGTGATCACCATCCGTGTGATGGCGTTAAATTTAATTTACAGGCCTAAATGTCCAACCCATCGATGATTATTTTTTGCAAAAATCTGTACATTTAAGTTCAGCAAAAACATCAGAAACCAAATAAAGTCAATAATTTATTGTCCTGTATAAGAAGTTGAATCCAGATTTAAAAACATAACATTGGCTAGTAAATTAAAGGACAAGTTCAAGTATGGAAATGCAGACAACCGTACAAAAACATGAACAACCCATTGTCCGAGCATGGCAAACAGTAAATTACAATTAAATAGATTTACTTAAAATGTCGAAACAGTGAACAGACCTTTAAAAAACAGCAAATTACAACCTGACAAATCTATAGGACACTACGTCACCTCACACACAACAGAGATGGCCGAGCGAAGCAGGCAAGCACAGTGTACAGTATACAGGGCGCACAGGAAACCGGCATTTCCTGCTTCGACAGCGGTAGATTCTTCAGTGTTTTGTTCTTTTTTTGGGATTTCAGACAAAATTAAATCACTTATTAAAAATAATAAACAAAAAAAGGCAAAAATTTACAACAAATTTAAAAAAAAATATGATTAAGGCAAACAAATATTACTGACTGCGCTCCTAATATTTACATATGATGGAGAAAAAAACGCCAATAGTTCAGTGTGGAGAAAAAAATTATAATATACATATCATTTCCATATGAAGTATTGGGAGAGAGGAGGGCTAAAGTTATCTGTCCCCAAATATACCAAGCATCATTAAGGCAGTAATAAATATCTAATAAATCCCTCTTATATACAAAAAAAAAAAATCTAAAATCTAAAATCTTCCTGTCAATTTAAATAATATGGATGGTTGATTTTCCATGCACAAGAAGTTTAATTTCACAGCTCCATGATCTAGAGATCTTGATGATTCTACCGACAGGTTTTCTCTGTAACATAATTACATAAGAAAGGATGGTGGTTGGTCTAAGTAGGCAGTCGCCTAGGGTAGCATTGGTGTTAAGGCCTCAATTTAAATATTTAAAAGAATCCCATAGCTTTGCATCAAGGTTGAACGACTTCCCATCCAGAATTTTTTTGTACCGAAATTCAGGGAACGAGAGGTGGAAACCCCTGCTGTAGGCACGATGAGACTTGACCTAACCTACTTGGGAATCTAGATGAAATAATATAAATCCCTGTTAATTCATGGGTGATAATAATAATATATGAGATGTTACATTCTGTAAGTTGATAGTGAAGAGATCAGCATGTTGAGAAACTGTAGCACCATATTCTAGTAGACAAAGCTGCTCAATTCAGTAATACCAGACCCCACTGCGCTCCTAAGGTTACCATCTCCCCCCTATAATTTCATACACAAATGTTCTTTTCTTCTGCATTTTTGATACAAGTAGACTTATTGTATCACAAACTATGGAAACCAGTGATTACTAAGCACACATCAACTGCTGTGTGTGCGGACATGGGACACTAATCTGAATCACGTCTCCTTGGGGGCAGGACTTTAATAAATTAGGGAGAATGAACGGGACCTATCAGCAAACAGTTGGGAATCAGACAATGCAGGATGCATCCAATGGAGACAACATATGCAGGATAAACATACAACGGCCATTAAGTGCTAGCGACACAAAACTTCTAAAGTGTAACAGGTTTTTGGGCTTAATTCCAGTTTGACAGAACTTGGAAGTGTTAATATTTGCTGTAGTGGGGAGAAATATGAAATATATGTCCCACAAAAGGTCAAGTTAAAAAAAAACCACCAACAAATCACCCCAAGTGGTTGTTTGAGGTACTACTGTTCAGCACCACAAAGCCGAATACCTATAGACATGTGTGGAGTTGTTTTTGTAACAAAACAGCCCTATTTTAATAATCCTAGACCATCCCTTTAAGAAGCAATCTTATGAACTGCATCACCGGTGCATTGTGATAATGGCAGACAAGAGATACAACAAGGGGGTTGTGTTAAATCGTTGGAGTTGCTGCACAATGAAGGGGGGGGGGGGAAACACACTACATCCCCTCTCAGAGCAGAAGAGTTATGTGAACCTCATCACATACTGGACCTGTACTAAAGTGACTGGGGCTTATACCGACCGCAGCATTTACAGTGTAGTCGCTACAAAAAGTCACAGCTTCAGTCAGTGTAAGGACTATATATGATAGAGTTATAAAACCCTACCTGGAAGCAGCTGCCTTATCTAGTGACCAGACGACAACTGGTTGACACGTTCTATATCCACATGATATTGCATGGAATGTATCTATTTGGTGTCTGGCCTTAGGAGATGTATTATAGGAGCTAATTTTCCCTGTATAGGACATTAAGTTTAAGTGTATGGATTGGGGCATTAAGGCTACGCCCACTTCAGAACCAAATTCTTATCGGTTTGAATGGCTCCAAATAAAAAATGATCTGTAAAACCCATTTCAGCTATATTGTTCAGTGAATGAAGCTCTAGTGTAGACCGTATGTATGTGGTCCACAGGTAAAGAAGTTGTACCAAAAAACACAACTGATAACGGTCTAAATTATTGGGGTCGGGACCCCTATCAACCCAAAGTATCCTGTTTGAATTGAGGAAAGCCACAAATAAAATATGAAGCTTCAGCAAATATGAGAAACCAAGTGATCAGGAGCCCTGTTCTCAAATTACTAGAGGTCACAGTGGTCAGACATCCACCAATCAGACATTTACATCCGATCTACAGAAGAAGGAATACGTTGTACAACCCTTTGAAGACCACAAGCCCTTATATTTCTAATCTTGGCAACTGATTGGGAGAAGCCTTTGTTCCCGGACAAATATTGCCAATGGAGCCAAGATGAAGAGCAGCGGGAGGGCAAGACATATTCTGCTCATCGTAACAGCCATTGAATCTGCATTACTGAGGGGCTCTGGTAACACTGTAGAGCTCTTCTGGCTCATTAGCATAATTTTAAAAATTTATTTTAGAAGGAAGGAGGCCACGGATAACAAATATAAGAAGATACCACAGTCAGGGTGCCTGGATCTATGAGTAATGTCCCTGGTTAATCATAATGGATTTTAACTCAAGGCAATTCCCTATTATAACTTGGGTAATAGATACCTAATTTTTTTTAAAATAGAGGTTTACATTGAATTACAAAAACAGTAACTAAAAACCAACGCACAAGCCTTGTAGCAGGTGAGAATGGCAGCCCTACATCATTCCCCGACTTGTGCCTATTTACATGGAATGTTACGATGTATACGTGTTTCCCTTATTTCCTAACCCTGTATACATCCGCCCATATATCTGTCTAGCTATGACAGCGAGCGGCGAATCATGGTTCAATTGATCAATATTTGATCACGGAGCCTCCCTAGTGCCGTGTGTGATGCCAGTGGTTGACATCTACGGAAAAAGTAACGTGAGGGCTCACTGTCGCAACACGAAAGCCACACAACCAGATCCTAAAAGGCTCCAACTCCAGGTCTTTACATTATCATATATTACATTAATACTATTTTTATTATTAGTGTTATAAATTGTCTCTATACAAAGGCGAGGGTTGATCTAAAACTCTGTGTAAGGTCGAAGGGCGCATGTAGGGCGAGGGGGGCAGGGGTGGTGCAAGCTTGCCTCCCAATAGCCGCACAAAACCGAGCCGTAGAAATACAGAGCATGCTCTGTCTTCGGCCGTATTTAGGGCCATGCAGCATTATTTCCAATGGAGAGAAGATGGGTCACCCCTCCTCCACTCTATCATGACTCGTGTATGACCGCCCGCCTGCATACGTTTCTGTAATTCAGTGCTTCAAAATAACCAGAGCCAAAGGGGGTGGGATTACCAAACAGAAGGCGGCCATTTTGAAATTCATTCTTACATAAAGGTGCTGAGAAGCAAAGCAAGTGGCTAAAAAGCTGTGATATGATTGGTTACCAACCGTTTGATTTTTTTGATTTGTTTAAAGAATACACTGAGGATTCGTTATCAATATTTGTCAAAGCAACCAATCGGATCTTTGGACAGGTTAACAGACAAGTTTTTTTTTTAATTCAAAAGCCTGGAAAAATGTGCAGATCACTTGTGCCTTTTGGCATGTGGAGATTGGAGGTGTGGCTTAGAAAAAAAGATGGCCCTCAGCCGTAAATATTTTATACCATGTACAGACAGTCTCTCAGTCTGTCCTTGCCAAAGGTTGGTGATACGAACTGGTCTTGAGACCAGACCCAAAATTCTTATCCAGTGTATCTACTATAGTATAGATAGACAAAAACAAATAGGACCCATTACCAGGACTGTCCATAGCAGCCAATCACAGTGCAGCTTCTATTTGCCGAGGACACGGTTAGATGGGCAACAAAGAAACATATCTTTAGAGCTTTTCATGCATCTCTCTATTATTATAGATCTCCCCCCCACATGATGCACAAACAGACATATTAGAGAGACCAGTGATTTTCGGCAGTGATTTTGGTCTGTCATGTTTACAAACGTGACCTAATAAGTCCCTTGATTCCAGTTATCAATGTGTAAAAAATTATAAGAAACAAAATAGGGATTGACATCCCAAACACCATAACTCTTACAACCCAGGTGTTCCAGCTAAGAGCAGTAAAATCCTTTAATAAACATATGTTCTTCATGGTTTTATGGCTTTAACATGAGACTGGACTCCCATAGGCCCATAGCGGAAGTGATCCCGAGGCCCCGCCTCCAAGTCGATAAAACGTGCACATGTGTAAATGTAACCCTAAATCTAATAGATCCTTTAGTAATAACCAAAGCAACTAAACTACTCAAGTTGTGTCAGAGGTGACGGCAAGATTGCACTGGTCCTGTGTTGCGATAAAGCCCCTTAGAGGGACAGTCCAGGGTTTATTAATAACATGGTAGTCTGCTTTCATATAGAGCTCCATACCTATGCAAAGGAACCTCAGCAATACAGAAAGGAACAGAGCCAAGCCGTCATACCACACGCAACCTCTGAACCAGTGTGGTGCCGTTTTTGGTAGAATTATATTATTCTAATGTCCCCTCCCATCTTCTTCTCAAACCCCATTGGAGAATCTTAAAGTAGGCCACAGTGATTCCTTCAAAAAGTTGTGTCCCATCTGGCAGTGAGATTGTACCTTAGAAAATGCATTGAAAAATTAAAGAATCAGCCCCAAAGCAAGATGCCCAGCCCTCTGACCTGGAAGTGCCGATCGTGGTCATAAAATCCGGTAAGGTGTCTATTCTTACGTCTTTTGTGCACGTTTTTCTGAGGCCTGGATTTTACAACCTGTAATGTTTTTTGATATTTTCATTGTTATTCTTTGTACTGGAATTTTCTTTGGGTATTGTGAATAGACCACAGCGAGGGTCTCCTTGTGTTTGCTATTCCACCATTCCCTTTCCCCTCGTTGTAATTATTTTTGGAAAATCCACTAAAAATACAGATGATTAAAATTTAAAAAAAAAATAAGGTAAAGTCACATGACAGAGATTTTAAAACTAAAAAATTAAAATACAAAATAAAATCTTTCAATAGCCTTGTAAACTGTAGACAAATAATTCTGTAACATTCCAGAATTGCGAGCGATATAATACAATGATGCATAAATAAATGAGAATCCAGTCATTCCAAGGCTTATTATACATACAGGACCGTTCTCAGGAACCTTGTCCTATCCAGTGTATCGACCTGTGATAATGTGGCGTTTTACCGAGAAACAGCGCCACATCAGGTTGAATGGGGTATTGCACCTCGGCTTTATTAAAGGGGTTGTCCGAGACTTTACTAAACATGTACTTACCTTCCGGCGCCCTCCGATGTCCCCCGATCTGTGCCACACATAAACAAACATGGCCGCGGAAACATTCCGCTTCTGTCCGGCCACTTCCACCCGTCCCTGTTTACAGCATTGTATATGCAGGACGGATGGGTGTTGGGTCTGGCCGGAAGCTGTATGCCGGACACCCTGAGGGCGCTGGGAGGTAAGTACATATTTATTTTTTTTAAACAGTCCCCTCCCGGCCATCTTTGTTTTTTTTTTTTATAAAGTCTCAGACAACCCCTTTAACTTCAATGGAGATGAGCTGCAATGCCACAATTGACCAGTTGAGAGGTGTGGCGCTGCTTTTGGAAGATAGGTTTGTCGTTTGGAACAACCCGTTTCAGTTAATTTGTACAAATTACGAGTATGTACACACAGTGGAAGACGTATATATACAGGATGATTATCTGCAACCAAGCAGCTCATCGAGTCATGAGGTAAAGTGTGACCCCGGCTGCCCCTGACCAAGTAGATTAAGCATAACCCATACACTGACTTTCTATGGTTCATAACTGACAGCATTACCACATTGTAACTTCATTGTAACCGTACGACACACGGGCCGCACTCTTACGGCTAGATCTGATCTCCACATACATAAAAACAAGCAAGCTGCTCTCGATTCGGACACATGGTGAGAAGTCTCTGAGAACAAAACACGATAAAATGAAAGATTTAAAATGAATTCAACTGTAGCGGATGTAAGAGCCCACCATAGGACGCGTAATAAAAAAAATAACATAAAATAAAAAGTATTTGTGCCACGTGCCGGGGGCTCAGGAATGGAGCCAGCTCACTGGTACCCAGAAGCTGTCGGACTCCAGCCTGTCCAAGGTGGACTTCAGTTCATTGTACGCTATGGTGAGGTCATCATTTACGATGGTTCTGTCAAAGTAGTGGCCGTACTGTGTCTCCATGACTTGTGCCGACCTAATCATTTCTTCAAAGTCTTCTTCCTGTAAGGAACAAAAAAAATGGAAGACAATGTGAGGTAGAATGAAAACAACCAATAATAGATAAAGTCTACCTGCCTCCTGCTTGGGATAGGTTTCCTCCTGTTTGGTGTCAGTCCTGAGGGGCTTCCAGGAGGGGAGATTCTAACTCAAAACTAAAAGTTATATGCAACTGCAGCTACATTCTCTATACTCCTATCTATGTATTAGGCCTCATTCACACAGTTGTTGGGGGACGTATATTTGGTCATCCTCTCCCAGGCACCAACGTGTGCCCGCCGTGCTATGGTACGGCTGGCACATGTGTGTGAATATAGCTTTACAACAGAGGTGTACAATTTCCTATTACCTCTGCACTGCACTATAATGAAGTACTGTATCCCACTACCTACCTATGTACATTACTCTATGGAGAACCACAATATCCCACTACCTCTGCATTACATTCTAGGTAAGACGTATACAGGCAGTCCCCGGGTTACATACAAGATAGGGTCTGTAGGTTTGTTCTTAAGTTGAATTTGTATGTAAGTCGGAACTGTATACTTTATCATTGTAACCCGCAGCCAAATTTTTTTTGGTCTCTGTGACAATTGGATTTTTAAAATGTTGGACTGTCATTAGAACCAGGAATAACACTAAAGCTTCATTGCAGATACCTGTGATAACTGTTCTAGCGGTTTATTGTAGCCTAAGGCTAAAGTACAGTAATTACCAACATCCAGAGGTCCGTTTGTAACTAGGGGTCGTATGTAAGTCAGGTGTTCTTAAGTAGGGGACTGCCTGTATCCAACTACATTACACTATAGCAGTGATTGTGAACTATTTAGAAACCATAACGACAGCCCACCTATGTATCTCAAAGTGACTACACAGCTAATTTATCAGCAACTTATTGCTCCCCGCTCTGCCACATCTTTCAATTGTATTGGCGCCATGAGGACACCAATACCGTCAGATTATCATGGCTGATTTCAACCAGGGCCCCCAAACAGGAAGAATTGCAGGGCAGGATCTCCAATAATAATCCAGGCCTGTCCATACCTCCACGCTCCTCCTGAAGTCCCGTGAAGTATGGAATAAAAAAAAAAAGCGCTGAACGCAGAACATCCGGGGCTACCCAGGACTGAAGGAGGAGGCCTTGAGTCAATCAACCGAACGGCCAAACTCTGTGCTCAGCCGCCCACAGAGGTGGCTCTGGTTCCCGTGCCACCACTGCTCCGTAGAGAATAAGTAAAGTTTTCCCTTTCCTGTTTCCCTAGTTCTTCCTTGTAAACAGTGATAATTACACGGTAAGTATATTCTACAATCTCTAGATCAGGGTCGTGTAACCCGCGGCCCGCATGCTGCTGCCTGACCCATGAGCGTTGCCATCAATGATGGCTCTGGGGGTCTCCACTATTTTACATCGGCTCTATGGGTCTCCTCTATTATAGGTCTAATCTGGGGGGGGGGTCTTCTGTATTATAGATCTACTCTAGGGGTCTCCTGTATTAAAGGTCTGCTCCAGGAGGGTCTGCAGTATTATTATTGTCTGCTCAGTGGTCTGTATTAGTCATTGTACAAATGTAGTATATGGTTTCTGTGGTACATCTTGGGGGCTGGTTACTAGTCCGGTCTCTTGCAGTTGAGCGCCCGGTCATGCACCCGTTCATATAGAGCTACAATATCCTAGTTCCTTCACATTACACCAAACAGACAGAGAAGATGAGTCTAAGCAATGCCAGTACCAGTGGGCAGCCTAAGCCGAGGGCATATGGGAACACAGTGTATATTCTGCAGGATTTGGGACTCGGCCAGCCAAACGTTTTCCATCTTCCTGCCTCTCATTACGGCGCGCTCCATATAGCAGTGTTCACATGTTACATTTCCCCCTCTATGTTTAGAGTCAATTATGCAGAATGCACAAGCAGAACCAGCGGAGACCACAAAGTAATGAGCTGTGTATGTCCTTTATATCATTGCGCCCGTCTTCTAACCGAGCTGAACGAGTCCACATTGCTGGCACGGCCCCGTGTTTACTAACAGCTCCAACCAATAAAGGGAAGATTTGCCTGGACAAACCAGCGGTCAGCGAGCGAGGAGACTCAGGAGGAAATGACTGGAGATGAGGAATTCCACCGCCGGATTTATGGAGCTGCACATCTGAATGGACGCACTATTTACTGATGTTTATATAGCAAAGGAAATAAGAGCTCCCCAAATACATACAACGGGGGACAGTCACCCACCTCTCATCCTAAATCCTTAATTATCGTCAATGACTTAAATCATTAACCAGTACTCCAGGATTATAGAATATAATTACACATTTATGGATTACCGTACATTGTATAAGTGGTAGTAGCTGAGATGAGGATTTCTGTGTGCCAAGTATACTGAATGATAGGTACCCAAACCCCTCCAAGTTTTTAATTTATTGATGTGATGTGCGACAAACCCTAATTGAATATTCATGAAAGAAAGAAATAAACTGTGATATCATCCATTGTCACTAGTGATATATATCTGCCCCATCATTACATCACTACTGACAATAGATGATGTCACAGCTTATCTCCTCCCCCTCCCTGTACAATGACCTCTATATAGATAACACTGACCCATCATTACATCCCTACTGACAATAGATGATGTCACAGCTTATCTCCTCCCCCTCCCTGTACAATGACCTCTATATAGATAACACTGACCCATCATTACATCCCTACTGACAATAGATGATGTCACAGCTTATCTCCTCCCCCTCCCTGTACAATGACCTCTATATAGATAACACTGACCCATCATTACATCACTACTGACAATAGATGATGTCACAGCTTATCTCCTCCCCCTCCCTGTACAATGACCTCTATATAGATAACACTGACCCATCATTACATCACTACTGACAATAGATGATGTCACAGCTTATCTCCCCCTCCCTGTACAATGTCCTCTATATAGATAACACTGACCCATCATTACATCACTACTGACAATAGATGATGTCACAGCTTATCTCCTCCTCCTCCTGTACAATGACCTCTATATAGATAACACTGACCCATCATTACATCACTACTGACAATAGATGATGTCACAGCTTATCCCCTCCCCCTCCCTGTACAATGACCTGATTTTTTTTTTATTTTTTAGCCATGATTTTTTTTATTCTTAAAGGTCCCTGTATAGCTCAGAGATGTGTGTGTATATATATAATGAATCAACTTTTTGTAGCTGCTTTATTGCAAGTCCTGAAATTGTGCCCGTATATACCCCCGACCATGTTCATCTTTGTGCTGCGTATGTATACATATTAATATATACGAGCATTTACTTAACCTCTCTGCTACCAGAACATATGAATTGAAAATTGACTTTGGTGAAATTCTTGCTTTATGTGATCCGTTATTGCAAGGCCTGAAAATGTTTAAGTTAATAAAATTTTATGAAATGATAACACATTTTCTTCTAGTAACGCACACTGCACAATCCTGCTCCTTATTCTTACTATGCAGCATAAATGTCATGTGCTAGAATGAAGAAATCTATAGATAACAGAAGAAGAACTGTTCTCTGGAGATCCATGATGTATCCACATTTTAAAGATCACTACCCACCAGGACACATAGTGCCAACTAAAACAGTTAGCGAAGCCAGGGTAAGGGTGTGGGGCAAGGTTGAGGCTAAGGCACCTTATTTCATTGATGAGTAAAGTATCAGCTCTGGGGATGTGTGTAACTATACCTTTGTATGTGGTATTAGTAGCAGCTGGACTGTGAAAAATACATTTACTGTGATGACTTATTAAGTTTGTAGCTTGATTCATAGCACTCTGGTGCACTGGTGTGTGAGATCTCTTCAAGGAATACCACAGATCAGCAAAAAAATATTGACCCCTTTGTTTTGTTTAAGAGGTTTTTTTTTCCTTACAATATAGCCCCTTTCCTCTTAGTAACTGCTGTAGTACGCAAACATAAGCAGGCTACAGCAGTGATTCAGAGCAGAGAAAAGCTCTGTGCAGCAGTATACCGAAGCCATCTCACACACCAGTGCAGCAGGCTACAGCAGTGATTTATAGCACAGTAGTACACTGAAGACATCTTACACACCAGTGCAGCAGGCTACAGCAGTGATTTATAGCACAGGGACGGGCTGTACAGCAGTACACTGAAGACATCTTACACACCAGTGCAGATGGCTACAGTAGTGATTTAGGGCAGAGGGAAGGGCTGTACAGCAGAACACTGAAGTGATCTCATACACCAGGGCACCTGAGTACTCCGAATCAAGCTACAATCCTTTCACAGTCCTGCTGCTACTAACAATACATACAACAGATCTCCAGGAAATCAAACACCTCTGTAGCTTTGTATGGTCAAAACTGCAGGTGCACGTCTTTATGGCTACAAAAGACAAAGACTATGATGACATTTGTATGAATTCATCTTTGGAACAGTTTAGGAAAACTATTTTCTGATTCTGCATAACTCATGTACATATTCAGCTTCATAAAGACATGGAAGAAGAACTCAAGAATCCTGCTCAAAGCTCTGACCTCAACCCTATTGAGCACTTTTCAGCTAATGCAGATTCCAAACATCTTGGCCAACATGGAGGCTCAACCTGGGGCTACAAAATCTTGTGGTAAACCTTGTAGTGGAGACTCATGTTACTCATGGTTTTGGAGTAGGAAGTCAATCTCTTTGTCCATTCCACAACAATGGGGCTTATTTACTAAGGGTCTGCGGAACGCACTTTCGCCGGGTTTTCCAAGGTTTTCGGGATTTGCGGCGCTGACAGGTATTTAACTGGGGATCGTGTCGCAAGCGATCGTATTTTGGCGCTATTGCGCCGGCTTTCATGCAACAGAAATTATGGGGCGGGCCGTTGGACGATCCGACTGATTTGGACTGACCGCGGGATTTAAGGTTCAAATTGTGTTGCATCCAATGCACTTACATGCACCAGGAACAAGAAGGTGAACTCCGGCTGACCTGAGCGGGGAAGCGACAGATGCAATGGATTTCTACAGGTCCTGCGGACTGGCAAATTTTCTGCGGCTCACATTTGACTCTAAGTTTAGTTTTCTTAAAGCACATCTACTGTAAACCAAGCACACTAACATACTGGTGTGTGTCGCAAATGGCAGCACCTGCTCTTCTTTTAGCTTCTTATGCCCTCTTTTTTTTTAAAGTCTTTAAAATTATGCAAATGAGTCTGAGGGTCTCCAGGTTCCATTAACACCTATGGAGCCCCTCAGGCTCATTTGCATAATTTTAATAGTCTTTTTTTTTTAAAAAAAACTAGGACATAAGAAGCTAAAAGAAGAGCAGTTCCTGACAAAGGGGGCATACACCAGTATGTCAGTGCACTGGGTTTACAATCCTTCATCCTGGTGGTAGATTTCCTTTAAACCCTACACAGCAAAATGTACATTATTAAACCACAAAGAAAAAAATCAATAGCCTTTCACTACCTATCTCCATAGGGAACACTTACTGTGAAGAGTTTCGATGACACCCGCTCATCTTTGCTGGAGATAACTTTGGCGTTCTTCCTGGTCTCCCGCAGGCGTTCGATAGATGGCGGCTTGATAAATATGACAAAAGGTTTGAATTCATACGTCCTTAAGTGTTTTATGCTCTATGGTGGGAGGAAAGGAACAAACAGAAAAAAAAAAAATTAGATATTCGTCCGAAATAAAGACATCTAGTAATGGGAAACACATTACATTTTTCGAATGTGTATGCTAGTACGCTAACATTTCCTTTAAAAACACTTACTGTATCTGCTGTTATTTCTATGGTTAGCAGCCTTTAATTTCCACTCGCTTTGCCAGTCCTGGAAAGTTTGATAAGTTTTGGCAGGCGTGACGCTTACCACAGCCAGTAGGCATGTTTATGCCCAAAGCTTACACTCTGCTTTTTGAATTTGGTGGCAATTATATTTCAAGCCGACCTATGTCAACATACGGAATGGATATTTTCATTTCTAACTAAGCCCAAAAAAAAAAAAAGCCGGTTTGTTCGCTGTCAACCACCATTGCTGTCTATTAATAATTCCCCTTTCAACTATACAGAGTGATGTCATATCTGGACAGAAAGTTACATTAAAAAGGCAGCAATGAAAACCCTGGAAATTGTAACCATTTTTCTTTTTGGTGTGAAAAAAAAAGTCCAAATACGTTCCATCTTGTGGATGCCGTCGCCCCCTTTACCCGGTGCTGTTTATTTAGGGAGAGGATCAACTCTGCTTTAACTAGTGTTTGGCTTCTGGCAGAGCGCGGTTCAGATGGAATTTGATTAAAATAGGTCAAGAAAGCATCCTACGAAAACAGTGCGAGGCCCCAAATACTCCGCCATTGAGCGCTTACAAGCTGCATGTAGCGTGCCCGTCACGTAACAGCCTCCGACTATGGCATTTCTTACGGAACAGCCTCTGTTACTGGATGAAATGGCTGAAATTCTGATATATCTGGAAGGGAAGTTTAGTTCTGGATCTTTTTGGAAATATTTTTTACCGACTACAACGGAAACTTTTGTGGGTTGGACAATCCTAATGTCCTATAAAGGAAGAATGCATCAACAAAACAAATAGCCATAGAAAAGGCATTTAAAAGGGGTTTTCCAGGAATTTCAGGATGGCAAATAAAAAATTGTACTCGATATTGGAATGGAAATTCACGCTGAAAAACACTTCAAATATTTGAGAACTTAAAATATACTTGCTATGGAGAAGCTAGCCTTCTTTCCAAGAATAAAGGTGTTGAAAAAAAATCTGGTTGCTGGTGGTCACCACTAGGGGGAGTTGAGGAGTTTATGCAGTAATATCTTAAGCTCCATATGATGGGTGTGTGGTAAAGCTGTGGCAGGAATTTATCAAAGCATTTGCATCACTTTTGTGGAGTAAAAAAGCTGCAAATTAAAATATACATAATATCTAAAGATAATATGTGAAGATAAAAAGGGGAGAAGGTATAATAGAAAGGGATGGTCTAAATTTGGATTGCTGGGACCCCTACCGATCACGAGTATCGGGGCACCATGCTTATTAATACATTTTGCAGTCACTTGATTATGGGTCCTACTACTCCATTCAATACTAAGGGAGTGTCAGAAATTGCCAAGCACAGAGCTCTTCCATCATAGATGGTGAATCGTCTGCAGTGAAATATTTAGCATTTTCTGTCACACCTATAGTATGGCCGAACTACTGCTCTACTTATTCTCTATTTCGGTGATGGTCCAAGCAGAGGGTCAACCCACCGTTCAGATCCAAGGAGAGAGTATAACAATCAAAGTTCATACAATCCCTTTCAGATAAAAAATTCTGACTTTTGGAACGACTGTAAAAGTTTCGGCTTCTGAAAGGAATAACTGATCTTTCCCTGACCATAGCTCCCTCAAGAAGATGGATACATAGCGGTCACGTCTGAACCCTGAAGCCGCTACCTGTACAGCCACATTCACCACCGTCACACTGATGACAGGCCTCAGTAACAGTCTGAGGTGTACAGTTTTACAGCGCTGTAAAGCAGACTTCCCACCGAGTACAAAGTTTTTGGATAATGATAATCTCGCTTACAAACCTTCATCCAAGAACCTTGGCAAGTACAGAAGACACTGCTTAGTAAGCACTAGGAGACCTGTACTAGCCGAGTCAGGGGGGCATAATAAAACTGAAGAATTGTGCTACAATGGCCATAAAATCTTAGCAAGACTAATTTAACAGCGTCCCAAGTGTGCGCTTATGGAGTGGCTGCTCGAAAACTTCAGAAACGGAATAAAGAGATTGGTGCAGATCATATAAGACATTTACTACAAGGGCGATTATTGGGGAGTGCCGAATGAGAAAACTTCTACGGATAGAGATAACTGGATGTGTCTCTGGACTGGGGAACTGCAGATAGGACAGGTCTATACTACAGTATATGTCATAGTTCTACTATATGAGCCAAGTCGGAGCGGATAGCAACCCCATTAAGGGGTCTTATTCTTACCAAATCCGAAATTTGGCATCAAGCTCCTGAAATTACATAAGTAATAGAAGTGGATTTTGACCATTAGTGCTTTAATTCTGAAGGTCTGATGACAGTTTTGATTTAAAGTAATTTAAAGTGGCCACTCCTACTCAGAACTCCGCCCACTGCGTCGTCATTTTGGTAAGGATCATCGCCCTTTGTGGCTTCATCGAGGGACGCGACCCATCGATATAACAGCTTGAAGTCTCTTCGAGACTCCAGGGCTTCCAATTTGCACACATTAATTGTCTGTAATCGGGTCGTGTAAGGGAGGAGCAATCAGACCCCCTGGGGATAAAGTACTCTATGGGGCCTGAAAAAAAAGTAGAAAAAAAATTACCCCCCTTTCCCTAGAACTAATATAAAAATAAACAAAACCCCCCACAAACATGTTTGTTATTGCTGCACCCAGATCTATCAAAATATAAAAATGATTATTTCAGTTGGTGAACCCAGTAACAGAAAAAAGTGCCCAAATGTCCAAATTGCCACCTATTCAACATTTGCAAAAAATTTTAACATTTTTATAAAAATTGATGAGTAGGTTGTACAGTCCCCAAATATTAATTACTGACGCTAGGAAGTACAATTTGCTAAACAGAAAACAAGCCCTCGCACAGAGGAGCCAAGAAACTGTATATATAGTTTTATGGATACACATAACATTCTCATTTTAAGCTTGGGAGTCCAGTGGGCGGTCTTAATACATGACTAATGCAATCAGTCACATCTGTATGTATACTACAAGGAAGGCTCTCAAGTAGGACCGCCCACTGGACTCCTAAACTCTGAAGGATCAAAGATCCAAATAAATACATGACAATTATATCAATTATATCAAATCTTTTTGCGATCTGTACATTTTGTTGCAATGCCATCACACAGAGCCTAAAAGGTCACTGATAAGTGCTAGTAGGTGTCAAGGCAGTCTTTATAGGAGCCACCCAAATAGGCATCAATAGGCAGGGTTGGTTCCAGGTTTCAGTGGGCCCCTGGGCGACAGAGCCTCAGTGGGCCCCTTTGCAGTGAACTCACATGGCGGCAATAAAAATTCTGAAACTAAAACAGTCTCCTGTTGCCTAAAATATATGTTAGTTTACTATATCGAACAGCATCCTCATGTTTATTTTATATACAGCCCCCTCATGGTTATTTTATATACAGCCCCCTCATGGTTAAGCTATATAAACCCCGCTCAGCCCCTATGGATTCAGTAGATACAGGCCCCCTCATCCCCATGGATTCCTAATGTACAGCCTTATGTGGGCCCCCCAGCATCTTTGGGCCCCGACACTTGCCCGGGTATGCCCAGTTCTGGCTCCAGCTCTGTATGCCACACTGGAGGTCACACAATATAGTGTACAGACAGCGTGTGGCGACTATCTATAGGGATCCCCTTAAGTGGCTGTTAAAAAAGCTACAAACAGCAGAATTTTAGGTCATTTGCCTTAAAAGAACCCTCCGTCCTGCTGCGCATTAATAACATCCGATACTTGGCGTTAATGCATCAAAGCTGAAGATAAAGTTGAGAAATTGGGAGTGAAAGCTCCTCTCTGTGTCTGCAGAATGTAACAGGAGTGAGGAGATGGCTGGACAGTCTCGCTCGCACACTCAGCGCGGAGGTCATTCGCCCCCAAGAGCTTTTTGTCAAATAAATGTAGTAAATGAATTCCGCTAAAACGTGTCACCTGCAGCAAGAATCCAGAAAACACTCATTATGGCTTCCCCAGATAAAATAGACATGTTCTTCCCGCAAGCATCTGGAGCGGACGGGGTGCGGCGATCGTCTAGACTCACGGATCATTTGTAGTGAGATTTCCAAGATCCGTCTATTGTTATTGTAAGCCCTGGGTAAAAGGGAGAGCTACTGCACAAATAGCCCATTTAAAGGGATTGAATCAGAGGTACTGAACACAAGGAGTTTCACATTCAGTAGCAGCCGTTTTACAGTGAGTGTTATTAGTAGCAGCAGGACTGTGAAAAAATGGATTTCTATTTCAGGATAGTAGCGGGAAAAAGAATCCTCACACTGCTGTGCAAGTGAACTTATTCACAGATCCTGAGAGTATGTCATTGAGCTGCTCCATAGTCCCTTCCTACAATAAAAGCTGTAGTATTTAACCAGAAGTTTGCTATAGTTTTAACTAAAAGCAGGAGGGAGGGACTGACCAGCAGCTCAAAGCAGTGATCTCACAGCACAGAAGGGCACTAAGTCCTGCTACAATTGTGGAATACAAATGCATTTATTTCACAGTCCTGGTGCTACTAACAACACACATAAAAGGTATAGTTACGCATATCTCTAGGGCCAATACCCAACACTGTCTACAGTGTTATATGGCAAAAACTGCTGGTAGACTGCCTCTGTTCACTCTGCAGTATTTTCTGAATGATACTGAAGCATCATATAGATTGATCTACTATGATGGGTTGGAGATGGACTATTGGGGACAGAGTCATAGGGGTGGAGTTTAATTATCTGTTTCTCCGATTACAGCAGATGCGGTGGAGACTCCTGCTCCAGCCAGTTGCCAAAACATTTTCCATGAATACCATTCCTGCTATGACAAGATTTTTAAAAATAATTTTTAATCCCTTTGTAAATATTTATTCTTCTTTGGGGTGATCACCTTCTCTCTAAAAGACGTTTTGCTGTAAAAAGAAGTCCAAAAGAAGTTTTGCTGCTATTCATATTTTTCTCACAATGCCCCCAAATATCCTTTATTCTGTGAGTACTGTACGTAGATATATTCAGGGGTACACTTTAATGTATGTATATTTTTTCCTCTTATGTGAAATCCCATCCGTTTATTTAAAAATATATATATATATATCTTAAAATCAGGCAAAGGTGACTCTACTTAAATCATTTTCAGATGAGAGGAGTCAAGTTTAGTGTCCAAAACCGAGCTCCCTCGGTGCTCAGAGAATGATTGGTTACCCGCACCCCAGTAGACTGTGTCAATCCCCCCTACCAAAGCGTCTGAATCGTGCTCCTTGTAGCAGCTATAGGCCCTCTGCGCATGTGCAATTGCCATAGACTATCTATGCAGAGACGCGCATGAGCAGATGACGGCTTCACGGTCGAGGGCTGCTGGAAGATGTGCTCGTAGGTGGGATCGACACAGGCTACTGGGGAGTGAAGTAGCCTTTGCTCCACAAAGAGACTACTACACGCCCCAGTAGCCTCTGTTGATAACTTGCTTATATAAAAAATGAAGAATTTCAGTGCCTCAAATTAATTTAATGAGTATTCAAAAATACTATGGGTCTAACAGTATAGCGGCAACCTACCATTGCATCTACCTTATTATGTTGATCTGTGATGGTAGGTTCCCTTTAAATATAGGGATCTCATACACATAATATATGGCTAAAGGCTTCGTGAGCTACAGAACTAGAGGTACACACAGCTATAGAAATAAAAAGTAGGCGGGAACGTGATCCTTATCTAACTGCCTGTATGTCCAGTTCTGCAGCTCACCCGTAGGTTTATTGGACCTGAAAGAAGAGATTCATTTCTTTAATACACTACAGAAAGAATGTTTCTAGGTTCTATAGAACCGAAAACAAAGATGTCTGAAGTGAAATGCCTCCTGCAACCACTAAACTTGACTCATCTCATGTGAAAATCGGATGAGAATAGTCATTTTTGCCTGACTTTGGGAGAGATTTTTTTTTTATAGGTAAACAGGCGATATTTCACATAAAAGAGGGAATTCTAGAAAGGACATTTGATACTCTACCTGAGGGGGCTAGTAGTTTAGTTGGGTAAAACCTGATGACAGGTTCCCTTTAAGCTTATTATAGAAAAGTTCCTGCTCGGTAATAATGGGGTAAAAGTAGGATATTGCTCCCTGTATAATTTCCTGACATAAAACCGCACATCTTCAGAGATACTCACGTGGGGCTGTATATCGAGGAGACACACTTTGTTCTTGGCCAGGACAGAGCGCACGGAGTCGATGCTTGTGCCGTAGTAATTATTTTTATATTCGCCGTATTCAATAAACCTTATCAATTTAGAAGAGAGAGAGAAGAATGTTATTTTTCTACAGAATAGAGACATTGATAAATCATTCCTAAGAGTAAATTGGAAGCAGAAGGATTTTTATGTTATCTTCCCATGTTTTTGAAGAAGTGGTTGTTCTGCCAAGTCCGTTCTGTGTCATTTTTGAACATATATATATAGATATATATAACGCTTGTATTTTACATTTCTAAATCACTAACACCTGCTAGTGTTACAGTTAACCGGCCCGAAAAAACACTCCAGCCTAAGAGCCCACTAATGTTTTCCATCACCTCTTTGTCTGAGCTAATGCTACGCAATAAAACACTGGAGAAGTTAAACAATTGAAACTACTGAAATTTCATTGCCCGCTGAGGTATAGCTGCCTGGCGTTGCCAATATCTAAAGCGGGGAAGGCTTTGTCAGTGTTGACAGAGAGAAGATGGTAGATTACCCGCCGTAAACGCTTATCTGCTGCTTAAAAACCAAAACAAGGCAGCTTAAAATATTAAACATATGCGCGGCGGAGCGGCCTGCCAATCACACGCTGGGTCAGAGGCAGGTGATCCATCGCTCGCCAGATGATGTGGGACTGGAAGTTCCAGCAATGTTCCGAGACAGCTGGAGAACCATGGGCGGCCCAAACATGGGATTGACCAGGAGGAAATAATGCGGAGATGAAATTCATCCTTCATTCATCTCATCAGAGGGAAAGCATGTTGAATTTCAGCATGTCCGTTCCTTTGTTTTCAAAAAGGTTGGTCCAAGTTGTAGAATTATTACTTCTTAGTATGGGGGTTAACATGCTGCCCAGTAGGCCCCACCGAACATGAATCGAGTGTCAGGCCAGCCACATGCCCCATAATACATCATCAAACACGAATGAAGCAGCAGGTCAACCACATGTGCTGTAAGACCATTTCCAAATCATGAATGGAGTGGCAGGTCAATCACTTATGTTGCAAGACCATATCAGAACATGAATGGAGCAGCACATCAAATACATTCCCTGTGAGACCACCACCAAACATGAATGGAGTAGCACATGTGCTGTGTGGACAATACCCAAAACCAATAGAGCAGCAGGTCAACCACATGCACTGTGGGACAACCACCACCAATGAATAGAGCAGCAGGTTGACCACATGCGCAGTAATTACATCATCATCATTACCGGCAGGTCAACCACATGTGCAGTGAGAACACAACTGAACATGAGAGGAGCAGCAGGTCAACCAAATGTGCTATGCGACAATCACCACAAAACATGAATAGAGTGGCAGGTCAACCACACGCATTGTGAGACCTCATCCCATGAATGGAGCAACAGGTCGACCGTATGCATAGAGTAGCAGGTCAACTACATGCGCTGTGATACCTCATCCACACATGAATGAAGCAGCAGGTCAACCAAATGCGCTGTGATAACCCATTCAAACATGAATGGAGCAGCAGGTCAACTTCATGCGCTGTGATACCTCATCCAAACATGAATGAAGCAGCAGGTCAACCAAATGCGCTGTGATAACCGATTCAAACATGAATGGAGCAGCAGGTCAACTTCATGCGCTGTGAGACTAACAACACCAAACATGAATGGAGAAGCAGGTCAACTACATGCGCTGTGATACCTCATCCACACATGAATGAAGCAGCAGGTCAACCAAATGCGCTGTGATAACCGATTCAAACATGAATGGAGCAGCAGGTCAACTTCATGCGCTGTGAGACTATCAACACCAAACATGAATGGAGAAGCAGGTCAACTACATGCGCTGTGAGACTATCAACACCAAACATGAATGGAGAAGCAGGTCAACTACATGCGCTGTGAGACTATCAACACCAAACATGAATGGAGAAGCAGGTCAACTACATGCGCTGTGAGACTATCAACACCAAACATGAATGGAGCAGCAGGTCAACTTCATGTGCTGTGAGACTATCAACACCAAACATGAATGGAGCAGCAGGTCAACTACATGCGCTGTGAGACTATCAACACCAAACATGAATGAATGAAACAGCAGGTCAACCACATGTGCTGTGATACCTCATCCAAACATGAATGGAGCAGCTGGTCAACTACATGCGCTGTGAGACCATCAACACCCAACATGAATGGAGTGGAAGGTCAACCACATGCACTTCGAGATCTCATCCAATCATGAATGGAGCAGCAGGTTGACCGCACCCCCAAATATTAATGGAGCGGCAGATCACCATGGAGAACACCATGAAGCTCAGGTTAGCCAGGTGTGCATGTATACACAGGGGTTAGGAAGAATACCTGATATTTGTCTGACTGCAGTTCCCTTCAAGCCAGTGAGTAGGAGTGGTGCAGCAAAACACTCAAGAGAGTTGGCCAATTCTTTTCTGAGTTCATGCTAGCCATAGTCTCCCCCCACCCCTTCAGAAAGTGATGGCATATCCCAACATTGAAAATATTCCAAAAATAAAGACTTCATCCATCAACGTGTCACCTCGAGGACCTGAGCTTGTGTATACTCTTGTACTGATGACAGGCACAGATGGATGTCCCATGTGATAAAAGGCAGACGGGGTTCATTTCATAGATTTTCAGACCTGTAATTAATCTGAAAGTGAACACCCCGCTCCTTGCCCTATATTTACCTACCGTCTACTTTCTTCCGAAATCACCAAGTCAAATGATTCCCCGTCACACAGGAGTAACAGTCCTGCCTTGTGAACACCGTGGTGAATAATGTATGATGTATCTCAGGTTATCCACTACAAGAACCCTGGCGCAGTCCTGGATATGACACCAGCACCCCCGCTCTCCCGTTACAGGCCACGTCTCTAGTCCTCGCACGGATCTGTGTCCTGTACTCTGCAGCGGGGCCGCACACTTACTTGTTATTGTGGATGTCCGCTTCAAACAAATGTTTAGATATAAATATGTACTCCACACCGTCACACTCCTGGTTCCGCTTTCCTCTTGTCGTATCTGTGGGTACAAATGAGAGCAGATTAGTTAGCAGTAAGAACACAGATATGAGCTATATGATGCCGAATGCTACAATCTATAGGCATTTTATAGGTCATTCAAAAGCTATGGGCGGTGGAATGTAGATAAATGAGAGATTATCTGGGGGGAATGTTATATAGCTGAGCAGATTGCAAGTAGTGTCCTATCTGCAGGCAGCATGTTATAGAGCAGGAGAAGCTGAGCAGAATGTACATAGTGTCCTATCTGCAGGCAGCATCTTATAGAGCAGGAGGAGCTGAGCAGAATGTTCATAGTGTCCTATCTGCAGGCAGCTTGATATAGAGCAGGAGGAGCTGGGCAGATTGTACATAGTGTCCTATCTGCAGGCAGCATGTTATAGAGCAGGAAGAGCTGAGCAAGATTGTACATAGTGTCCTATCCGCAGGCAGCATGATATAGAGCAGGAGGAGCTGGGCAGATTGTACATAGTGTCCTATCTGCACGCAGCATGTTATAGAGCAGGAGGAGCTGAGCAAGATTGTACATAGTGTCCCATCTGCAGGCAGCATGATATAGAGCAGGAGGAGCTGAGCAGATTGTACATAGTGTCCTATCTGCAGGCAGCATGTTATAAAGCAGGAAGAGCTGAGCAAGATTGTACATAGTGTCCTATCTGCAGGCAGCATCTTATAGAGCAGGAGGAGCTGAGCAGAATGTTCATAGTGTCCTATCTGCAGGCAGCTTGATATAGAGCAGGAGGAGCTGGGCAGATTGTACATAGTGTCCTATCTGCAGGCAGCATGTTATAGAGCAGGAGGAGCTGAGCAGATTGCAAGTAGTGTCCTATCTGCAGGCAGCATGTTATAGAGCAGGAGGAGCTGAGCAGAATGTACATAGTGTCCTATCTGCAGGCAGCTTGATATAGAGCAGGAGGAGCTGGGCAGATTGTACATAGTGTCCTATCTGCAGGCAGCATGTTATAGAGCAGGAGGAGCTGAGCAGATTGCAAGTAGTGTCCTATCTGCAGGCAGCATGTTATAGAGCAGGAGGAGCTGAGCAGAATGTACATAGTGTCCTATCTGCAGGCAGCATCTTATAGAGCAGGAGGAGCTGAGCAGAATGTTCATAGTGTCCTATCTGCAGGCAGCTTGATATAGAGCAGGAGGAGCTGGGCAGATTGTACATAGTGTCCTATCTGCAGGCAGCATGTTATAGAGCAGGAAGAGCTGAGCAAGATTGTACATAGTGTCCTATCCGCAGGCAGCATGATATAGAGCAGGAGGAGCTGGGCAGATTGTACATAGTGTCCTATCTGCACGCAGCATGTTATAGAGCAGGAGGAGCTGAGCAAGATTGTACATAGTGTCCTATCTGCAGGCAGCATGTTATAGAGCAGGAGGAGCTGAGCAAGATTGTACATAGTGTCCTATCTGCAGGCAGCATGATATAGAGCAGGAGGAGCTGAGCAGATTGTACATAGTGTCCTATCTGCAGGCAGCGTGTTATAGAGCAGGAGGAGCTGCGTAGATTGTACATAGTGTCCTATCTGCAGGCAGTATGTTATAGAGCAGCGGGAGCTAAGCAAATTGTACACAGTGTCCGATATGCAGGGATCATGTTATAGAGCAAGAGCTGCTGAGCATATTGTACATAGTGTTATGGAGCATAGAGTACATGCTCCAAACCATGCTGCCTGCAGATAATATACTATGTACAATCTGCTCAGCCCCTCTTGCTCTATAACATGCTGCCTGCAGATAGGACACTATGTACAATCTGCTCAGCTCCTCCTGCTCTATAACATGCTGCCTGCAGATAAAACACTATGTACAATCTGCTAAACTTCTCCTGCTCTATAACATGCTCTCTGCAGATAGGACACTATGTACAATCTGCTCAGCTCCTCCTGCTCTATAACATGCTGCCTGCAGATAAAACACTATGTACAATCTGCTAAACTTCTCCTGCTCTATAACATGCGGTCTTGAGAGTCATGTCAATCTCATGGGATCCTTTTTCCAGCACAAATCAATTTATTCCATTAACAATCAAAATAGAATCCCCACGATATACATCAAAAATTGAAACCAATCCCAATAAATTGTGACCTAAGGTGGGATGGATCTTAAAAATAGTTTTGATGTTAGTATTAAATAAAAAAGGTCTCACTATGGAGCAATACACCGTAGTTTGTTCTTCTGTTCAGATCGGAATGAAGAACTTTGAGAAAACTTTGGATCTATTTGATATTGAGAAGTTATTAAAAGAAACAGCTTCAAGGGGATCAAAGTTTTAGCATTTTTTTTTTGGTTTTAACATATGACAGGCACAAAACCTGGGTAAAAAGTTTTAATAAAAGTAATAAAAATCCAATTTACCCAGTGTAGGTCTAGACAGCAGCTCTATGGACGATGCTCTGTACTGCACTCATCCATCTTTACAGGTTCCAAAACAGCTGTAGCAGAACGCCAGCGCTTCATAGTATATCTAGCTGCATTTATTACATGATTTTAATCTGGTTTTGTCATAAAGGGTATTTTCTCCATCACTTGTCCGTGCGGATTTCCAGGTTGCTCGCCTGCTGCCGGCTGATGGGGTCTAATTGACAACAGAGGCTGAGCTCCCTATGGGATCACATATGTTAACCTGCATTAAACCCTCAGCCTCCTGTGGAGGACAGAAAGGTTAAAGTCCCTTGGAGGAAATCATCTTTATAAGTATGTCTCAAACAGAACATTTTAACACATGTATGGGATGGGAGTGAGACCGGTGTAGGCTGTTAAAGATGTACTCATCTGTCAGACAGCTCACTAAACGCGAGGGCTGAGTGTCACACATGTGCGCTCCCAGATACAGACGAGTTTCATCTTACTGTGTCAACTTCCACCTCCGAATGAAACCACTACTGAACATGTGTGACGGCTGCCGAGTGGGGGCAGAACCGGGAGGACTGCGGTAATGACGGCTCGCAAATGTCAAAGTAATTACTTAATTGCATCATTTCACAGATGACTTGATTACCAAATGCCGGTGGGAAGGAGGAAAAGCGAGCTAAGACGCACGAGACCTTACCCGTACAGTGCTGGGATAGTGCACTAAGAAACAAATCAAAAGTCATATAGAATTTGCAAGATGGTTTTATAGTATGACACATTAGGTACAATTAGATTTAGTGGTTGTGAATGGTAGCTCCTGCTACACTGGTGGTCTGTCGCCCTGCAGACTGCCAAGGCTTAACGTTCTGCCCACTCTACTTCTACCAACATCCAACATCTCCCTCGCTGTGGGGACTGCAGACGTCTCTGCTGTCTACAGTTAATCAAGCTGGAAGTACCTAGTGGTCTACCGATCTGGGGACTCCATTCCCCGGCCCGCGCCCCTCTGGGGACTCCATTCCCCGGCCCGCGCCCCTCTGGGGACTCCATTCCCCGGCCCGCGCCCCTCTGGGGACTCCATTCCCCGGCCCGCGCCCCTCTGGGGACTCCATTCCCCGGCCTGCGCCCCTCTGGGGACTCCATTCCCCGGCCCGCGCCCCTCTGGGGACTCCATTCCCCGGCCCGCGCCCCTCTGGGGACTCCATTCCCCGGCCCGCGCCCCTCTGGGGACTCCATTCCCCGGCCCGCGCCCCTCTGGGGACTCCATTCCCCGGCCCGCGCCCCTCTGGGGACTCCATTCCCCGGCCCGCGCCCCTCTGGGGACTCCATTCCCCGGCCCGCGCCCCTCTGGGGACTCCATTCCCCGGCCCGCGCCCCTCTGGGGACTCCATTCCCCGGCCCGCGCCCCTCTGGGGACTCCTTTCCCCGGCCCTCGCCCCTCTGGGGACTCCTTTCCCCGGCCCTCGCCCCTCTGGGGACTCCTTTCCCCGGCCCTCGCCCCTCTGGGGACTCCTTTCCCCGGCCCTCGCCCCTCTGGGGACTCCTTTCCCCGGCCCTCGCCCCTCTGGGGACTCCATACCCCGGCTCTCGCCCTCTAGTTCTATTAAACTTTCTCTTTTCTACACACTATTTTGGAAGCATTCTTTCTAAAACTGTCTAAAACATTTGCACAGTACTATAGATAGGACAAATCAATGTCAATTTGGCCAAAGTCTGACCAATCATCAGTCTTCTGAACAGGAATTAAACAGGAATTAAAAAGTTATAAATTAAATATTTGCAATTCACTCGTGTTAAGTAGAAAAAAATAGTTAAATTACAGTACCCAATGTCTGCTGTGGTGCACTGTGAGGGATGCAAGATCTACATAAACCATGTATGTCCTACAATGCCCTGCACCAGACTACAGGACAGAACAGTGCATTACAGAAGTGCAATCAGCTGTTAGGAAGGGGAAGGATGGAGGGGGAGGTGTCAGTCTGCAAGGTGCTGATGGATTCCGAGAGGCGACCAGCAGAATTCTGAGCGAAGCTTCAAACATAACTAAAGATCATTCCAAGAAAAGTAAAGTTATGAAACATGGTAGTTTTTAGCTGTAACATAAAGTAAACCTTTCTTCAGGAAGTGGCCTCTCTGTAACCAGAATGATTAATACAAGCGTCAATGTTTCGTGCTGTGGCGGGGAAGGTGTCTGGTTGCACAGAATGAATGGTGCACTCACTGCACGGTCATAGCCTGGCATCCCAGAAGCCAATGTCTTGGGAGTGTGGATTCCAATTCAGAACCTTGATATAGACTACGGTCATTGATCTCGTAGAGGTGAATAAGACTTCTGTGCATCTTTCTTTAGGATCATTTAGGATCGTTATGCATTCCGTTTCCTTATTGAATTCATGCCCATCGATTACTTACGATCTACAGTTCCAAAATTATTAGCAGAACGTTTATAAGGTAAAACCCTTATAATCATTTTACTATAAGAGTCTTCTGGAATTACTTGGTATACAAATTGCTTGATCAGTCTTCGCAAATTCCGAAGACACTTGACATGTCATTAATAGCTTAAAGGGATTTACCAATTTAAAGATATTTATAATCACTTCATAGAATAGGTCATTAATATTAGATTGTGGTGGACTCTAAAGATCTTCACAAGACCGCAATCCAAGAACCAACGTCAAGAACGGAGCAAGAAGAACAGCTCCCGTCTCTGTATAGTGGTCATTCTGTGTCACTACAACTTAACAGTTTAACAAGAACTAAGCTGCTGGGCCTCCTGCATGTGGCTCTCCAGACGTTGAGAGCTGCAGATACTTCTGGAACCTGGTGGCACTACAGGGTTGTCACTGGTGGCCACCATCAGGGTAAGAGCCAAATAAATATATTCTTTAGAATTACCATGGGGTAAAGTGATTGCATATTTAAGGGGTATCGCATCACTTTATGACAGTATCCAGTTTGAGTCCAGCCTTGAGCAGAAGAAGGAAACCCTGTGCTATATTTTATTTAGTACCCCAAATGTCTGCGGTACAGAGAAATGGCAGGTGAGTACACAACTGGGTGACCTAAAGGGTGGGCAACACTAAACTAGAATGGTCTCTTTTACCCATAGATTCGGTGGGAGAAGAAACTTGAAAGAGTAGAGAGGACATTGTCACACCTGGGCTGGGTAGTCTATGTTGGATCTACCTCATATAAAGAGACCAATACAAAGAATACATTTAAGTTGGTGCAGGGGGATCGTATCGATTTTGCTTTCAGGCTCAGTAGCTCCAGGGAGGCATCCCAGTGATCTATCTTCTACCAGTGGTCTATCATTGGAACACTGAAAAACAGCTAAGAACCTACAAAAATTCGGAACTCACAATCTCAAGAATCCAGTATGGAGTTTTCAAGGATTGAGACCCATAAACTTTCAAGATCTGACCTAGTTGAAGTAGTCATGTGCTCTGGTCACTTTATACTAGGCTTGTAGTTAGGCTTCGTTATTACTAGTACATATGTGATGTACAGTATCACGCCGGTAAGCTCAGGGGTTAGGAAACACTTTGAAGCCTGAACTTCCAGCTTGATTAACTGTAAAACTCATCTGCGGGGGAGACGCCATTATTACCCAGTGATCACTCCGGAGGATATTAAATCCGGAAAAGCGGTATCAAACCTGCTAATGTAGCAGCTGTGGCCGTGGATGAAGAATCAGCCGCTTTATGGAAAACCCGGACCCATTAATGTAATTGTGAAGCAAAGTCTTTTACGGCGTGTTAAATGATTGCTTTATTTGTTTTTACATTTCGTAACACTAGAAATTATTGATTCCCTTTCGTTCCCACGAGGCTTGTAAAGATGGCGCTGTCAATTTCCCCCCCGACATTAATGTGAATAATGAGAAATCCATAGAAGACGGAAACTGGATGGACAGAGCCGTCTGCTTGACCGGAACACCTTAAGCTGTGGTGCTGTGGTCCATCTCCCGCTCGCTAGAATGTAATAGACATCAGGGAATACAGTCTCGTACACGATAAGCCATTAAACGGTTGAGGCGTCTCAGCTGTGAGCTCAGTCCAGACAACGTTCATATCCTTCTTGTTTATTAAAAATCAGATTTCTCTCTCAAAACCAGGCACAGTGCCCACATTTATCGAAGTCGTTTAACAGAAGGACTGGCTATGTTTACATTGCGACCAATCACAGTGCTGCTTACATTGTACCAAAGCTCAGTAAGTAATGATAGCTTGGCTCAGATTGGTTGCTTGCAGTTATCACTGAGCCATAGTGCCTGAGGAGTCCTAAAGGCTACTTCAACTCATACATTCCAAATTCATCTTAGTAAAATGGGGCATGAAGACCCCTCCCTGATCCACTTCTTGACAGAGTATTCCTACCCTTTTTAGTCATGGCAAGACAAGCACAGTAGGATTGCTAACGAAAATTCTGGACAATCTTGGGGAGTTCTTGTATAACTTGAGGTGCTTAACTCACTGGCACCAACTCAAAAATGTTCCCCAACCATTGGCTGTAGGGCTATATATGGTCTTTTGGCCAAAATCAAACCATACATATTTCCTTGGATTTCTAGGGCTCATCACCCATCACCCCTAGGAAACTGCCTACCGGAGCTTCTGACCATTACGGGGTTCCGTTAGAGGGTTCTCTGGTGGCTAGTCCTGGTCTATAAATTAAGGCAACACTGCTATGTCAGAAATCATTATCTATGGACGATGTTGGATATATAGGTTTCATGGGCCAGTGGAGAAAAAGAGTACAGTGGCTCAATATCCATAAATAACTAGATGCTTCCCCTAGAACCCTCAGATCATTTTTGTGGTCCACTGGAAGGTCCTCTGGTGGCTAGTCCGAACCTATCAATGAACTGCAACTACTTAAGATCTTGGATTGAGATTCCTTGGGACCACCATTAATAAACCACTAGACAACATTCCCTGCTAGGCCTCTGCCAATTACTGTAGCCCATTTGAGATACAATCATTCTCTGGCAAGCAGTCTGACCCTGACTGGCCTACTTGCACTACCGCATGTACTGTGTGACTGGTCAAAAAATTATTATTCACTTATGCAGCTTACATTTTTATGGGTACTACAAAAAACGAATTTGGTTACTTTGGGCACTGTTCTTTTTATGTTTATCTACCCCAATGTTTTTGCCCCAAAATGTTTTGAGCTAAAAAAAAAAAAAAAGACAGGAGACCTGTGCAGTACAAACTTTAGAAAAACTTAGGAAGTGACTACAAAATGAGGCACAACGCCCACTAATTGGAGGAAATAAGAAAACCACAAAATCACTTATAACTTACTCGCGCCCACAAGAATTTGTAATATCTCAAGCAGGAGGAACATATAGCCATATAGGAAATACTTAAGTGTTCACTAGCAGCTTCCGATTATCTGACCAAATCCCATTGGAGACTTAGATCCTCCTAACTAAATAACAGACTGGTGATCAGTACTTACGTGGCACAGTCACGCCGTAGTGCTGGGTGTCGCCGAGGAGGACTTTTCGCTTCAGTTCATTCAGGCCAACACCAACCGGTCCTGAAAGGAAAGATTTGGTATCATCAAACAAAAGATACCAACCACAACATATTCATATATTTATTTTAACTTATGTTATTATTTGAACAAGGCTTTTTTTATTTTATAACCACATTTTCAGCATCACACATGATCTACCATAGCAAGTTATTAATTCTTACTTGCTTCAAAGATTGGCATCAAGGCTGTGGAGATGGTATAAACTTCCGACTCAAATCTGTGGAGTCGTAGTCAGTCCCTTTTATCACGACTTGGATCCCATCAAAATGGTTACCTATCCCGACTCCACAGCCCTAGTCAGCATGATGTTGAATTGTCTTTAAAGTGAGGGCTTCAAGTATCTAAAAGCTTAACAAAAAGTCATGCAATTCTTTATATGCTTTGTGCCCTTCTAGTAAGATGGTACCTACTAGAATGATCATTAGAAGGACAAATATTAATCCAGTAACAGGTTAAAGGGCTCACTGATGAATGTGGGGATTGAATAGAAGCCACAGAAGAACTAATACAGCACAAAGTTTTGAAAAAGTTACAGCTGCCTATAAAATAAAGTTACTGCAGCTTGGTTCGTGAGAAAAGACTCTTCATTGTGCCTATACTGACCCCTATCGACTGCTAAATGTGCCTATAGTGGTATAGTGGGCACATTAACATCAGAACTGGACCAAGAAGCAAAATGAAAATGGTGGCCACATCAACATGTTGGTTGGGTGCATTGTGGAAGAGAAGGATGTTCTAGCAAACCTTTGGTCCATATATTCATGTGGATATCCAGACTTCAAACACAAAATGTCCCCCCTGCCATAACGCAAATATTTCAGGAATGGTTTGATGGACATGACAAAGAGTTCAAGGTGCCTTCAAATTCCACAGATCTCAATCAAATTGATCTATGGGATGTGAGTTCACCGTGGTTTCTTGTAGAAGAGTCTACGGAGGGGCACATTCTGCCCATCATCCTTCACCAAATCCCATAGTAAGTGTATGGCCGTGTTTGGCCCCACAATTTCATAAGGAGAGCATGTGCCGGAGGCGTATTTTAACAAGAATGTTCAAAGCACCTCTCATGTGAAGGATGTAAGAACTCTGACATATTTACACAATTAGAGGGTCTACAGCAAAAAAGAACATATTAGTAGTAAGCCGGACTGTTTAAATATTGTTTTAGGCACATTAAGATGGAATCTGCACGGCTCCTTTAATATGTTTTTATAATGGCACAGAACAGACTGAAACAGATTTTTCTCATCATTTTTTTTTTTTTAAACTCTGCTACTCTTAAATTTCTATTTTAAAGAGGTATCCAGAGCCTGGGATTTTGTATAGGGCAGCTATATATATCCAGATCCCATTTTCTGTCATAAAACAAACGTTGAATCCACGGCTCTGCGTTCAATACATTAACCGAAGAACATCAGAAAATCATGAAGCGCTGCGGCTATTATTAGACATATGTAGGACAACTTTCTAATTTACGGTAAGGATCAGAAAATCAAAAAATGTTTTTTTTTTTTTTCCAGACACCTTAATTACTTATGACCCAATCATTGAGACAATCCATAAGACAACCAGCACCACCGACTAGGATCTTCATGCAGTGGTGCCAATGCCGAGGATAGAGCAGGAAACAATACATTTTCACCGAGCGGACCACAAGACCACATAGTTAACAATGTTCAAAATGGTGAGACAAAAAATATTTTATTCTCGAAGGAATAGCAGAAACCCCTAAGGGGGTGAAAATAAAAATGAAGTATACTTCCTTACTCTGGTTGCATTGTTTTTACAGAACTTACAGTCATCAGTTACTCCGTGGGGCCAAAAAGTACCAGGAAGTCACATAACTGATTTCAGCCAATCATTGGCTTCACGTGTCCTTTAGTTCCTAGGTCACAAGATACATTGGGTTCTCAGAGGTGGCCACTGAATGGCCGAAAGAGGTCAAATGAATCCCTACTACTTGCGGCTGATCCAAATAGGTGCCAAATACTGCAAGTACTGCACCAACACTGGAGACCGGTATAAAATAGATTATATAAAGTATCCCACAGAATTATGCTTTTACTACAAGTTGATGTAACAGCTGGTAGACTCCCTATATTCAAGATCTTAATTCCAAGAACAATCCTTCCTTGAAAGAACATTTCCAGAACAATCATACGTCCTTCACCTTTTGTCATGAAGATGTACGGCCAGTAAATCATTGTCACAGCCAATATAGGCCTATAGTTGTATGGCTGGGTCTTTGAAATGATCAATCAACAATCTTTCCGCCGTTGTTCTTCAACCATCCATCTACGTCTAGTGTGCCCGTCTAGCTTAAGTCTCCTTCAAGTTCAGTTTTGAGAACTTTTTTAAATTAAGCTTACACCAAAAAAGGCTTGTTGACCTTGGCCCGATTTACGTCCAGTACACATGAGTACTAGCCACTTGGTAGCATGCTGTTCTATAACCACATTACACATTACATGCATATGCGAATAATAAAACTTTTCTGGTGTAACATGGACAAGATTGGCAGTTAATATACAGATAGAACATCACCAAGGTAATCCCCATAGATCCCCACAGTCATCAATCACATGTAGGAGACCCTCATGCAGGACAGACAACTGACAGGACATCGAGATGGACACCAGCTGAGCCAGGAGGACTTTCTCCATTTAGAAATCAGCAGGTAGAGAACATAGGAGGGTAATATGTGACCTCCCATGAGTCAATAGCTGCAGCCAAATATTATTTACTGGAGGCCAAGAGAGTACCAGGAGACATCAGGTAGACAAGATGACAGCTGCTCTGGATATTTTGCGAAGAGGAAGAGATTCAATGGAAAGGAAAATAAAAAGCATAATCCAACACAGCTGCCAGACAACTTTGAAGTAGACGCGGAGAAGAGCGTGACATCATAGTAGACCTCCGGTTACTGGAGAGTAAGTATGTGTGCTCAAATAGAAAGCGAGAGCCTACAATACGAGTATTGTGATGATAATATTATTGTCTAGATATTATTTTTTTAATTAGATGCCGAATAGCAGCAGGGATCCAACTAGATTATACATGGGCATTGAATGTACCGTATATACTCGAGTATAAGCCGACCCAAGTATAAGCCGAGGCCCCTAATTTTACCACAAAACCTGGTAAAAGCTATATTTTTTTTTACTCGAGTATAAGCCGAGTTTGGGTTTTCAGCACATTTTTTTTGCTGAAAAACTAGGCTTATACTCAAGTATATATGGTATAATGCCCGCTGCAGATGGTCCAGAATTACTGAAAATTTGCAGTAGCAGAGTAATGGGATTTATATAAATCAGTTTAGAATTGGTTCAGAATCCAGAGCGTGTTGAACTCTGCACCAGCCCCCCCCCCACCAACAGCTGCAGCAAGAAAATTTTAAAAGTTAAAAAACAAACTAAAAATTCCAAACTTTCACTTTCAACATAACAGGCATAACCAAAATAAGCATAAACAGCTATCCCTGAGCCTTGTTCTAATAGTTATTAATGTGTAAAAAAGTTATACAAGTTTGGTACCACGATAATAAACTGACCCGAAAGAATGGAGGGAAAGAGCCAATTGGACTGAACAGTAAAATCGGTGAAATCAAAGCCCATGAGAAAATGGTGCAACTGATATTTTTCCTCGGCTTCACTGACTTGTGCATTTTTTTCCAGTTTCCCAGTACAATGCATAGAACATCAAATGGTGCTACAAGGAAGTAACATTCATATAGTAAGAAACAAGCCCCCAAACAGCTTTGGAATGTAAAAAAAAAAATATGGCTTTTGAAATGTGCAAAGTAAAAAACAAAAACACAAAAGGCTGCGTCCTTAAAAGGAAATCCACCATCAAAAACCTTCATGATGAACCAGGGGCACTTACTCATAGACTCAGGTACCGTTACTTATCTTCCCATATTTGTTAACCATGGCCTCCTTCCTTCAGAAATCAATTCTTTCAATTATGCATTACCAGAGCACGGAGTCAGACTGTTACACTGTCTTATCCCCTCCCTTCTGCCTAATGTAAACATGTAGAGTGGGAGGGTGGGGGAAGTGCTCCTTGAACAGTGAAACAGCCCGTGAAGCTACAGCATGGACTGTAGCTTTCCCGCCCTTCTCAATATGTACAGAAGTATGGTCACCCCCTCCTCAGAAAACATCACTTTTCGAAAGCTTCTCTCCCGACCCTACGAGACGTCATGAGCCGAATATCGTCCATTCCCCATATGGATGAGGCCTCCCAGTAACACAGTAACTGGAATAATTTTGGACACAGTTTTGCCACTTATAGCTCTCACTCCTGTGTTCTGCCTTTCATTAAACAATAAAAAGTATTGGCACCCTTTTATTCATCTATGTAAAACCCAAGTTATTTCATTAAAATGAAATCCCGTTTGCTGCAGTTTTACGGTGAATGCATCGAGCAGTCCCAGGGATTTCTCATACCATTAAACCTGTAATAGATGAAGAACCGGGACCAAAAAATGACTTCATTTTATGTGCATTTATTTTATTATTATTTGCAAAGTTGGCTACGTCAGTCGTTGGATGCCGTCTCCGAAAAGCCTTACATTACTTAACTAATACGTAGTTGATACCGGCTTGTACGAGCAAGTTCTGTGCTGGACAAGGTGGAAAGCACCTTGTTCCAGACACCTTAAGTTCTTCTTATCATAAACAATCATGGCCAAATACAATAAAAATTAGGAGCACAGTGTGGAATGTCTCGAGAAGACAATATATTTTATTAACATATAATAATTTGTGAGAAGGTTGGTGCCAAAAGCTAGCGAGGCGATAAGCTTGCGTGTTCACGTGTTTGGGTAGGTTGTGTTAGAAAACATCTGGCCACGATACAGAAGACACTTCTTTTTAGTAGCTTGTAAAATGTCTTGCAAGACTGGAAGGTGTCTTATAGAACGGGGCTAATTAGTATGAGAAGGTCTGATTTTCCTAAGCTCGAGGAGAATGACTTGTAAATATGTTGTGCTTCAGAGGTGGAGAAACCACTATAAATCCTGAGTACTTGTGATTGAAGAATGTGGGACTTCTAATCTCTCTAGCCTCCAGTCACTGTAAGGACGGAGCAGACCTCCACGTAACGAAGTACAGGCTTGGAGCTAATCCCGCTATTCCCCCTTAATTCACACTGAGATTGTGTGTCAGTAAGAACTAAACTTCAGGACGTGTTTTGGCCAAAAGGAAGAAATTGCAACCAAATGAGGCTTTTCCAAAGATTTTTTTAAGACACACCAGGTTGGGTTTAGCACTTAAGACTGAGATGGCCAACAATCTGGACGCGATATCCGAACTGTGAAGTAAAAGGACAAGTTTAAACAAAAGAAATGAAATTGAAGCACTTGTCTATTCACACTACTATGGACGCCATGTAACACCTACGCAATAGATCGGCTATGCTCCAGTGTAAATGACATATTTCTGCTCGGGAAACCGTAAATCTTATCCAACGTGGCAAAATCCGCTACTTGTAAAAAATTCGATATATCTTCTACATTCAACTTAATTAACACTTCAGGGACTGAATGTTCTATAGACAGATGCAAAATCAATAAACTAAACCAACCAAAACAGTAGAGGACAAATCAAAGCTCCCGTGTTTAGTCTGAGCTAGTGGTCTTTTCTATAAATGGGTTTAGAAAAAAAAGCTGGTGGAAGAAGAGAAAATGTACCATCCAGGTAACAAAGAGAATATATAATTTTTGGCAATTCAGTTAATTTGCATTAATTTATGAGGACATATCAAAATTTTTTTTTTCAGGGATTCTGGATCATGGGGTTCAGGAAAGACGGGGAAAAAAAAATATATACTTAACCTGCTCTGGGTTTCAGTTCTAGAATGGCGTCTGCCATCATGGGATATGCTGCATAAAAGTGGTCTCCGTGGGCCCGGTTGACTTCACTTGTATAACATCACCGGAGCCCAATGATTCCCTGCAGCGATTGTTGTGTCACATCGGCTTCTGGCCGAGCTGGAGGAATTGGTAACCAGCAGGGAGCTGGATGCTGGAACTAATTGTCCGAGCCGGATGCGTAGACTTTATTTTTCTCTTTACGCTTTCTCCAGACGCCATGGGTTTTTCCAAATTTCCCAGAAAATCACTTTATGGCACCATTATACTTAGGGACCAGCCATTCACTTGGCCAACCATATAATTTCTATTGGGATTTCTGACTTGCTACCAATGTTTTTTGTACTGGAGAGTTATGATGTGGCCAGACAACAGGTACAGTGGCTTTCTCCATCCATTTGGCCAAGCTAGCTGTAGATGTAAATGGCTAACAAATTCTTTTGTTCTGGAGAGTTATGCTATGGCCAGACATTAGATACAGTAGCTTTCTCTATCCATTGCCGATGCACTTTTGACCAAGCTGATCAAAGATGTAAACTAACATTAAAAACACAAAGTAAATGACAGTATATTCAGCTCACCTGATGCTCTTGAAACAAGTCTTTTATCATCCGAATCCATTAGTCAAAGTGCAATGGGAAGAGGTAACCACGTAGACTCAGGAGTACAATGAAAAGAAGTGGTTTACCCAACACTTGTTGGGAAAAACCTAAGTTTTTAACAAGTTAGATTAAGTAATATGTAAATGAAGTGAAGAGGCTACTGGGGTGTGGAGAAGCCTTAGCGCCAGGTGCCAGGCCAGGCTAGTACACGCCCCAGTAGCCTCTGCAGTTAATTTACATATTACTAAAATATAGTTTTGTACAAGTTAGGTTCCAGGATTATTAAATTACAGATTAGGACAGAGGCAAGTAGATCTATTTCTGATGGTAGATTCTTCATGGTAGATTTCCTTTGAACTTTCTTATCTTTAATTCCATCCTTGAAAGGATGTTTCATGTTTCAAATCACATAAAGATGTGTATGAGGGAAACATTAAATTTCCCTGCTATTCCATACTACTTTCACCAGCTTGCATAGAGATTGGGGTATAAAGTTCTACTTTTTTTGTAAGCAGTTAGAACTTTAACATTGTTTAACTTTATCCATATACACTCACCGGCCACTTTGTTAGGTACACCATGCTAGTAACGGGTTGGACCCCCTTTTGCCTTCAGAACTGCCTCAATTCTTCATGGCATAGATACAACAAGGTGCTGGAAGCATTCCTCAGAGATTTTGGTCCATATTGACATGATGGCATCACACAGTTGCCGCAGATTTGTCGGCTGCACATCCATGATGCGAATCTCCCGTTCCACCACATCCCAAAGATGCTCTATTGGATTGAGATCTGGTGACTGTGGAGGCCATTTGAGTCCAGTGACCTCATTGTCATGTTCAAGAAACCAGTCTGAGATGATTCCAGCTTTATGACATGGCGCATTATCCTGCTGAAAGTAGCCATCAGATGTTACAGGGTACATTGTGCTCATAAAGGGATGGACATGGTCAGCAACAATACTCAGGTAGGCTGTGGCATTGCAACGATGCTCAATTGGTACCAAGGGGCCCAAAGAGTGCCAAGAAAATATTCCCCACACCATGACACCACCACCACCAGCCTGAACTGTTGATACAAGGCAGAATGTTGCTTTCATGTTGTTGACACCAAATTCTGACCCTACCATCCGAATATCGCAGCAGAAATCGAGACTCATCAGACCAGGCAACGTTTTTCCAATCTTCTACTGTCCAATTTCGATGAGCTTGTGCAAATTGTAGCCTCAGTTTCCTGTTCTTAGCTGAAAGGAGTGGCACCCGGTGTGGTCTTCTGCTGCTGTAGCCCATCTGCCTCAAAGTTCGACGTACTGCGAGTTCAGAGATGCTCTTCTGCCTACCTTGGTTGTAATGGGTGGCGATTTGAGTCACTGTTGCCTTTCTATCAGCTCGAACCAGTCTGCCCATTCTCCTCTGACCTCTGGCATCAACAAGGCATTTCCGCCCACAGAACTGCCGCTTACTGGATGTTTTTTCTTTTTCGGACCATTCTCTGTAAACCCTAGAGATGGTTGTGCGTGAAAATCCCAGTAGATCAGCAGTTTCTGAAATACTCAGACCAGCCCTTCTGGCACCAACAACCATGTCACGTTCAAAGGCCTCAAATCACCTTTCTTCCCCATACTGATGCTCGGTTTGAACTGCAGGAGATTGTCTTGACCATGTCTACATGCCTAAATGCACTGAGTTGCCACCATGTGATTGGCTGATTAGAAATTAAGTGTTAACGAGCAGTTGGACAGGTGTACCTAATAAAGTGGCCGGTGAGTGTATATATTACATTCTGAAATATTTTCTTCAAAGATTCTTTTGCCGCTATAATGACAAATGATGGTAAATTGATAGTCCCAACTCCAACTCTGTTTTATGACCATATGGAGTCCCAGTTCGATGACCATTGTACAAATTGAAACCTTTTGCTACCCCACTTCTCTTGCCACCACCTCCAGGGCAATTTTAGTAAAATATTTCAAAAGTCAGTTTCCACAGAGAAGGCATGTCTGCTTCGATCAGACTTGGTCCTCAAGGGAAGGTTACCTCAGAAGATCCAAGACAACAAAAACATCCTGATTTAGCACTTCTGGCATTGTACGGAGGATAATGCAAAGCAGCGCTACCCTAACAATGGGTACGGTGTTCACCTCTTGCCAATACCAGCTAACCGCTCTGTTTAATCGCAGTGCGGGTTGGAGAAACCAGAGAATATTTCTTCAGCTGTGGCAAATTCTGTAATAAATGACTTGAAGCCTCTTTGTGGAAGCGGCAGGGAACACTTTGCTGGAGCAGCGTCGTTTTAAGTGGCTGAACCCATTAGAATAAACACTCGGGATAACACAAATCCAGTGTTCACAGCTCCTTTTTCAACAATATCTTTGCTTTGCATGGGTTACGTGAAATAGTATGAAAACACATCTGATCTCAGTATAAACACAGTGACTGCATGCAAGCTCAGAAGCCGAAGCCAGTTTGCAAGTATTTAACACGTATGTCTTAAATCTCATTCTCTTCCTTTACAGCTACCCTTAACCTCCTTCATGGTCCACTGGGAGAACTTTAACTCAAGAACTTCACAACCATAACCTCTGTGTTAAATACATAATTCACAGAAGAATGGAAGCAGAGAACGCACAATGCGGGACTTATTCCGAAGTGATATTGATAAAAACTGCTGTGTCCGGTTACGTAGTCTTGAGAGAAGCAACACACTGGTTACTCCTTGGGTTTATAGTTCAGAACATTGACAAGTCATTTTGAGGTCTTGGGATGGCTACATGCTCCTCATACCCACCCTTCACTTGCCACAGGGCTTTCTCTAAGGTTGGCAGCCAACAGATATTTCTCTGGACCTCTCTGTATACTTGCATGTTTGGTACAACCAGGAGTGAGGAGGAAGAAGTTCCCATAAGACAAAAGGATCAAACATGCTGAAATTTAACAGGCTGCAAGGTGTGGCAAAAATATAGTGCATTTACACAGATTCAGCTCTCACTTGTACATCTATGTGATCCAGGACCTGCTTTGGCCAATGAATGGCCTCCTCTGACCACAGGACACCACTTCCAGAGAAGGCCACTCATTGGTTGATCCTGTGACCAAAACCAAACATCCAAAACTGGAAGCAAGTGAGAAACCTTGTAGCTGGACTAGAAGAAGAAGTACATTTTCTTCTTGCCACCGACCCCGTATATTGCATAAAATCAGCATGAATCCCAGAAATCCAAAACGTATCCCCTATCTGCAGGAAAAAGTACTAGTGTCTATGGTGGAAGACCCCTATAAGAATAAAAATAACCAATACACATACCGGGCCCATCACAATCATGAGACTGTCAAAGACTGTTCCCAATGAACATCTCAAATCTTTCCCTGCCCATTATTACCTCTCCTAGTTCTCTTTGTACGCTTTTATAGGACTGACAAAATGCTGTACTCCGCTATCTACACAAGTCCCAATGATGTAAATAAAGTAGAGGTCACAAGTACCACCATTCTGATCACACGGAAAGACCCCCTATTATTTTCTCTATTTTGTTTTTTTAAAAGTTATTGAGTTTTTCCAATTTTATAAGAAAACATCAATACAAACATTGGGTCTGGGACTCACAGGAGAGAGGGGAAGGGAAACCCTCTATTCTACTTATAATAGGTGGGTGACCGAAGTCGAACCCCCAACATTCAAATACTTATACTCTATGCTGTGTAATACTTCCAACCATAAATTGTCTTGTATTTTGTCCGTAAAAGTAGATCTTCAATTCACCTTAAGTTCATCCATGCTACAAATTTCTTAAAAGGACCAAAAAATCAGTCGTTATACAAAGTCCAGGAAAGTTAGTTTTATATAAAACAAGGAACAATAAGGCTCGCTGGGACCTATGTAGCTTACAAGAAGCGAATTATGCGGACTGTTGAAAAAACAGTGAGTGTTGATCCCGACAGACATCATTGACACTCTAGATGTTGTTCTTCATGGATGATTGAGCATGCACAAAAATGTATGAAGTGCTCCCAACATCTGTCTACAGCTCTACTACGGTAAACACGAGGGGTCCCCGAAGTCTCTGTACAGATCTTACCACCCGAGTGCGAACACGGAGATAATCAGAAAGTACGTGGTAGTCACAGGTAGGAAAAGATTTGAGACGTGCACTGGGGACATTCTTTGGACTTTATGATAATTCTTGGCCGATTCTGTGACCGAGGAATAATAGCAGAACGCACAAGAAAAATGTAAAGTAACGCGTCTCCAGGGGCTAAGAACAAGATGTAGAACAACACTTATGAAAACCTGAGTAAAGCAAAGCAGTGGTGTTACTGTAGCAACCATTAATATTCCAAACTATTAAAAACGGCAAGTTTTGGGTCAAACCTTCCGTTTTGGGTTTTAAAATTAAAAATAACCCATTCTCGCCGAGCTTTTGCATAATCAAAAAGCCACATAAAATGTTAACAATCAAACCAAGTTTCAATAGTTATTTGCCTCCCAGGCAACGCAATCGTGCTTGTCGTCTTCGTAGTAACAATTATTTTGTCCCGGTTACCATGGAAACACAATAGTTCTGCATTATAATGGAATTATTATATCTTTTTTACAATGAAATTGGAAGTTGTGGGGAAATTTATATTTACTTATTAAAAATGTGAATGCGACTTTTATGACATGCATGTGACTTTTGACACTTCCAGCTCAGCCGGGAGTGCCAACAGCTTGGTGCGATGCTGGAACACGATGCATATACCCCCCATGTCCCCCTCTCCTGGTTGCATTTTAGACTGTACCTTCTAGTTCCTCATGACACAAAGGCTAAATCATTTTGCAATGCTGACCTACCGCAACCAGCGGTTGTCTGCGTGAGCCAATGGAGAAAATGTATTAGAGGTGGCAACTCTGCTTCATCACAATATTTGTATATTGAACCAGTTCTCATTGAATATACATCGACTTAAATTTATACTTTTATTTATATTTTAGTGTACCTTTTGCAATTATTTGTGCTTTTTTTAAAACCTATATCTTATATTGATTTGTGTATATATATATTTGTGTCATATTACACAGATTCCAATTGTACTTGAAAAAGGGCTTTATGCCCGAAACGCATATAGTCATTGGACATTAAGCTTTTTTACTTATGCAAACTAGATTGAGGTATTGACAGCGCCGTTCCAGCAATTGTTTATTCTGTTTTATACCGCCATTTTCCACTGTGCCTATTGGTCGGATTCCCTGCTGGACAGCTCAGGGCTAATCTGTCTTACGTTTATTTATGTATATGCTCTTTATTGAGCTTAGCTAAAGGGAGAAAGTTTCTTAGGGGGAATGTTGTGTATTACACATTCCTTCCCTATGTTTCTTTAGAATGATTATTTGATTTCCTGTATATTGTTTTTACAATACTACACAAGGCGCTATTCTCTTGTTTCTTCCTTTTGTTTTCGTTTAAGAACAATCAATAGTACCGGAGTGTCAGGAATTACTGAACTCGGACCTCAGGTAACTCTGCGGGTAGTGATGTGGGACGAGCAGGGTTGGCTTCAAAGATATAGGAGCATTGTGAATGCGCCACCATTGGAAAAGGGGGGATAGTCATGTGTAGAAGAGAGCAGGGCAGAGGGTCTGAACTCGGACCTCAGGTATCTCTGCGGGCAGTGACATGGGGAACGGGGTGGTGTAGATTAGGACGAGCAGGCCGGCTTCAAAGATACAGGCGCACTGTGCATGCGCCACCATAGGGAACGGGGGGATAGTCATGTGTAGTAGAGAGCAGGGCAGTGGCTCTTCCCACCTTCCTGACTAGATGAAGGAGTCAACGGAAAAAGAATAAAAGATGTTTTTACGGCACAGCGGAATCGTACAGAAACCTCGATAGAGTCATTTGAATGCCTGTATCTCTGTCTCTAAGGAATTGTGTGAGGTTTATAATGGAGGTTTGTGCTGACAGGTTCTCTTTAAAGATTAACATACATATTTGCTACAAGTCCTTTAATTCTTGCATTGTAATTCAGCTCTCTTATGGTAAGTGGAGCAAAGCTGCAGTACCAGACACAGCCATGTACTTGGGTGGGGCGCTTTCTAAGGATTAAAAAATACAAATGACGTAAAAGAAATTTGAAGGACCTGCTCGATTTCTCCTGCGCCAGTCACAGACAGAAGTCGTCCTAACAGTTCAACCCCTTTATTCCCATAAATCCATACACTCTCCACCATCTTGTTACAATTATACTAAAGCATCTGAAGCACAGATCATGGAAACTACTATTTGCGAACATTTGATTAGTAGATGTAAAATTCTAATTTCATGGAAAATTATTCTTGGCCGGGGCTTAACCCTTAATCTCTGCATACAGTCCCCCCGTCTTTATCACACATTGTTACAATTAGGAGGATTTTTTCTTTTCGGAATTAACTAAAACAAAGAAGGAAAAGTGCATTGTGGAAACACTATCTTTTGGCAAAAGGGAATAAAATTTTCTATCACCTATTAAAAACCGCCAGCACGTATGAGATCCATTATAAGTGCGGCTGTGGATGACATGTGACAATGCCTTCCAGGAACTTTCATTTGTAAGGTGACTGCCGATCCGTATGTGCAGCTTGTAGCCGCGATACGTGTCCTGTAATAAGTACTTGAGCTTACACACATCAGGGAGGAAATTACCTTTATTACTGTAGGATCATACGACTAAGGTCATTCTGTTTTAGCCTCCACTATAATAGAAACGTATCAACATTGTATGCAATGTACCAAACTATTTCACCTGTCAATGCTGTCATGGACCACCTCGTGTGATCACCAGATCATTGAGCCCTGTGATTACTGAAGTTATGTGAGGTGGTCCGCGATGTCATCTGGAAATTTGGAGTGAATACACAGGTGAGTAAATCTTCTTTTATGATTTTAGGCATGAGTAATAAAATGGGATCAGGAACAACTCTTCCTTACCCAATGACAAAATTCATGTCCGTTCTGCTCAATTTGTTTCTACGGAACTCAGTAATCTCTGTCAGCTCCATAGAGATGAATGGAGTAGAACAGACACGTGCGGCCGTCTGCTCCACTCACCTCGGGGAGCGACGGTGGTATATAATATTACACATAGGGGCACATTTACTAAGGGTCCAAAAGCCACATTTTCTTCGGGTTTCACAATTTTTTTCAGATTTGCCCTGAATTGCCCCGGATTTTGGGGCATCGGCGCAGTCTTGCATGCGACACAAATCGGGGGGCATGGACGTTGGACAACCCGACAGATTCGGACAAACCGCAGAATTTAAAAACCAAATTGTGTCGCAAGATCAGCACTTACATGCACCGGGAAGAAGAAGGTGAACTCCGGCGGACATCAGCGGTGGAAGCGACACATGCAGGAAATTGGACGCACGATCTTAGTGAATCGCGGCAGATGTGCATTATCGTCGGACATTCTGGATCGGCGGGGTCAATGGGACGGGTAAGTAAATGTGCCCCATAAAATCTTTATTTTAAGGGGGTTATATATCTACACCTTATCACTTGTGTTAATCATGGTGCTTTGATAGTAGCAGCTAAATGTGTCTAGCCCTGAGGACCAGTAAAAAAGAAAACATAAAAGTATTATTCATAATAATGCTTTTCCACAATTTTTGTATATATTTTTTAGTTTTAATTTATATAGTGTATGTAATGTAAGTACTGGTTAAAAAGGCAAAAAGAAAGGGTTGGCCATGATCAAAAAACTTTACCAAGGTAAGTTCCAGACCCAAATAGGGTCACCCATATAGCACATATTGTTGTAAAGTTTCCCTAAATCAGGTCATGTGTTCTGCTGCCTTCCGGAGGATGGAGCGGGGGTGTGCAGGAATTTCTGCATGCCCCCTTCTGACATAACCACTCCCATAGCATTAGTTGGAGGGGCGTAGCGGATTTCCTTGCCCCCATCCATCTGTTGGAAAACAGTTGGACACAGGACAGAAAGTCATGTGACCCATCAGTTTTACAGAAACTTTAAGCAGGGTAAGTACTTTATGGGTGACCCTACTAAAGGGAACCTGCACAATAAACTTACGCTCCCCCCACTGTGCCTTTGTTGAAAAGTGCAACGGAGGTGTCCCAGTTAAAATCTGCATCCTCCAGCCAGTAAAATCCCTCCCAAAACTTTTTCTGCTTTTGTCCATATTGGCCCTGCCCACTGGTACACGGCCACATTGATCGTATGGAGTGTGAAATGGTGAGAAGATCTGCTGTTTTACACACAGTGTTTACTAATAAATTCACCATGCATGTGACAGGTGTAGTGTTCTGGAAAGGAAGTGGACAAGGAGAGAATTTCCCATCTGTGCAGGCCAATTATTGAAGAGCCAAAGAGCTGTCAATCAAAAGAGGGAGGCGTGGTTCAATGGCAGGTTGGAGAACACCTGATTCTTCCCTTCAAAAGTATACTCCTTTGAATATCAGAAAGAGTTTGGAAGGACTTTTAACCCTTTACCAGCAGGTGTTACTGGTATGAGGGGCAAAACGGTCTTGTAGCCAGGTAAAGATTTGTGATCGTGGCCAACTCCTTTTTACCATGCTTTTTTAATCAGTACTTTTATAAATATAGATTAACATACACTAGATAAACAAAATCAAAATCATACACAAGATTGTATTGTAATATTGAAATTGTAGATTTTAGAGAAAACCACTGTTTTTAATTGATTAGGATTACTTTGTAATTACAACATTGGAAAAACTGAACTTGTGTCATGACCTAATGGATAAGAAGAAACATGTAAGCTTTGGCTAAGGCCGTGGTTGAGTCATCAACAAGTTTACCGTTCTACACAAACACACGAGTAAAGATCACTTTTATCTCTTCCCTCTCATCTATCGATGCTCAAAGAGACTGAAGCCTTAACTTTACCAACTATTTACACCCCATCTGAATGTCATTGAGGAGATTTACTGTATCCGAAAACTTCTACGAAAACCCTTCTCTATCTCCAGCTTTCGACTCAGTACAGATAACCAGGTCCGTGGCAAAGTGTTCCTACTTCTTCTATTACGAGCTCCGATTTCAACACCTAATCATATATTAAGCCATAAAAAACAGGGAGCGTCTAGTATTACCCCTTATCAGTTTTACTTTTTGTTATTTGCGGTTTGCTCGAGCCTTTCCAAGTTACAATGTGACATTCTGTTGGCTGTATAAACACCCATAGACTTCGGTTCTCCAGCGCTTCAATCCCGACCTTAGAAATTGGAAAACGCTGGAAAATTATTAGCAGATGCAGACTTTTTTTTTTTGACATCATAGCAAAAATTCTAAGCAACCGGCTTTTGGAAGAAAAAAAAAAACTATTTGCAGACTTTTAACAATGCGTGTCTTTTACATAAATCCGTACTCACCAACCAGGACTATCAGCCTGTATCTTTCGTTAGCCAGCCGCCGATACGCTGCCACCTCTTCAAAGGTCGGGACATCGGCTGTGTCGTATTGGTCGCTCTTTTTACATTCGTACATGAATTTATTCGTTTTTTTATCCTTCCTGCTGAGACGAAAACTTCTTCTAAAACCGGCTGAAAGAGAAACACATTTTTCCGATCAGACCTGGACGGTTCAAGCAGCGCCATTTCATACGTATAATATTCATAAATATTTTAACAAATGTAACAGCAGAGAAATCATTACTGGCTAACCCCACCACCACCAAAAAAAAATAAAAAAATTACAGCCGAGACTGCTTTTACTTATGTACAGTTTAAAAGCGCCCGCTGAGCGATTACTTATTCATGTGCGGATCGCTGAAAAGCTGTCTATAAATCCCAGACAGCTATAGAAAAACAGGACTCCTGTGCCACGGCCAGGCAGACGGCAGGATAGTGCGGAATTTGTGCTCAGGTTTTACAGTATGGACATAAAGCAAATATTGGCTCCTTTAAAAAATCCACTTGCAGCGATAATAAGAAGTTCATGTGAAATTGTTACACTTTATTAGAAAATATTACAGCTTTTACAGTTCAATGATGATTCTGTTACATAGCCAGGACATAAGACATATATAAAACACAACACGCTAGGAAGACAGAAAACACTCCAGGACGTAGACATTGTAATACACCAATTTCATATTTGTGGATATTCTACTTTTAGATTTACCATTTACCTAAAATATATGTACTGTTCCATTATACGGAACCCGACTTGTCTTGAGTTTAAAAAAGTGATTAATAAAATGTGTTTATTATGTATAAAGTCTTGATATAAAATACCAAAAATTTTATTTAAAAAAAAAAAAAATCACAATTAGTTTTCTTAAATTATGATGAAGTAGGAACGATTTCAAAAAGATCAAAAACGTCCATGTCTACTGAGAGAAAGTACAATAATAAAAAAAAGTTACGTCATACAAGGAAGGAAGAAGAGTTTATTTATTAATTGAATTTGTGGGTAGAAGAGCTTTCATATTTTAGGAAATATCATTAGGAAAGAATAAACTTGTATATTACTTAAATATTTAAGTAGACTTTGGTCAACTATGGATAATTCTTTGCACATTTGCCATTTGGAAATGGTCCATTGTAACCAACTTTGGTCTAAGGTTTATGACCACTTTAAGAAAGTTCAAGAATCTGAAAAGATTAATAAAAGTAATAAAATGTATAACCTGTCCATTATCCCCTCCCTTCAGAGGAAACAAAATTGAAAACAAAAATAGGTGTATAAAAAAGATAAAAAAAAAAAAAACCTCTAAAAACTGGCCACTGGGTTGTACATAACCTTTTACAGACTTCTGACAGATGATATCTTGTACATCTGAGCAGAAAAAGGAAGCATTGCCGCCATGGAGATATTACTGATTGATGGTGATCAGCGTGTAATTGGTTATTAAATGAACGCAACTGTACCCCGTTACCGTTATCGTAGTCTGTGACTGTGGAAATAATCATATACTTGTTATCCATGTCCTCCACTTTTCTAAAACCGACTTTTCTAATCATGCTAATTAGCCAGAAGGGCTCTGGGGGCTGCTACCAAAGCCCTTCTATGCTGTAGCTTCACAGGCTTTGACACTGCTAAAGCACCTACACCTTCCTCCTGTGTGAGATTACAAGAGGCAGAGGGGGGAGTGCAGAGGGAGTGAAGGGAGGGTGAGATAGTAGCAGCATGCAGGGGCTCCAAAAACATTTCTGAAAGCACTTCTGCCTCATTAGCATAAGTATAAATGTTTATTTTATTAGGAAGGAGGCCATGGATAATAAATATTAGAAGATTACCACTGTCACAGTGCCTGGATCATGGAGGATATGTCCCTCGTTTATCATGCTGGATTTTAATGGTAGATTTCCTTTAAACATGCTATATAATAGTGGTTTTGCTATGATCATAATCAGCCCAAAGAACGAAGTTCAATTTCTGGAAAATTATTTGAACAGTGCAAGACTAAATCAGTGAGATAGATCTTCCCAAAAATTGTGTCGATAAACACTACGACTCTTCCAACAAAAAACAAGACCTTAAACAGTAACATCAATGAAGCAGTCAAGGCTCTTGGTATTTGCGGATTGGAAAAACCAAAAAAGTTGTACAGGGATAAAAATTACCTGTCATGAATTAGTGAAGGGTACATGATGCCCACTGTATGTAGCGATTATGTATTTACTATATGGGTGGACTACAGGACTGATATGGGGCCCGGGGGCCGAGCTACAGAGGAAGAATGGGCCATACCAAGTTTTTCAGTGGGCGGTTATAATATATGTCTCCAGCACTTGTCCTGTATTGTTCCTATGATCGTTCCAGATATTTCCCTCATCATTTCTTATACTTTTCTGTATTAATATTTTGCAGACTTTTCTGTCATTGTGACAAACAATGGAAAAAATAACTTAAGTACAAGCGAGTAACATGAGGAGATTATTATTAGAGACAAATGATCATCTTAAGATCACAAAGTGTTCCCTAAATAATAAATGTTCTGTGAAGGTTAATCCGCTTGACGGTTACATATGAATCACATGACCGCATCCACGTCCATTCTTATATGTGCTGATAAAAAAAGGCGAATCACGAGAACCTCTGCTCGAAAAATGTTCTGCTCTGAACACTGTGTGCCGGAGATACTGGCTGGAAACCAGGCCGGAGAGCGGCCAACGGGAAAAGCTATAGCATCATACCTTACAAACAGGAGATCTAATGACACGCCCTGGTAACTAGTCGCTTGCCGTTACCATAAAGAAATTTCGGAAAACTTTTTATAACTGTGTAGTTCCCCTGCAAATACCTTCCAGAAACGAATGACTAAACTGACAGCTGGGATCCCCAATCGCATCAGACTGTATAGAGACCCGCCCCTTATGAAAGTGTAATGACTTCATTATTGCCGATCAATAAATCGGATTTTCGACATCTTAAGATGGTGGAGTGCTGACCCCGATTTTGTACCTTGATAAAGAATAGAAATGGAGAGCCAACCGTCACCACTAGAGGGTGCAATTACTAAAACTGTAATTAAACCTGCTCCAGGTTTCAGTAGGTCCCTGGGTGACAGAGCCTCAGTGGGCCCCATTGTGAAGCGAAAAGACTCTCCGGTTCCCTAAAATATTCCCTACTTTATCATCCAAAACAGCCCTATCATGTTTTCTTTTTTATACATAAAGCCCATCTCACCTCCTATGGATTCAGTATGTGGGCCCCCCCAGCAGCTGTGGGCCCAGGCACTTGCCCAGGTATGCCCAGTGCTGGCGCCGGCCCTAAGAAAATTGCATAAATCAAGAGTGCAAATGACAAAAGGTAAACTCTGTCATATAAATATTAGATTTTTAATAGAATTTTAATTATAAATATATTTTTTGTTTTAAATGCAAAAAGCAGGTTTTATTACCTGGTCATCATTTCAACATTTTCTAATCAGAAATATATAGTTACGTAGTTTATAAAGTTATAAAGAGACATGTCCATCAAAGTTCAACCAAGGAAGGGAAGGGATTGGATGAGGAAGGGATTTAAGGTTGACGATCTGGAGCCCAAAATAATTTTATTTGTACAACGCATTTTGTTCTAGAACTTAGACCTTCATCAGGTACATCTAGACCAAAACACGTTTAAATAAAAATATTGCGGAATCAGTGGCTCACTCTTCAGGGCGTGTACCCTATAGGTTATCTATGGTGATTGGTGATGGTGTTATATGGGTTTCCATGTGACATGGACAAACAAACCGATTTTCAGATCCCTATTTAGCGATCTACACGGTGATCGATAAGTACTATATCAAAAAATGTAAAGGTGAAAGACCACCCTACCATACGATCTAGGTATTACATCTATTTGATACACTGAATCTCGGTCGTGCCGTCTCTATTTCTAGGGGCATCACTTTATTGGCAAAGTACCTTTCCCAGTTACTTTTTTTTAATAAGAGGACACGTGAGAATTTATTAAAGGTATTAAAGGTCAAAATTTGGTTAATTTTTACATTCTTCACTTAAATAATACACCAAACAATATGTGGAGGTGGTTGTTAGGGCAAAACAAACCACCTCCCTTCCTTAAACATAAATACCTACTAAGTGTGTGTAAATAATCAAATACCGAAAATGGTTAACAAAATTCAATATGTTTTATTAAATGATCAAAAAGCTTCCCGTAGGGATAAAATATGGAAACACAAGGACAACAACAGCCTAATATACAATGCACAAGACCTGGATATAAAAAAACATAATAGAAAGTGGTATTATCACTGACGGTACATCAGTACTGTCTACAAGGACCTAGACCTAGTCCTTCTTCCCCCAGAAGAAGCCTTGAAGGCGAAACACGTGTCGGGGTCCCTGCACATCACCGTGGTCTGTATATCTCACATTAGTGGTTTATCTATTGATACCTATATAAAAAATCTTTTTCCCTGTTTGTTCCTCAGACCAATGAGGCATGTAGGATATATCCTCTATTAGGAGACTATGTACTGTGATGCAATTTGTTTGGACGGACTAGGTCCTTGTAGACAGTACTGATGTACCGTCAGTGATAATACCACTTTCTATTATGTTTTTTTATATCCGGGTCTTGTGCATTGTATATTAGTCTGTTGTTGTCCTTGTGTTTCCATATTTTATCCCTACGGGAAGCTTTTTGATAATTTAATAAAGCATATTGAATTTTGTTAACCATTTTTGGTATTTGATTATTTACACACACTTAGTAGGTATTTATTCTTCACTTAAAGTAAAATAATAAAATGTTCTATACATCTATGTACCCTTAAACGACAGTACTGGAAAAAAAAAACAACTCACCATGCAAAAAACAAGCCCGATTACAGTAATAAAGTTAAAAAAAAAAAAAAAAAAAAAAGGATTCCTGGAATTTGGGTTGCAGGCACCAAAACCATCCAACTTCAGGATAACCCTACATGTAAAGCTTATGTCTGTATTACAACATGGAGGAGGATACATGATCATGTGGTCATCCCAATCCAGTTCATAAAACTGCACAAAGATTTAGCACTTCCTTCAATAAGGTCCCGGGTCAGCGGTCGTACAGTTGTGCAAGTCGTGTAAAACTCAAGATTTTGTCAGGTGTGATTTTGCTTAAAGCCAATTCCCCATCAAAATATAAATTTGTCCTGACCTTCTCCCCGCTATTAAACGGCTCCCCTCCGAGTAACTCTTATAAAGCGCAGAGAAGTTTATGAGTTTAGGATATGCAAAACAAATGGCGGGGAGAAGGTTTTCCTCTGGTGGGAATTACACAGCGTGTAAAGATGTCACCGTGGAGAGATTAGAAGGTAGTACAGAGAGAGAAATGATTGCAGCTTCACTCCTGATGTCAGGGCCGGCTGAAGACCTCGCTGAGAAGTGATTTATAAGAACAATGTCAGCACTTGGGTGACGCGCTAACTCTCCTAATACCTGATGGAAGACATTAAATGACTTGTGGATGACATTTCTCTTCCTGAAGTCAGGATTTGTGCCATTTTCCTCCATTTACCACCCAAAGGCATAAATAATAAGGATGTTTTATGTTCAACCCTGGCCCTCAACGACAACTAGAGTTATGACCCCAATGTTGGACATCAGTCATAGGTGTCCTATGGAGAGTCCATGGAGGAACCAAAGGCACGTCTTCCAGAAAAGTAATACTGCCATCTAATAAAGTAATGGCATGTCACTGGAACACATCGTTAGTTAATGATCAATGATGGTCTGACCTTGGATTCTGAGAATGAACGTGCTGCAGCGTTAAAGTAGCGTCCGCCTTCACTTTTTTTTAGTGCTGCTACTAACCACTGACAACAGAAACTTCTGCACTGCTCCATTCAAGTATCTGGAACCAGGAGCACCAAAATGCAAGGAAGCATTTTACACAATAAAGCTAATTTTTAACCCCTTACTTTACTCACTTTTATTGCCGTTTTAGTTCTTATCACTATCAAATTGTGGTAAGGGACTCTTTAAGTAGAAACTTCATGATCCTGCTAGTGCTGTGAGATGCTGTGTGCTAACAATGTGCTTAGATTATCAGGGTCCAGGGTTTGTCTACACTTTAATTTAGCTTCTGAACATTTTGCTAGTTTCTGAGAGATCACAGTCATGAGACGGATATAACACACAATGACACACTGTCAGCACTGCTACATCTCAGCTATAACACACACAGTGTGCCTCCCTCCACTGGATAAAGATCTTATCTCTAGGTTGTAGAGCAAACTCTGCACACTGCTGCTTGCCGGCAGGAATTGCCTGTGGCTGAACTGGTCTTGTAATGCAGGGGAGGGGCAGGAGGCAGAGAGCACTGCAGTGTGCAGACAGGAGAAGCTATTTATGAGAAGAATCTGTCTTGCCCGGCCACATTCAGTAGATTTATGTTCAGATCCTGGGGCAACCGAAAATGTATACACCATGACTGATAGAGACAGATTAGAATTATATCTGTGCAATGCTGTATTTTTGTTAACAGTGAAATAGAGAATGTGTTATTTTGTTACGCTGAGTATATTTAAGAATCTTGTCTTCATGGGAATACCCAATAAAGGTTCAATAAGAACTCTCATCTATGCATTGGTAGTGAAGTATATGGACGTGCTGCTGCTTGTGTAGGGCCCTAAACCTAGTCACAAGTTTGAGCCATCCACCTGCTCTGACCCCTTATCTACCTTCCTTTAGAGCTGCTGTATTGTATAACCCGCTGACTATTGTTCCCATCAGCACATGTACAACGTTCCAATGACTGTAACTTGAAGACATGGAACCAAACCCTGCACTAGTAATGATCCTCATGTCCAGAAGATAATTTCCAGTAAAACTATCCATTGCATCGCTGGAGCTAATGGTTGTGGTTCTTCTATAGTTCCCCAACACAAAGGTTATCATCTGGAGCGAGCCACTGACATCTGGACGATGGAGGAAATAGTTAGAATTTTCGGATTGATTGACAATGCCGATATTAGAGACAGCTGCAGCGCGAACCAGAACATGTTCCCGTCTGCGGTTTGTCAACAGTAAATGCCACAAGCCAGGATTTAACTTCTCCGATCCGACTTTCATGTAGTCATGACAGAAACATACAAAGCATCTCGGATCTTACGATGAGTCCGTGAGGTTATATGAAGTGTTTGGACTGCCTGAGAGATCGCTTCCAATGAACAGTATTTGATGGTCTACCCAAAAGCATATCCTATTACTGAAAAATACTAGAGAAGCCATAAAAGCACAATGCATAACAGCCACTTCTGAGGAGCGGAGAGGAAATCGATGCAGGCAGATCATTTACTTCTATGCACACAGCTGCTGGGGGAATGTGATGTACATTACAGAAATGACCTGTTATACCACATCATCCTCCGCTCTAAACTTCTAGACATATCGGACTCCTTAAAGGGGACAGAAGAACCACTATTCTATAAACTACTGTATTATTATAAAGTTTACCGTCATTGGGTGCAGTACCGCAATCCATACCATAGGGGGCACAAGTGCCTTTGCTTCCTACGTCGAAAAATTTTAGACTAAACACCGTCTCAGTCAACGTGTTTCAGTCAATGGATCAATAGAGAACGAGGGTATTATTTCACCGACTGTAATGAATACAAATGGCTGGGGTCTCCATTTCTCCCGGCTGAATGTGGAACATGCATGGAAATGTTGGCATAGACAGACTGGTTTAATTTACAAGAAGGGATCTTATCAGATTTTTCTGACATTCTTCCAGAACCACTTTGCCGTGCTGACAAAATACGTGCAAACATAATTACTCATTGATGAAGTCAACAAGACCGGTCTACTGCAGCGGGGGACCCGTAACAACCGGGCTGTATACTCCTGCTGCCAAGTACTTAGAAGGGAACAATTTATGTGCCACTGAGGGGGATAGACCTGTCCAGTCACTGCCAGCACGCCATTTATTATAGCACTGGATAACCGTCTGTATGAAATAAAACATGACATGGTGACCCGCAATGCTCCCTGGTAGCACAAGGGACCCAGATATTAGCTCCACCATGACACAATCCAAAGTACTTTGTAGGAACTTAACATCTGCGTTTTGCATGTGCACTATTCTGCTCTATAACGAAGCAAAATGCTGAAATAAATGAGGGAATGATTCCACAGGATAGGGCCTAACCTGCTAATCTGTGGGGTTCTCAGTTATGATGAAAGGAGGAGACAGTTGTGTATGTTTGCTCCATTCATCTCTATGGAGCTGAAGGAGATTGGTGAGCGCAGTGAACTCTGTCAGCTCCATAGAGATGAATGAAGCAGAATGGACATGCGCTGACGTCTGCTCCATTAATCTCGGGCAGTGACGAGGGATCCAACGGAGGTACCTGGGACCCCTTTGGACTATCCTGTTCCATTATCTCTATCACTGATACCCCCACGGATCAGCAGGTTAGACCCTATCCTGTGGATAGGGGCTAACTTGCTCGGTAAGAAAACCCTTAGAGTCTTTCATCATAAAATGGCCGCAGATGGAGGATCACGTGATCTTTATCTGTCCATGACCGATTGCCCTGCCAGGACCTTATGAGAGTATCATAAATATAAGTTCAAGGTAGGGTAGGGCGATTGGTCATGGACAGATAGAGATCACATGACCCTCCATCTGTGTCCATTTTATTGACAGGAATGTCTGGCTGATGAGGTAAAATACTTCACTTTACATATCAAGAAAGTGTTACAGAACTATTACTAGCTGTATATAGGTAAATTACCTCAAAAAACATGAGGTAAATTGGACAACCCCTTTAATGATCTTCTTGTACCATGTATGGTGGACAATTTAACACTTTCCTCTTTTATATCTATATCCATGTGTACAATTTAGTAACTTTGCTTGCGACTTCCTTTAGCCCCCCGTTTATAACGTGAGGTAAAAATCAGATTGTTTACTGCCCCTCCGCTGCAGAGCTAAATCAAGTCCGTTAATTGAACGTGCTGCCGGGGCTGCAAGCGATGGGCCGCTATTGCCGGAGTGATGACATTATACGTAAACACAGACATCGGCTTTGTGAACATTTTCTCTCATCAAACTGAACTTTACAGCTAGTAAATGACAAGGAATGAGCGCTGCGGTCAAGCAGAGTGTCAGCAGATTTATTTTGAAGACTTTAATAAAGATCAGACTGAGATTTATATGTGATGTCATGATGCGGTAGTGGGATATAAACGCTCCTAGGCGTCTGCTTGTATTATACTACTTGCCTGTTATTTTAGAGTTTGCTTATATGACGTAGCGGAAGAAACAGGATAGGACTTTGTGGTAGATCATACAACGAGATCACATCTCAAATGTAGTAGTGAGACATTGCTTCCATGTAGACATCATTCACATTACTATGTTACTCCTGTCATTGACAGCTGGACATTGTCATCTCCTATGTCAATAATGTGGGGCAAGATTATTGAAAGGGAATCTATCAACAGTGTTAACGTCTTGCCCTGGAGAGCTGTGTAAACATTCCTTTATTATGTGGTGTTAGTAGCATCAGGACTGTGAAAAATGCATTTATATTCCAGGATTGTAGCCTTACTCGGAGCAGTGTGTGAGATCTCATTACTAAAAATAGCACTTTTCTGCTAGTGGATATTACAGCAGTTATTTGGAGGGAGGAGGGGATGTGTTTTCAGAGAAGATATCATTAGCATCAGAGTGATCCGAGTCCAGCTACCATTCTGGAATATAAATGCATTTTTCACAGTCCTGTGGCTACTAATATCATACACAAAGTTATGGTTACACAGATCTCCAGGGACAATCCTACCACTGTCTACTGTTTTGTATGCTGAGTAAAGCTATAAGTGTTTAGCATCTTAATACCACTCGAGCAGAGAAAAAAAAAAAAAAGATCTTCGACAACCCCTTTAACGAGTCAATGTTCAATCCAAGAGCCATTGAGATTCATCATCAAGTTTCTGATTGCTCATAGAAACCAATCAGAGCTCAGCTTTAATTATATAAACAGCTGTGGGAAAATGAAAGCTGAGCTCTGATTGGTTGCGTTGGTCTAGTTCTGCTCTAGGAGACGTATGATAAATCTCCCCCAATATTGATTGTATCTAGAGTTGGACGAGAAAATCGCTAGTTTTCCAAGCCCCCTAGACAACATGCATCCAACTCTAGTAATAATACAGGTTATTACAAAGTCCTTAGCGGCTTTATGTCTTGATATACATTATTATTTTTTCCATCATGCTTGCATTATATAAACTCTCATGAAATGACTAAATCCACTAAGGATTACCAGACATTAGAAAAATTCAATTGAGAAAATGCAGTGGCTGAGTGTTGTCAGAAGTAATTTCACATGTGCCAGCCATCCCCGAGCATAGAAACATCCGTGTGCTGTACATGTCTACTAGACCCGGCCTCGTCTCTGGAGAAACTCCCAGATTTATCCTGCCTTAATAAAAACCCTGGATATGTCTTCAGTGAATAAGAAAACATTGAGGAGAACAGTAAACAGATGATTTTCATCTGTGTACGCCATATGTTCACAAAAGCCTCTTGTTGGGGAGCGATGCAAAAGACTTGGCTACTAGGAACATGCAGCCCGTACAAAACTTTCATTATCGGCCTTGGGATCACTCTTAATAATTATAGAAGGCTGGCAAAATAACTCATGTTTTGAGAAGATCACTTAAAGGTGCGCTGTTGGAATCGAAATCTAATAGACTGGAGCAGGGAAAAACTAGATGAAAGAAAGAAGATGGGGGCGGAGCATAATGTAAGCGCCATCTTTGTAAACTGAACTACTGGTAGGAAATCACTAAAAGGCTAAAACCATTGTATAAAATAATACATTTTTAAAAAAAGCTGACTCAGTTGGGATCACATAAAAATATGGAACCCATTTGCAAATATCCCTAATGAAAAAAATGTTTAGGGATCAACACTTGGAGGTAGAGCTTAAACTATGTATGGTCTGAACCTGCAATTCACATCAATCTGTCCTTTTTTTTCCCCAATATTTATTTTAGCAAATAGTTTTTCCGCAAACCATAAGGTTACTATGATTTCGGGATCCGACTACACAGCATTTGTTTGTAGTCTGTTACCATGGAGACAGATAAAGCTGTATAGAAAATAAAGATATAAATTTTAAATAAAACAGTAAAAAAAATATTCTATCATAGGACAATGATTTATACATCCTGAGATCAAATAAGTTTTTGAAAGAGAGGTGTAGTCAGATACTTGTTCAGCCAGACATTTATTTCCATTCAGAAATGTCGTACAGGCAGATCCCGACTTAAGAACACCCGAATTACAGATGGACCTCTCTGCACACTGACTTCTGAGGAATTTCTCTGGGTGCTGGTGATTTAATGTGCTTTATCCCCAGACTGCAATAATCAGCTTTAAGAGTTATCAAAGATGTCAGCAGTGAAGCTTTATCGCTAATTTGTCTTCTCTAGACAATCCAAAAATTTGAAAATCCAGTCGTCCGCAGGATAATTTTTTTTTCTGGAGTCACACTAACAAAAAAACCCATTTCCAACTAAGGTTACATTCACACACATGTGAATACACCTCTATGGGCTCACGGCCCTGTACGGGAGCGGTACAGTGCAGCACACGTGCGGCACTGTAGCGCTCCGTAGCCTGTAGAAAGATAGGACATGTCCTATCTATATACGGAATACGGCGCTGTGCGCTGTATATTCCTAAGGAGAGGGGCGGGGGTGAGCAGCGCTCATCCCCTGCTCCTCTCCGCAGCTCCGATGTATGCCCGCCGTACTACTGAATGTAGCCTTACATAAAAATTCAACTTAAGAACAAACCTACAGAAACCATCTTGTATATAACCCTGGGACTGCCTGTATTACATTGAGAAGACCTAGGATAGGCTCCATCCGAGGAGCTAATGAACCTAAAGATTGGAGGATGGGGGCAACACGTGATATTTCAGATATCAACTGATAAACTATGCAATAATTCATCACACAAGTCTTGGCTATATAAGCCTTTATAAACTGGAAAAATAACCCTACTGGGCAATTTAACCACATGCTGCCTCGTCTATCCAAGCTCTGAATATTACATAGTGGGAATGGCCGTCCAAGTAACAAAGGAATGGCTAAAGTGTATAAAAGAAAAATCTGTCTAGACAAGCCAACCCTCTAGATGTGATAAACTACTTGATATGTGGGATTCTGACTACTGGGAACCCCACCGATCACTACAAAGAAACCCTCGGGATCTCTTTCATTGCCGCTGGGAGTGGTGATTGTACATTGCTGCCTTGTACAACTCATTTTAAGGTGCAAAAATAAAGGTCCAATAAGGACTACTTTAAACTAAAAATCTCTTAGGTTGACCAAAGGTAAGTATCAATATTTTATTAGGTCCGATGGATGACAGAAGGGTTAAGAATGTATTTGTGGAAAAGTGTAGAGAACTAGGAAACTCGGTCCAAAACTTTTGAGTGAAAATGTTTTACCTCCATATGGCCTGGACATCATCAATGGTGAGAATTTGGACATACAAAGGGGACTAGTTTCAGAGCTTCGTAAAAGGTATCGGCATCTGAACCCTAAACACTCTCATCCCATGTACGTTGTGCTGGAAATCAAGTGAGATAACTTTGGCAGTTTCCGCTGCTAGGAATTGTCGAGCGTTTGCCTGGAGATGGGATGAGAGGTGCGGCAATAAACTTGTTCCTGGCAACTGCCTAAAGCTCTAGGAGGAACAGTTCACACAAAGGTGAAGAAACGCTGGATCAAAGTCACAACAACAATATTCCATGTTCAACAAGAGCAAAGAAAACCTGAACATGCCGAGAACTTAAAGGCACAATACAAAATATACCACATATCGTCACGCCTCCAAGAGAACGCTTCATGTAAGACCAACATTACATCTCCTTCGCTTAAGGCAAGACGTCTTGGACTTCAGTGTCCTCTGCTTTCCGATAGCAAATGGCTTTTTTATAACTTGCTTATTATATGAACATAAAATTGTTTGGTACTAATTATTGTTGGCACGAATAGGAGACTACATGGTGCTTTCTGCTGATATCAGTCAGTATTGCGCTACCGATCCATATTGTAAGGATATTACTTGTAACTGTGGAACGATCACCTGTTGCCAGTTTTAGGCTATATTGGATGCAAGCTATTGCCATCATGTGACCCTCTTTATACCTACAGAGGCTAGAGGTAACATGATGTAAATTCCCAATCCAGACAACCCCTTGAATGCTTGCCATTGACCTGAGATATTCAACTTGTAG